>NC_083409.1:95314839-95631910 GCF_020745735.1 Hemiscyllium ocellatum
ACAACATTCTGGCAAATTTCCTCTGACCTTCACCAGTGCAATCAGATCCCCCTATACAATATGGATTCCAGAACTGCCACAGTAGTCTTGCTGTGGCCTAACCAATGTTCACACAGCTCCAGCATTTCCCTGCTCTGAAGTTTCCCATATCCCACCTCAAACATTCCATCTGTTCCTCTTGTTACCTTAAGATGTTGGTGAACTTGCACTCTTGTTGCAGAAGCAGTGTTTTGTTTTCAGTTATGTCATAATACCACTCTAATTTGCAAATGTAACAGTAATATACTTTGTTGTCAGGGTTTTGGATTATCAGGAAGTGAAAATGAGTCTTCAGAAATAGTTGCTTCAAATGATATCCTAAATGAGGAGAAGGATCAAAAATCCAACAGAAAATGCAGTGAATCAGGTTTGTAGCGTGACATTTTTTAACTGTTGTGCAAAAGCAAAACATTGATGCTAGAAAATATTGGAAATGCTGAGCAGTATTTCTTGTTTGATCATAAAAGTATGATGACTGCTTTTGAGATTTTAGACAGTTAACAAGTAAAGATAAGTATTGCAACTCAGTATTTTCAAATTAATTTGATTATTGAGAAAATTTTAAATAAGGGACTGTAACATCAAACTGCAGTCATATTGTTGTCATGTTTGTGAGAAGCTTGTTTCACAGTTATTATGCAATACTTCAAAAAAGCCAGATACTAAATATGTGTCAGGCTTGACTCAGTATTAACATTTGCACCTCTTAATCAGAATGTTGTGGGTTCAAACTCCACTCGTGAGGTCTGAACACATTTGACCCACCCAGCACCATAACGCAGTAACAATTTTTAGGTTGTCATTTAAAAAAAGCTGTATACTCTGATTCTTGATTGTTAGTCATTAAAATCATGCACATACTTAATTTAGCTTAATCTTCATGAAATCATTGTTATGAGTACTTGTAACCGCCTAAATTATGTAACAGTTCAGGTCTTAATGTCTCTCTCAATGCAGAAGATCCTGTTGAATTGCTGAAAAGCCTACAAAATCCACAAAAAGCAGATGTGCACAAGTTCAGCAAGTTGACATCATTTGAGAAACCTAGTCAACAACCTATTAAAGTCCATATGCGACCTCCTAGGTTGAAACCAGTTATTCCAAGACCTGCCAGCTTGCCTGTTCCTGAAGTCATGATTTCCTACTCACTGAATGACAAAACTTCAAAAGGATGCAACAATACAAGCAGTGAAAAGGATTCTATTATTGAGGAAATACCAGAAATGAAAAGTCCATCTCGTGCACCTACATGCTGCAGGCATTCATACTATGATAGCCAATCTTTACGTAGAACATGGGACAAACAGTATAAATATTATGATGTAACTCAGAAGACAGCTATGATTATGGCAAATGTTGCTCCAGAAAACAAAACCAATGACCATGTTTTCTCGCCGTCCCTTAACTATAGTACTGGCAATAACTTTGCAAGTAGTTTACTTCCTAATAAGCCATATGCAGTGACTGCGAAGCCATTAAGGACCACTAAGACTGATGGCAATTCATTAGAGTCTCCCGCCATTTACGTATTTCGTCCTCCAAGGACCTTGCAGCCGCCACCTGATACTTTTTACAAACCTCCTTCTAATACTATCAGGCATACTGGAGACTCTTTGCCCAAACCTGTTGCAGCATTAACTGATTCCTCTGATTCTGTAAAAGGTGGGAATGGAATATTTAATCCTATAGAAGATAATGAAAATGATATAGCAAAGAAAATGGCAAATCCACCAAGTCCAGCCAAAGAAGGCCAAGGAGAAAAAAAACTGACGTTTCAAAGACTACGATCAAAACGCATTCCACCAGACTTTGAAAACAGAGAGGCCTATTTTGTCTAAAGACCAATTGCTTGAAGTTCTGGTGTTAATCTACCAAGTTACCTTTCCACATATTGAGAAGTGTTTTATTTTTCTAAATTGAGGGAAATGTGCCATGATACAACCCAGAAACACAACTTTGACCATTAAACTTCACCTCAAGGTACATCTTGCGTTCCTCGAGGTCAAGCTTATCCAACACGTGACTTACAGGTCACATTGCAATCAACTAAGAAGTCTTATTAACCAAACCACTCGGGGAAATGTAACTGGAAGTTTTTTTAAGAAATTGTTGCTCCATTCAAAGTTTGGTTCTCTTTGTTTGCTGTTAATTGGTTCAGGTTGAACTTATTGGCATTGGCTGCCAGAGATAAATTGTCTGTTTGGAGGAGCTGTGCAATGTAATCAGTTTCTTTCCACTCTAGGTCTGATAACTCCATAGGATTAAGGCTCAAGAAGTTTTCAGGGAGACACTAGCTTGGAGGAGATTAGAGTGGGTGAGCAGTTTAGGATGAGAGTCTAAGGAGCTGCTAGAAGTTGGGGAGAATGAGCGTGTGTATTGTTGTGGGAGGGAGGATGGGGTTGAGAGTGGGCAGGCAGTTAGGGAAAAATGAGAGTGCAGTAGGATTGTGGAGTTTTGAGCGTGCTGTTTGGATGGGTAGTTGAGACAGAGCTGAACACAGCTTGCAAAAATCTATCCTCAAAGGAGCAATCCAAAACTGGTTTCATAAAGATTCCACCAAGGCCAATTTTGTATGTGCTCCACCAGAGGTGAACAAGGGTCAGTGTTAGTTAAATCCAACCCCTCACCTCCATCCATTTTCCTGTTGACCAGAACTTGGGGCTTTTTTTTCTTCTCTCTAGCTCTGCTTAACTGAAAAGGCATAACAAACTGTCTTATTAGTTAGTCCTGCAGCATGGCACTTTTTAGTGGTCTTTCTTTATTAGTTACTCATTTGAGTGATCACTTTATTAGTCATTTGTTTTCTAAAATTTTTGTTTACTATTATGCTATCCTGAAGCTTATTCTGAAATTTGTTCACCAACCGCACCCCTCCACCCAACCCCAAGTGAGAGAATGTGCCCCCTCCTCCATCACTATGTGAAACTATTGGATGACCCTGCTCTAGGTAGCTGTATATTAACACATATCTTGGAATTTTTTAATATATTTCTAAAACTACTCTAGCGTTCTAACAAAAGCTGAACTAGTTAGTCTGAGATATTGATATCGAGTTTTAAATAGTTGATTTTAAATTCTAAAGTAATATACAAGTAAAAATGTATAGTTACACAGTAAAATTAGATAGTTGCTAAAATACATAGCACATTTTAAGTAGCCATACTTGATGGCAATAGTAAATGATAGTTATAGATTTTTTTTGTAATCATCCAAAGTCTTACAAGCTTTGCATCCTCTGCTGCCATTCTTAATTGTGCAATCAAAACTTACTATAGCAATCTTTAAGAACTGCATAAACAAGCCACAAGGTATGTTCCTTAATGTACAAAATGTTGAAATATTTCCATATTAATGTTTTATCTATATATGATAAACAGAGACGTTCGAAGTGCAAAACTTGTAGTCTTTACTCTGTATTGAAATATATAGTCTAGTCAGTGACCAAAATGATGATCTCATTAGGGACTGTGTCTTAAAATGTGAATTGGAACAATATTACCTTTTTTAATTTGTGCTTCAGTTTATTATTTATGTATGTTCATTTTGCATATATGTTTTTTGTTTACATTACCTTTTACACAAGACACTAAGCTATATTAAAGCAAACATATTAATTCTTGTATATTAAGTGTATTGCGTTGAAAAAGTCTTAACCTTTGGAAAGTTGCCTTATGTAATTTATTAAAATCTAGGTTTTATATACTGTATGTATATTCTATAAATGCTACATATATGTAAACTAACTGGACACAATCATTTAAGACAATACTGAACTTTTTCTGTTTTCTTTCATTGTTGTACTAGTCATGGTTTTACTTGGATGACCTAAGCGTAAGGATATTCAGTGTAAATCAACATTGTTTCACATCAGTGTTTGTATTGACATCTAAGAATGTCTCAGCGTTTCTGCTTTGCATTTGTATGTTGCAATGTTTTATAGGAAATTTTTTGCCAGTGATGCACTGTTCTCAGCATTCTTTCAGGTGAGAGAGATTTTTAATCTTGTGAAGATCTCAAAAGAAACAAAGGTGAAACATGGTTACTTAGACATTATGTGAACATTTTGGTGTATTTAGTGATGCTTTCAGAATGAAGTCAGGTTGTTTTTTTCTGTCTTAATTATTCTGCCATATATTATACCATTATACAGTATTGGAAATTCTGAACCATTGCCTCTTTCTGTGGCAGTAGATCATAATAAATGTTGTTTTTAGTTCCTGGAATGCTTACTGGTGAAACCAAAGCTCAATGATATAGTGATTACCATATGCATTAAATGCTGTCTCTACCACACACCTCAACATGGAAAACCAATTAAGTTGGATGCCAGCAATATGGCACAATTTTGAAGACGAATAGGAATGTTATCCTTAATTTCGTTACCAATATTTGTCCTTCAGTTACCATCTTTCATTGAAAGAAATGTAGTAGTTATAGCAGTGCTGTTTGTGGGAGCTTAGTCTACAAATTAGCTGTTACATTTTCTGTATTGCAGCAGAGACTACACTTCAAAGGTACTTCACTGCTTGTAAAGTACTGTGAGACATCAGTAATCATGAAAGCCACTCTAAAGTGTCTTTTTTTCCTTTTTGGTTCCAACACATCCTCCAGCATATGATCACAAATTAGGAGTTGAGTAATGTAATTGCAGACTCTCGATGAATCACAAAAACATTGACCATATTCAATACTGCTGAAAACAATATAGTCAAGCTAAGTAATCATTCGGTAGTACAGAACTGGAGCTTTACTGATAAAATATGCATTTTGTGGAAAGTTTTCATCTTGCGTACATCTGCACATTTTGCAAGGATATGAATTCAGTGGCAAAATCAACATTTATACTGCATGAAAGGAGACTGTGCATTGTTTGGCAATTGGACCATTCTAAAGAAAAAATTGAATCAAAATTTTAACTCTGTTTCTCACTTCACAGATTTTTGTAAGACATACAAACAGAAGTAGGCCATTTAACCCCTCAAGCTTTCCTTTATTATGGCTTAAAATCATAGCTGATCTGCGTGTACTTTTAACTCCATTTTCAAACCTGCCCCACATCATAACCCTTGATTTCCACACGATCATAAGATATGTGAGTAGAATTAGATCAATCAGCCCATTGAATCTACTGCGCTATTCAATCATGGCTGATATGCTTCTCAGTCCCATTTTTCTGTAACCTGGATCCTCTTAAAAATCTTATCTATCCCTGACTAAAATGCAATCAATGACTTGATCTTCACAACCTTCAGCAATGACTTCCGCAGATTCACCACAGTCTGGCTGAAGAAATTTTCTTCATCTCAGTTCTAATGGTTTGACCCTTCACTCTGAGGCTGTGCCATTGAGGCCTGATCTCTCCTACTAGTAGGACTCCTCCATGTCCACTCCATTCAGGCTTCTTATAGTCTGTAATTTCCAATTAGATTCCTCCTCATCCTTCTGAACTATACCCAGGGTCCTCAGTTGCTTCTCCTATAAGAAGCCCTTCATTCTAAGGATCATTCTTGTAAACCTCCTCTAGACTGTCTCCAATTCCAGTACATCCTTGATTAGACGGAGGGCCCAAAATTACTCTCAGTATTCCAAATGTGGTCTGACTAGACCCATATACAGCCTCAAAGTAAATCTCTGCTCTTGTACTCTAGAAGGAAAATTCCAAAATCTGGTGACCCTCTTAAAAGAAAAAAATCCTTCTCATTTCTGTCTTACGTGAGACACTACTTAAACTCTGTCCCCTCGGGGAGCATTCCAGCATCCACCCAATCAAGATCAGAATCGTACATTTCAGTAAAATCACTTTTTTTTCTTCTAAATTCCATTGACGAGAGAAAAAGCATTTAACTTCTCCTTAGTCGGTGACCCTTTTCACTCAGTCCATTCCTGAGATAAACTTGTCAAAACTATTTCTAATTTAGTTATATCCCTAAGTAAAGAGTAAAAATGTTTACACAGTACTCCAGATGCAGTCTTACTAAAGTCCTGTACAGCTATGGCAAAGTTCCGTATTTTAATAGTCCATTTTACAATAATATGGCATTATTCTATTTGTGTTCCAATTACTTACTGTACTTGCACACTAGCTTTTTGTGATTCATAACCGTAGAAGGTAAGAGCAGGTATAGGCCATTCATCCACTCGGGTCTTCTCCGCCACTCAACGTGATCGGGACTTGCTAGTATTAGATCCATCGAGATGTGCAGCACGGAAACAGACCCTTCTGTTCAACTCGTACATGCCGACCAGATATCCCAACTTGATCTAGTCCCATCTGCCAGCACCCAGCCCATATCCCTCCAAATCATTCCTATTCATATAACCATCCTGATGCTTTTTTAAATGGTGCAATTGTACCAGCCTCCACCACTTCCTCTGGCAGCCCATTCCACACACGCACCACCCTGCAGCATTCTGGATTTTGGCAAGTGGACTCTGGCAGATATATTAACATGGAGAATGCATCTAGCCAGACCACTCTGAACTTTGAATACTTCAATCAGATCTACTTTCAACCTTCAAGTCTGTCTTCATAACAGAAATTCAGTATTCCTTGAACCTTGTTAGAATCATACCTAGCAATAAGATGTAAAAGCAGAAGTAGGATATTTAATACATCAATTCTGTTCATCTGTCTTTATTCAGTTTGAATATAATTAACAACCCAGAAGATGCTTGTCGTTCTTGGAGATTATCACCTCAGCCCAGGACATCAGTACATGAGTTCTCCAATGTTGTATCTCAGGATCAACCATCATGACATGATGGCGAATGCCCTTAGCAACTTTTATAGATGCATCATTGAGAGCACTCTGTCTGGATGTATCACTACCTGGTATGGCAATTGTACCATTCAAGATTGGAGACAGTTACAGAGAGTGGTGAACTCGGCCCAGACAATCCCAAAGGCCAACTTCCCATCAATAGGATCCATCTACCAGACCCACTGTCAAGGAAAGGCCGCCAACATTCTCAGAGATTCATCCCCCCGACAATGTTTTCCTACAACCTCTACCATCGAGGAAAAGGTACAGAATTCTGAACACATGCACCAGCTGGTTTCGAAACAAGTTTCTACCCTAATGTTGTTAGAATACTGAATGGACTCACAAAGTCTTAACATTCTCCTGTACCAGTGTTTTCTTTTGCTGTTGTTTACCTATTATTTACTTATTTATGCTACTTTGTGAATCTGCCTGTATTGTTCGCAAGACAAAGCTTTTCACTGTGCCTTGGTACATGTGACAATAAATTCAATTCAAGTCAATTCATCAGCTGCTTCGTTACTGACCTTCCATCCTTAAGTTGTAAGTAGGGATATTTAGAGTCAAAGAAGTGTACAACACAGAAACATCCTTCGGTCCAACTCGCCCATGCAGACCGGCAAATCTAGTCGCATATGCCGGCACTTGTCCCATATCTTTCCAAACCCTTCGTATTCATATACCCATCCAGATGCCTTTTAAATGTTGTAATTGTACCAGCCTCCACCATTTCCTCTGGCAGCTCATTCCATAAACACACCACTTTCTGCGTGAAAATTTGCCCCTTAGGCCCCTGTTAATTTTTTTCCCCCTCACACCCTAAACTTATGCTCTCTAGTTCTGGACACCCCACCCCAGGGAAATGGCCTTGTCTATTTACCCTAACCATTCCCCTCATGATTTTATACACCTCTATAAGGTTACCCCTCAGCCTCTGACACTTTAAGGAAAACAGCCCCAGCCTATTCAGCCTCTCCCTATAGTTAAAATCCTCCAAACCTGGCAACATCCATGTACATCTTTTCTGAGCCCTTCCAAGTCTCACAACATCCTACTGATAGGAGAGAGACCAGAACTGAACGCAATATTCTAAAAGTTGCCTAATCAGTTGTCCTGTACAGTCGCAACATGATCTCCCACCTCCTATACTCAATGCTCTGTCCCATAAAGGAAAGCATACCAAATGCTGCCTTCACTATCCTCTTTACCTGCAACTCCACTTCAAAGAACTATGAACCTGCACACCAAGGTCTCTTCATTCAGCAACACTCCCCAGGACCATACCATTAAGTGTATAAATCCTTCAGATATGTGTTCATTGGGGAAGACACAAGCAATCTCCCAGAGGTAAAAGTGGTTGAAGGACCTGAACTGATGGGAATTTATATTTGTCAGGAATTGGTGTTGGAGAGACTATTTGGTTTGAAGGCTGATAAGTCCCCAGGATCTGATGGTCTACATCCCAAGGTACTAAAGGAGGTGGCTCTAGAAATCGTGGATGCATTTGTGATCATTTTCCAATGTTTTATAGATTCAGGATCAGTTCTTGTGGCTTGGAGGGTGGCTAATGTCCCACTTTTTAAGAAAGGAGGGAGAGAGAAAGGGAATTATAGACCAGTTGGTCTGACCTCAGTGGTGGGAAAGATGCTAGAGTCAATTATAAAGGATGAAATTACGACACATCTGGATAGCAGTAACAGGATAGATCAGAGTCAGCATGGATTTATGAAGGGGAAATCATGCTTGACTAATCTTCTGAAAAAGTTTGAGAAAAGTCTGAAGATGGACAAGGGAGATCCAGTGGATGTGGTGTACCTGGACTTTCAGAAAGCCTTTGATAAAGTCCCACATAGGAGGTTAGTGAGCAAAATTAGGGCGCATGGTATTGGGGGCAAAATACTGACTTGGATTGAAAATTGGTTGGCTGACAGAAAACAAAAAGTAGTGATAAACGGCTCCCTTTCGGAATGGCAGGCAGTGACCGGTGGGGTACCGCAGGGATCAGTGCTGGGACTGCAGTTTTTTACAATATGCATTAATGATATAGGTGATGGTATTAGAAGTAATATTAGCAAACTTGCTGATGATACAAAGCTGGGTGGCAGGGTGAAATGTGAGGAGGATGTTAGGAGCCTACAGGCTGACCTGGACAGGCTAGGTGAGTGGACAGATGCATGGCAGATGCAGTTTAGTGTGGATAAATGTGTGGTTATCTACTTTCATGGCAGGAACAGGAAGGCAGATTACTACCTAAATGGAGTCAAGTTAGGTAAAGGGGCAGTAAAACGAGATCTAGGTGTTCTCGTACATCAGTCAATGAAAGCAAGCATGCAGGTACAGCAGGCAGTGTGAAAGCTAATAGCATGCTGGCCTTCATAACAAAAGGAATTGAGTATAGAAGCAAAGAGGTTCTCCTGCAGCTGTACAGGGTCCTGGTGAGACCGCACTTGGAATATTGTGTGCAGTTTTGGTCTCCAAATTTGAGGAAAGACCTTCTGGCTATTGAGGGAATGCAGCGTAGGTTCACAAGATCAATTCCCAGAATGGCGGGACTATCTTACGCTGAAAGATTGGAGCGACTGGGCTTGTATACGCTTGAGTTTAGAAGGCTGAGAGGGGGTCTGATTGAGACATGTAAGATTATTAAAGGATTGAACACTCTGGAGGCAGGAAGCATGTTTCCGTTGATGAGTGAGTCCCGAACCAGAGGACACAGTTTAAAAATAAGGGGTAGGCCATTTAGAACAGTGTTGAGGAGAAACTTCTTCACTCAGAGAGTGGTGAGTGTGTGGAATGCTCTGCCCCAGAAGGCTGTGGAGGCCAAGTCTCGGATACTTTCAAGAAAGAGTTGGATAGAGCTCTTAAGGATAGTGGAATCAAGGGATAAGGCAGGAACAGGATACTGATTGGGGATGATCAGCCATGATCATAATGAATGGTGATGCTGGCTTGAAGGGCAAAATGGCTTACTCCTGCACCTATTGTCTGTTGTCATGTTCTGATTTGCCTTTCCAAAATGCAGCACCTCCCATTTATGTACCAATTGAGGAATTTGCAACAGCAACCGTATTTGATGGATGGCAGTTATAGGAAAGGGGGAGAGTTTCAGAAACAGTCACATAGATGGGTTAACTCCAGGAAAGAGAAGTAGGCACCTAGGGCAGGAGTCTTTTGTGGTTGTACCCATTTCAAACAGGTATGCTGTTTTGGAAAATGTAGGGGATGATGGATTCTCAGGGGAACATAGCACAAATAGCCAAGTTTCTGGTATTGAAACTGGCTCTAATGCAACGAGGGGTACGTCGACTTCCAATAGATCAATTGTGTTAGGGGATTCTGAAGTCTGAGGTACAGACTGACGTTTCTGTGGCCAGCAGCAAAAAAGCAGAATGGTGTGTTTCTTCCCTGGTGTCAGGATCAAGGATGTCTCATAGTGGGTGCAGAATGTTCTCGGGGGAAGAGGGGTCAGCAAGAGGTCATTGTCTACATTGGAACCAACGACATAGGAAGGGAAAAGGTTGAGATTCTGCAGGAAGATTACAGAGAGTTAGGCAGAAATTTTAAAAAAGAGGTCCTTGGAAGTAGTAATATCTGGAGTACTCCCAATGCTATGAGCTAGTGAGGGCAGGAACAGGAGGACAGAGCAGATGAATGCATGGCTGAGGAGCTGTTGTTTGGGAGAAGGATTCACATTTTTGGATCATTGGAATCTTTTGGGGTAGAAGTGACCTGTACAAGAAGGATGGATTCCATCTAAATTGGAAGGGGATTAATATACTGGCAGAGAAATTTGATAGAGCTGCTGGGAGGATTTAAACTAGTAAACTGGAGGGGAGTGGGACCCAAGGAGATAGTGAGGAAAGAGATTAATCTGAGACTGCTACAGTTGAGAACAGAAGCGAGTCAAACAGTCAGGGCAAACAGGGATAAGTAGGACTAATAAGTTAAACTGCATTTATTTCAATGCAAGTGGCCTAATAGGGAAGGCAGATGAACTCACCGCATGGTTAGGAACATGGGACTGGGATATCATAGCAATTACAGAAACATGGCTCAGGGATGGGCAGGACTGGCGGCTTAATGTTCCAGGATACAAATGCTACAGGAAGGATAGAAAGGGAGGCAAGAGAGGAGCGGGAGTGGCATTTTTGATAAGAAACAGCATTACAGCTGTGTTGAGGGAGGATATTCCCAGAAATACACCCAGAGAGGTTATTTGGGTGGAACTGAGAAATAAGAAAGGGATGATCACCTTATTGGGATTGTATTATAGACCTCCTAATAATCAGAAGGAAATTGAGAAACAAACTTATAAGGAGATCTCAGCCATCAGTAAGAATAAAAGGGTGGTTATGGTGGGGGATTTTAACTTCCAAACACAGACTGGGATTGCCATAGTGTTAAAGGTTTATATGGAGAGGAATTTGTTAAGTGCGTACAAGACAATTTTCTGATTCAGTACGTGGATGTCCCTACTAGAGAAGGTGCAAAACTTGACTTACCCTTGGGAAGGAGAAAGTGAGGTCTGCAGATGCTGGAGATCAGAGCTGAAAATGTGTTGCTGGAAAAGCGCAGCAGGTCAGGCAGCATCCAAGGAACAGGAAATTCAACGTTTCGGGCATAAGCCCTTCATCAGGATGAAGGGCTTATGCCCGAAACGTCGAATTTCCTGTTCCTTGGATGCTGCCTGACTTACTCTTGGGAAATAAGGCAGGGCAGGTGACTGAGGTGTCAGTGGGGGAGCACTTTGGGGCCAGTGACCATAATTCTATTCATTTTAAAATAATGATGGAAAAGGATAGACTAGATCTAAAAGTTGAAGTTCTAAATTGGAGAGAGGCCAATTTTGACGGTATTAGGCAAAAAGTTTCGAAAGCTGGTAGGAGGCAGATGTTTGCAAGGGACGGCTGGAAAATGGGAAGCCTTCAGAAATGAGATAATGAGAATCCAGAGGAAGTATATTCCTGTCGGGATGAAGGGAAAGGCTGGTAAGTATAGGCAATACTGGATGACTAAAGTAATTGAGGGTTTGGTTAAGAAAAAGAAGGAAGCATATGTAAGGTATAGACAGGATAGATCGAGTGAATCCTTAGAAGAGTATAAAGGCAGTAGGAGTATACTTAAGAGGGAAATCAGGAGGGCAAAAAGGGGACATGAGATAGCTTTAGCAAATAGAATTAAGGAGAATCCAAAGGGTTTTTACAAATACATTAAAGACAAAAGGGTAATAGGGGAGAGAATAGGGCCCCTCAAAGATCAGCAAGGCGACCGTTGTGTGGAGCCGCAGAAAATGGGAGAGATACTAAATGAGTGTTTTGCATCAGTATTTACTGTGGAAAAGGATATGGAAGATATAGACTGTAGGGAAATAGATGGTGACATCTTGCAAAATGTCCAGATTACAGAGGAGGAAGTGCTGGATGTCTTGAAATGGTTAAAGGTGGATAAATCCCCAGGACCTGATCAGGTGTACCCGAGAACTCTGTGGGAAGCTAGAGAAGTGATTGCTGGGCCTCTTGCTGAGTTATTTGTATCATTGATAGTCACAGGTGAGGTGCTGGAAGAATGGAGGTTGGCAAATGTGGTGCCACTGTTTAAGAAGGGTGCTAAGGACAAGCCAGGGAACTACAGACCAGTGAGCCTGACCTCGGTGGTAGGCAAGTTGTTGGAGGGAATCCATCGGGAGAGGATGTACATGTATTTGGAAAGGCAAGGACTGATTAGGGATAGTCAACATGGCTTTATGCGTGGGAAATCATGCCTCACAAACTTGATTGAGTTTTTTGAAGAAGTAAGAAAGAGGATTCATGAGGGCAGAGTGGTAGATGTGATCTATATGAACTTCAATAAGGCTTTCGACAAGTTTCCCCTTGGGAGACTGATTAGCAAGGTTAGATCTCATGGAATACAAGGAGAGCTAGCCATGTGGATACAGAACTGGCTCAGAGATAGAAGACAGAGGGTGATGGTGGAGGGTTGTTTTTTCAGACTGGAGGCCTGTGACCAGTGGAGTGCCACAAGGATCGGTGCTGGGTCCTCTACTTTTTGTCATTTACATAAATGATTTGGATGTGAGCATGACAGGTACAATTAATAAGTTTACAGATGACACCAAAATTGAAGGCGTAGTGTACAGCGAAGAAAGTTACCTCAGATTACAAAAGGTTCTTGACCAGATGGGTCAATGGGCTGAGAAGTGGCAGATGGAGTTTAATTCAGATAAATGCGAGGTGCTGCATTTTGGGAAAGCAAATCTTAGCAGGACTTATATACTTAATGGTAAGATCCAATGCAGTGTTGCTGAACAAAGAGACCTTGCAATGCAGGTTCATAGCTCCTTGAAAGTGGAGTCACAGGTAGATAGGATAGTAAAGAAGGCGTTTGGTATGCTTTCTTTTATTGGTCAGCGTATTGAGTACAGGAGTTGGGAGGTCATGTTGCAGCTGTACAGGGCATTGGTTAGGCCACTGTTGGAATATTGTGTGCAATTCTGGTCTTCCTCCCATCGGAAAGATGTGAAACTTGACAGGATTCAGAAAAGATTTACAAGGATGTTGCCAGGGTTGGAGGATTTGAGCTGTAGGGAGAGGCTGAACAGGCTGGGGCTGTTTTCCCTGGATCGTTGGAGGCTGAGGGATGACCTTATGGAGGTTTACAAAATTATGAGGGGCACGAACAGGGTAAATAGACAAAGTCTTTTCCCTGTGTTCGGGGAGTCCAGAACTAGAGGGCATAGGTTTAAGGTGAGAGGGAAAAGATATAAAAGAGACCTAAGGGGCAACTTTTTCACACAGAGGGTGTTACGTGTATGGAATGAGCTGCCAGAGGAAGTGGTGGAGGCTGGTACAATTGCAACATTTAAGAGGCATTTGGATGGGTTTATGAATAGGAAGGGTTTTGAGGGATATGGGCCGGGTGCTGGCAGGTGGGACTAGGTTGTGTTGGGATATCTGGTTGGCATGGGCGGGTTGGAACAAGGGGTCTGTTTCCATGCTGTACATCTCTATGACTCTATCTGATCAAGATCTTGTTGTACTCTGAGGTAACCTTCTTCGCTATCCAGTACACCACCAATTTTGGTGTCTTCTGCAAACTTACTACCTATACCTCCTACGTTCACATCCAAATCATTTATATAAGTGACAAAAAGCAGTGGACCCAGCACCAATCCTTGCGAGACACCACTGGTCACAGAACTCTAGTCTGAAAGGCAACCCTCCACAATCACCCTCTGTCTTCTACCTTCGAGCCAGTTCTGTATCCAAACGGCTAGTTCTCTCTGTATTCCACTAGATGTAACCCTGCTAACCAGTCTACCAGGAGGAACCTTGTTGAATGCCTGACTGAAGTCCATACGGACCACATCCCCTACTATGACCTCATCAATCCTCTTCATTACTTCCTTAAACACTCAACTTCATGAGACATGATTTCCCATGCACAAAGCCAGGTTGACTATCCCTAATCAGTCCTTGCCTTTCCAAATACATGTACATCCTGTCCCGCAGGATTCCCTCCAACAACTTGCCTACCACTGAGGTCAGGCTCACTGGTCTGTAGTTCCCTGCCAGTCCTTGCATCCCTGTACCAATCCCTGCAGTTCCATTAGTTACTGCCTGCCAATTTGAAAAGGACCCATTAATTCCTACTCTTTGTTTCCTCTCGGCCAATCAATTTTCTATCCATCTCAATACACTTCCCCAATCCCATGCGCTTTAATCTTGCACAATAATCTCTTATGTGGGACTTTGTCAAATACTTTCTGCAAGTCCACATATACCACATCAACTGACTCCCCTTTGTCAACTCTGCTAATTATATCTTCATAGAATCCCAACAGATTTATCAATCATGAATTCCGCTTCATAAATCCATTCTGACTCTGTCTGGTCCTGCCACTGCTTTCTAATTGCTCCACTACAAAGTAATTGATAATGGATTTGAGACTTTTCCCTACTACCGATGTTAGGCTTACTGCTCTATAATTCCTTGGTTTATCTCCACCTCCCTTTTTGAGTGTTGGAGTAACATTAGCTACTCTCCAATCTGCAGGGACAGCTCCAGAGTCTATAGAATCCTGGAAGATGACCATCAATGTATTCACTATTTCTAGAGCCATCTCCTGAAGTATTCTGGGATGTAGACTATCAGGCCCTGGAGATTTATTCACCTTCAATCCCCTCAATTTTCCCAGCATTATTTCTCTGCTAATATTGATCTCCCTCAGTTCTTCTCTCTCACTAAATCTTGCATTCTCTAACATTTCTGGTATCTGATCTGTGTCCTCTTTTGTGAAGACAGAACCAAAGTATATATTCAGTTTTTCAGCCATTTCTTTGTCCCCTATTATACATTCCCTCATTTCTGTCTGTAGAGGACCTACATTTGTCTTCACTAATCTCTTTCTCTTCACATACCGATAGAAACTATTACTGTCAGCCTTTATGTTCCCTGCAAGCTTACTTTTGCACTATATATTCCTCTTTTTATTCAATCCCTTGATACTTCTTTGGTGGATTCTAAACTGCTTCCCACCCTCAGACCTATTATTTTTCTTGACCAATCTGTATGCTTCTTCCTTGGATTGGATACTATCTCTAATTTCCTTTGTAATTCAAGGATTAGCCCTCTTACCCATTTTGCTTTTGTGCCAGACAGGAATAAACACTTAGTCATAGAGATGCACAGCATGAAAACAAACCCTTCAGTCCAACTCATTCATGCCGCTCAGATATCCTAACCTAATCTAGTCCCATTTGTCAGCACTTGGCCCATATCCCTCTAAACCATTCCTATTCATATATCCATCCAGCTGCCTTTTAAATGCTGCAATTGTACCAACCTCCACCACTTCCTCTGGCACCTCATTCCATACGTGCACCACCCTCTGCATAAAAATGTTGCCCCTGAGGTTCCTTTTGTATCTTTCCCTCTCACCCTAAACCTATGCCTTCTAGTTCTGGAAAATACTTTGTCTATTTATCCTATCCATGCCCGTCATGATTTTATAAACTTCTATAAGGTCACCCCTCAGCCTCCAACGCTCCAAGGAAAACAGCCCTAGCCTATTCAGCTTCTCCCTATAGCTCTTGTTGCAGTTCTCCCATGCATTCCTTGAACGTTTGCCATTGCCTATCCACTGTCATCCCTTTAAGTAACTCTGTCCTACCAATCAAGGCCAACTCATACCCCATATCTTTTCAATTTCCTTTATAAAGACTCAGCATCCTAGTTTCTGAATCAACTATCTCACTCTCCATCTTGATAAAAACTTCTCTCACATTATGGTTGCTCATCCCTAAAGGGTCTTGCACAGCTAGATTGGCAATGGTTCCCTTCTCATTGCACAATACCCAGTCTAAGATGACCTGCTCTCTAGTTGGTTCCTTCACATATTGGTCAAGAAAAAACATTCCGTATACACTCCAGGAATTCCTCCTCTATGGCATTGTGGCTAATTTAATTTGCCGAATCTGCGTACAGATTAAAATCACCCATGATCACCAATATTCCTTTATCACATGCATCTCTAATTTCCTGTTCAATGCCATTCCCATCATCACCACTGCAGTTTGGGTGTCTACATATGACACCCACTAATGTTTTTCGCACGTTGGTATTTCTCAACTCTACCCAGTCTCCACATTTTCAGAGCTAATATCCTTTCTCACTATTGTGTTAATTTCCTCTTTAACCAGCAACGCCACTCCACCACCTTTTTCTTTTTGCCTGTGTATCCTAAATACTGAATACCCTCCAACATTCTGTTCCCGTCCCTGGTCACCCTGCAGCTATGTGTCCTGAATCCCAATTATATTGTACCTGTTTATATCTATCTGCGCAATTAGTTCATCCACTTTATTTAGAATGCTTCGTGCATTTAGATACAAAGCTTTTACATTTTTCCACCGATAAATTTCCCGAATTTTTTTATAATTCCTTGGTGCATAAAGATATTCAACTGTATTGTCCCCCTTCTTTATTGTTTAGTAACCATCTGCTACATTGGTAATCTGCACTCTTACCTCCTCAGATGAAGACCATCCCATCAGAATAGGTCCTTTCTTCCCCAGTACTGGTGCCAATGTCCCATGAATTCAAACCTATTTCTTCCACACCAATCATTCAGCCACGCATTTACCTGCTTAATCTTTTCTTTCCTTTTTATCTATTTCTAAATATTCCAACACATCCTGAGTTCTCCTGGCTTATTGTTCCTGCATTTTACCTTGAAGGAAAAATGCTGGGCCTGTACTCTCCCCAGTACCTTTTTGAACACCTCCCATTGTTCTGCTGTAGATTTATCCTTAAATAGCTGTTCCTGGTCCATTTTGGCCAGATCCTACCTTATTTTCACAAAATCTCCCTTTCCTCCAAACCAAAACATTTTTCTGCGCTCTATCCTTTTCTTTTTCCATACCAAATTTTAAAAGTACGGTGTTCTGGTTGCTGTCACTAAAATGTTCCTCCACAGCCATTTTAACTATCTGTCCAATTTGACCATTTCCAACAAGAGAGAGAAACTAACCATTGATATTCGATGACATTACCATCTCTGAAATCCCCATAATCAACATTTTTGGAGTTAGCATTGACTGGCAACTGAACTGGACCAGTGGCATCAATACTGTGGCTACTACAGCAGAGCAGAAGATAGTAACTCTGCAGTGAATAACTCTTTGTCCTGTCTCGCAAATTCCTGTCCATTCCAACAAGGCACAAGTTAGCAGTATGTTAAGATACTTTCCACTGGCTTAGATGAGTGCTGCATCAACAATACTCAAGGAGTTTGATGTCATTCAAGCTTACTGGATTGACACCCTGTCTACCACTTTCAACATTCACCCTTCACCACCTCCACAGCATAGCAGCAGTATGTACTATTTACAAGGTGCACTGCAGTAACTCTCCAAGCCTACTTCAACATCACCTTTCAAACAGTCTACTTCTATCACTTTGAAGATCATGAGCAGCCATTATGTGGAAGTTTCTCTCCCACTCCATCCTAACTTGGAATTATATCACCCATTCCTATGCTGCCATTAGGTCAAAATCCTGCAATTCCCTTCTAAACATCACTGGATGTCCCTATATCCAAACGATTGCAGCAATTCTAGAAGACAACCTTCTCTGGGTTAATTGGAGATGCAACCAATATTGAGTCCTTTACAAAAAACACTGGCTGGCATATACCCCAAGACTTCAGTGGCTCAATGGATGGACAATGAATGCTGACCAAGTCAGTATTATGCACACCGCATGAATAAACTTTTTAAAAAATAAGATTCTCATATACCTCATCTGCCTAATATTGTCACATTCTTCCTAAAATGTAGCTTTCAATTGGACACAATATTCCGTCAGAGGTTGAATGAATGCATTTCAATTTATTTCCTTGGCTCTTGTATTATATGCCCTATTGATAGAGCGTGTATTGCCCTGTTGACTTGTGCACTACGGTCTCTCTGCTCCTTCATCCCCTTTGAATTTGGGCTTTTATATTGTCTCCATGTTCTCTCTACCAAAATGTATCACCTCACTTTCTGTACTTAGCTTCACCTACCACCAACCCAACCTTTCAACCAACTTATCTATGACCTTTTGGAGTAATACACTGTTTTTACCATTTACAAGATTTACAAATTTCATATCCTCTGTAAATTAAATAGCTGTGCCCTAAACACTATGGTTTGGATCATTTCTATGTGTCAGGAAAGCAAGAGCCTCAACACTGTTTCCTGCGGAACTCCACGACAATCCATGCCCCAACCTGAGAAATAGTCATTAACCATTACTCAGACAATTTTGTGTCCATGTTGCCACTATCCCTTTTATTTCATGAGCTCCAACTTTACACACAAGTCTGTTGTGTGGCAATATCTGTAAGGAGAGAAAAGGGCTGATGTTTCGAGTCTAACTGACCCTTTGTCAAAACTTGTCCTAGCTTTGGCAAAGGATCAATTAGACTCGAAACGTCAGCTCTTTTCTTTCCTTACAGATGCTGCCAAACCCGCTGAGATTTTCCAGCATTTTCACTGTTGGTTTCAGATTCCCGCATCCGCAGTAATTTGCTTTTATGTTGTGTGGCAATGCTTCAAAAACCCTCTAGAAATGTTTGAACACCACGTGAACGGCATTGCCCTCATCAGCGTTTGTCAAAACAAAAACCTAACTTAGTTAAATGTGAGTTTCCCTTTGGGTGGAGGGCAGGAGTGATTTACATAAAAGTTTCTGATTCAAGTCCAAAATAATTGGTAAGGGACAAGTAAAGAAACAAGGTCGGTCTAGAGGAGATGTAAATGGCAAGCTAAATGCTAAATGCAGCAGAAACAAATGCTGTGAAAAAAAGCAAAGCAAAACAAAACAGGGATAGTCATTAAACTTAAAATTCATTGAGTTCTTGTTAAGTCTGGAAGACTCAAGTCTGTGTTGCCCGGTGAAGTGCTGTTTCTCACATTTCTATTGAGTTTCATTGAAACATTACAGCAACTAAGAACAGAAGGTTCCAAGTGGGAGCAAGGTAGAACATAGAACATAGAAAAATACAGCGCAGTACAGGCCCTTTGGCCCGCGATGTTGCACCGATCCAAGCCCACCTAACCTACACTAGCCCACTTTCCTCCATATGCCTATCCAATGCCCATTTAAATGCCCATAAAGAGGGAGTGTCCACCACTGCTACTGGCAGGGCATTCCATGAACTCACGACTCGCTGAGTAAAGAATCTACCCCTAACATCTGTCCTATACCTACCTCCCCTTAATTTAAAGCTATGCCTCCTCGTAATAGCTGACTCCGTACGTGGAAAAAGGTTCTCAGTGTCAACCCTATCTAAACCCCTAATCATCTTGTATACCTCTATCAAGTCACCCCTAAACCTTCTCTTCTCCAACGAAAACAGCCCCAAGTGCCTCAGCCTTTCCTCATACGGTCTTCCTACCATACCAGGCAACATCCTGGTAAAGCTTCTCTGCACCCGTTCCAGTGCCTCCACATCCTTCCTATAGTAAGGCGACCAAAACTGCACACAATACTCCAGATGCGGCCGCACCAGAGTCTTATACAACTGCAACATGACCTCAGGACTCTGGAACTCAATTCCTCTACCAATAAAGCCCAGTACACCATATGCCTTCTTCAAAGCACTATTTAGAAGGTGAAAAATTAAAACCTGCCAATCTTCCTTCCCGCCAATCTTCCTTCCCACCTATCTGCTCCAATCTATCACCTTCATCCCCACCTCCATCAACCTATTGCACTCATAGCTACATTCTCCCCAGCCCCACACCCCTCCCATTTATCTCTCCACCTCCCTTCATTCCTGATGAAGGGCTTTTGCCCGAAAAGTTGGTTTTCCTGCTCCTTGGTTGCTGTCTGACCTGCTGTGCTTTTCCAGCACCACTCTAATCTTGAAAAATTAAAACGTCAGGTGGCTGGAAACTTGGGGTCATTGTGTGGACTGAGTGGAGGTGTTCACCTGATCTATGCTTGACCTCTATTAAAACATAGACCACAGTGTGAGCAACAAAAACATTTTTAAAAGTGCAAGCAAATCACTATTCATTCAAGAGAAATGTTTGAGGCGTTGGATAATGAGAATAGAGATAAAAGCGGAGTTATAATTTTCTTTCAGCTCCATTTTTTCAAATTGATTTTATTTAAAAGCACGTGCCTGACAAGCAATGGATTGGGGAGCAGGAGCAAACCCATTTTTTTCAGCCTTCAGAAGCAGGATTTCAAAATGTCCGTTCTGCCATTCTAATAAAATCAAGACAGCAAAAAAGCATTAATTTTTGCATTTTATGGTAATATATGTGAATAATTACATATTGTTGGTCACAATACAGGCCAGCATAACTTTGCAAGACAGATCCCAATGATGATTACTGTATTAAAAACACATTTCTATAACACAGCACCTAATAGTGACATTGAAGATGTGAAAACATTTTACATTTATTTTCAGAATGACCTTGATCCCTCCATAGGCTTTTCATTTTCTTCACCAATTTCAACTTTTTTGTGTGTTAAATTTTGGGAATCCGACCTCATCTGTGAGTTTACACATTCGGGATTTCGATCCGAACTATCACTGGTCAGGAACATGTGAAGAAAATGAGTTTTCCTTCAAAAAGAAATTGAGATGTGAACATTCTCAAAGCAAATTCACTCGCAGTTGAAAATCCTGTCCAAGGGAGTCACCAAAGAGGAGAAAAGGATCAGATATAGACAATGTGAAGGCAGGGTGAGGGTGAGTGTTGGATGCAAATTCAATGAAATATTCCACATCAGGGTGAAAGCTGGAAATGGCATCAATGGAGAGATGGGTGAATGGGCCCAGGATGGGATAGGAACAATGAACATTCCATATGCCCAACACAAATATAGGATTCCTACAGATACCTATAGTAATATATTTTAATTTGTTTATCATGAGTGGGGTCGAAGGAAAAATTGCTCAGTTTGGAACAAGTTCAGCCAGGCAGTGGAGGGTAGGGTCGGATAGTGGTAAACCAGAAATGGATCATTTCCCGAATTTCAGGCAGTCACTTGTTGGCTACTTTGACCCCAGCTATTCACAATCTTACTTTAATGATTTAGCTGAGAGAACTGAATGTAATATCTCTGTTTGCAGAGGATACAAACTGAGGTGGTATCCAGCTGAGTGGGAATTTGAACTGTAAGGAGGATGCAGGAGTCCTTGACTGTGATGTAGACAGGTTGAATGAATGGGCAAATGTGTGGCAGTGAAATAAAATATAAATAAATGTGAGGTTGTCCACATGGAAGCAAAAGCAGGAAGGCTGATTATTTTCTGAATGGCAAAAGATTGGGAGAGGCAGAGAGTGCATTGAGATCTGGTGTCTTTGTTCACTAGCCACTGAGAGTAAGCATGCAGGTGCAGCATACAGTGAAGAAAGCAAATAGAATATTCGCATTCACAGCGAGAGAATTTGAGATTTATGGTCAGAAATAACTTGCTGCAATTGTACAGGGCCTTGGTGAGATCACATCTGGTGTATTGTGTACAGTTTTGGTCACTTTATGGGAAAGATGTGAATGCTTTGGAAAGGGTTCAGAGGAGGTTTACCAGGATGCTGCCTGGACTGGAGGGCTTACCTTATGAAGAGAGGTTGACTGAACTCGGACCTTTTTCATTGGAGAAAAGGAGGAGAGGGGACCGAATTGAGGTATACAAGATAATGAGAGCCATAGATAGAGTCGCTCGCCAAAGACTATTTCCCAGGGCAGAAATGGCTAACACGAGGGATCATAGTTTTAAGCTAGTTGGAGGAAAGTATAGAGGAGATGTCAGAGGTGGGTTCTTTACGCAGAGAGTTGTGAGAGCATGGAATGTATTGCCAGCAGCAGTTGTGGAAACAAGGTCATTGGGAACATTTAAGAGACTGCTGGACATGCATATGGTCACAGAAATTTGAGGGTGCATACATGAGGATTAAAGGTCAGCACAACATTGTGGGCTGAAGGGCCTGTACTGTTCAGTACTGTACTGTTCTATGTTCTATGTTCTGGCTATAGATGGAAGATTTACTAGGCTGATTCCTGGGATGCAAACTGACACGTGAAGGGAGACAGGAGTAGTTAAGGCTATATTCACTGAAGGTTAGAAGAACTGAGAGGAAGTCTCTTGGGGCCTAGAAAATGTTAGCAGGACCAGACTGGATATTAAGTGCCAAGTGATTGGAATCCTGAACCCCCAACTCTCCAGTCCCCCTTAACAGGGGATGATGGATTCAGCAGAGGTCCAGGGTTGTCAAAGGATGCCAGACTAGAGGCTGATGAGAGTGGTATGGAGTCACAAGGAGACATTCATGAGCAAGAGGGGAGCATGGGAGTCAAAGTAAAGGGCAGAAGCATAGCTCAATGTTGAGATTCTTTGAGTGAGGGGATCTCACCCCACTCCTCGCGCACAGCCCCCACTATGAACCCTATCTGCTTGCTCAGGTGAGTGAAATGTCAGTGGCCATCCATGAGGCTTCCCACCCTGAACATAATTAGGACAGAGGCAGGAAGATAGCAGGGTCCCTGTCCACCACTGTCCCATCCAATTAAAATGCCACCTCCTACCTCATCCGGGGGTAGAGCATTCAATTGCATCCATCATTTTCATTGGTGTCATCTCATAAGTATTTTAATCAGTTCCTCTCTAATGTGATTAGATTAGATTAGGTTCCCTACAATGTGGAAATAGGCCCTTTGGCCCAACAAGTCCATGCCGACCCTTCGAAGAGCAACCCAACCAGACCCATTCCGCTACATTTACCCCTTCACCTAACACTACGGGCAATTTAGCATGGGCAGCATGGTGGCACAGTGGTTAGCACTGCTGCCTCACAGCTCCAGAGATCCTGGTTCAATTCCCACCTCAGACAACTGTCTGTGTGGAGTTTGCACATTCTTCCGGTGCCTGCGTGGATTTCGTCTGGATGGTCTGGTTTCCTCCCACAGTCCAAAAGAAAATGTGCAGGCTAGGTGAATTGGCCATACTAGAAATTGCCCATAGTGTTAGGTGAAGGAGTAAAACATACAGGAATGGATCTGGGTGGGTTGCTCAGTTTCCACACTGTAAGTAATCTAATTCACCTAACCTGCACAGTTTTGGACTGTGGGAGGAAACCTGAGCACCCGAAGGAAACCCACGCAGACACGAGAGGAATGTGCAAACTCCACACAGACATTTGCCTGAGGCAGGAATTAGATTAGATTAGATTAGATTAGATTAGATTACTTACAGTGTGGAAACAGGCCCTTCGGCCAAACAAGTCCACACCGACCCGCCGAAGCGCAGCCCACCCATACCCTTATATTTACCCCTTACCCAACACTACGGGCAATTTAGCATGGCCAATTCACCTGACCCGCACATCTTTGTGACTGTGGGAGGAAAGCGGAGTACCCAGAGGAAACCCACGCAGACACGGGGAGAACGTGCAAACTCCACACAGTCAGTTGCCTGAGTTGGGAATTGAACCCAGGTCTCAAGCGCTGTGAGGCAGCAGTGCTAACCACTGTGCTACTGTGATGAAGAAATGCACAGAATACACCATGGATTTTATAAAATCATAAAATCCACTGTACTATGGAAGCAGGCCATTCAGCTCATGAACTTCACACCAACCCTCCAAACAGCATCCCACCCAGGCACCTGCCCCTACCCTATCCTTGTAACCCTGCTTTCCCCATGGTTAATCCAACTAGCCAGCACAACTTTGGACCGTGGGAGGGAACCAGAGGAGACCCACGCAGGTACAGGGAGAATGTGCAAACTCCACACAGTCTGTGGCTGGAATTAAACCCAGGTCCTTGGTACTGGTGAAGCAGCAGTATTAACCACTGAGTCACAGTGCCGCCCTGTTTGTTGATATAACCTTGCTTCAGATTATCTCAGTATTTGATATTGAGTACTGAAAATGTGTTGCTGGTTAAAGCACAGCAGGTCAGGCAGCATCCAAGGAACAGGAAATTCGACGTTTCGGGCCGGAGCCCTTCATCAGGATCTTCATCAGGATCTTCATCATCAGCCCTTCATCAGAGCCTTCATCATCCTGATGAAGGGCTCTAGCCCGAAACGTCGAATTTCCTGCTCCTTGGATGCTGCCTGACCTGCTGTGCTTTAACCAGCAACACATTTTCAGCTCTGATCTCCAGCATCCGCAGACCTCACTTTTTACTCTTTGATATTGAGTAGTCAGGATGGGTTGCTCATCATACAGCATATTTAAATTCAATTAATACAATCTGAAATATAAAGCTAGCCTCAGTAATGGTGAACATGAAACTATCATTGACTTTTGTAAAGAACTGTCTGGTTCACTGATGACCTTTAGGGAAGAAACTCTGCCGTCCTTACCTGATCTGACTTGCTGAAATGTGGTTGTTTCTTAACTGCCTTCTGAAATGGCCTGGCAAGCCATTCAGTTCATGGTATAGGGATGGACAGCACACTCTGGCCTTGTCTGTAATACCCACATCGCATGAAAGAAGGGAAAAAGCAATGACCTGGTTTTGACCTGTCTTAGTTCATCTTCTGCTAAAATTATCACTAATCTCTTTATTCTTATTTCTAGACTCAATTATTCCAGCCCACCCCTAATAATACATCACATTCTACTTAATGCCATCTAAAACTCCAGTGCCAGTACCTCAAATTTTGCAATGTACTGCATGTAATCTCTCTGCTCATTGACCTACATTGACTCCCAGTCAAGCAAACCTTGATTTATTTTATAGTTTTCATCCTTGTTATCAGATTTTTCCATGACCTTGATCTCTCTACCTTTGTAATCCTCTCCAACCTGACAAAGCTGTGAGATATCTCTAATTATGGCTTCTAACACATCCCTAACAGCCACTCCACCACTGGTAGCTGTGCAATTGAACCTAGGCTCCGGAACATCTTCACACACTCTATCCCTTCTCTGACTCAACTTCCTCCGAAAGAGGTTTCTTAAAACCTGCATCTTTGCCAGGCTTTAGTTCAACTGACCTAATACCTCCCATGTGACACAGTGTCATTTTGTTTTGTAATGCTTCACGAAGTATGTTGGGACATTCCATTACATTAAAAGTGCATATACATAAAAGTTGTTGTTATTAATTATTTGCACAGACAAATTTAATTCAACCCAGACCACAGACAATAAAACATATTTGGTGGCAGTGTGGCTCCGTTTGGATGGCACGGTGGCTCAGTGATTAGTACTGCTGCCTCACGGCTCAAGGGACTCGGGTTCAACTCCACCCTCGGGTGACTGTGTGAAGTTTGCACATTTTCTCTGCATCTGTGCGGGTTTGCTCCAGTTTCCTCCCATGGTACAAAGATGAGCAAGTTAGGTGGGTTGGCCATGCTAAATGGCCCAGAGTGTCCAGGGATGTGTAAGTGGATTAGCCATGGGAAATACAGGATTACAGGGATAGAATAGGGGGACATGTCTGGGTAGGATGCTCTTTGGAGGATTAGTGTGAACTCAATGGGCCAAATGGCCTGCTTCCACACTGCAGAGATCCTATGATATTCAGATTGATCATTCAGCAGAACATCTAAGTATTAAGACAAGTATTAACATACGTGTGTGTGTGTGTGTATATATATAAAAGAAAAATAATCTTCATTTGAATGTTTATTTTTTTATTGCTGGTCCTTCCTGGTATTCCATAGGACTGACCAGGTTAAGGAGTATTACAGGGACATAAGAACCATTTATAAAATGAGAAGATTGCAGAAGTGTGTCTGTTATCATGCATTGTCATGTATAAGAGTTGTACAACTTTATTTTTGTATGAGAAAGCTATGATAGTTATATTAAACAACCTCATTGGACACTTAAACATCAACCTGTGGTTTAGTTTGTGATTCAGAAGTATTAACAAAATAAATAAATTGAGTATTTATGTAAAGTTCAAATCATAATTGCTATAATTTTATGTTAAATATCCAGATATTATTGTGGCATTAAAATATATTGCATTCTGTTAACACGTAAAAATAAATGCAGGCATAGTTAAACAGGCAGGTTTTATTTTGCCAGTTAGCTGAGGAATATTATTATTTGTTTGCAAGATAAGCTGTTACTGAACCTGTAAAGGATTTCACTGCATGGTATCTTTTTAGACTAATTAATAATGACAGCTTTGCATATGATTTGCTAAAATCTAATAAGGATGGCATCATAAAGTGCCGCAAAAATGTAGGTCACATACTAACAAGGCATCCTATTGTGAACTGACTTCATGCTTTTGTTTCAAACGTTTCAATCAAAAGTCAGTGAAATATATAACTTGTTCAAATGATTTTCATTTCATCAAAGCAATGCAAACAGTGAGTTAGCATTAACTATATTTTCTTCTTACAGTACTCTCCTACAGATGTTCCATTTTGAGGAGGGGATTAAAATAATCAGATTACATTTGAGCTGTGTAGTTTGAAGCTGCTCCTGGTGAGATGTACATCATTAGGAACTTGCTTAGAAATGTATTCTCGTAAAAAGAGTTTGTTGCCCTTGGATATTACATTCAAATGTCAGTTCTCAACCTGAGGTAAGCTAAAGGATTGATTCCTTTTCTTTACATTCAACAAGTAATTGTAAATTTGATAGGTAATCTATCTTCACAATAGGTTCTTGTTAATCTGATACAGGCCGACCTGCTTAGTGTAGATTATAGCACTAACCATGTTTGATAACTATTGGTACGCAGAAAATGTGCAGATATACATGGCAATAAAGTGCTTTTGGTCTCTGAGATCATACATTGAAACCCTATTTTGTGGAAAAATGTAATATGAAATGCTTGCACATTCTTGAAGTCCTTTGAGTGAGACGGATATTATTCCAGATGAAATATATATATCGAAAGGTAATTCTTTCTATTCCAAACTATGAATGAAGGATATATAGATCACGCAAGTTTCAAAATGTTTGTGTAGAAACTTAATAGTGCACCAAGTGTTATCCTGGTGCGATGGATGGTTCAGGTGCCAGTATACGCTGTGTTAGGGCCACAACTAATCAGTCTAGCAACTTCATGAGAATAGTAGGAGCAAATTGCAGAGGAACCATTCGCAGACCCCAGAGAAAACTCAGCAATTGCAGGGACCACAATATCAGCTGTTTGGATGTCGATACATGTCCTCAGAATTGAGAGTAAGGGGTGAACAGTAGACAGCAGTTTTAATGTGGCACCAGAAGAACCATTTCTTTCTACATCCACAAGGTAAATACGATAATAGAAATTTACTTCTCAGGTGGCAGCTTCATGCTGGCTCTTTAAGGGTGACTAATTTGGCTGTTGATCAGCTGCTGTGCTTATTCAGAATGACACAGGGATCTGGGGTGCCGAATGTCAGTTTCAGGTGCCTGCTCAGCTCATCGCCAAGTAGTTCCCCACTAGGAAATATACTTGTCACCCATTCAATACCAAACTACGATGAATACATCAATATTCAATTTCTAGGCCTTTTTTTTAGTTACTTTAAACTAAAACTTTCTATAAAAAGATAAGAATATTGCACAAGATTTGTTCAGTATAAATTGGCAACCTTGTGATTGTGAGAAATGCCTGTGGTGAAGCTATGAGTTCCCCAAGTTGTGATCTCAGCATGGACATGCTAAAATGAGTTTGTTAATAAGTATAAATTAAAAACCTGTAGTTCCCTAGCAAGGTTCAGTTGGCAACAATAATAAGAACACAGATGAAAATTGTTGAATAGAGTTGTGTTGCAATAAAACCTTACACAATGTCACTTACATAGGCTGACTATACATATCTTTTGCGTTAATTTATAAAGTAACGTACTAAAAAGTCAATATGATATCGATTTGAATCTATCAAATATTGGTTTATTTTGCCTTCATGACACGCTTGAGGTTTTAGTACAGTTTTGTATAATGAGCTGATGTCTCCTAGTCCACATTTCTGGACGTGTCAGCAAAATAAAATCCTTTTCCATGATAAGAATTTGTAATTGGATTAAGTATTATCAAGGGGGAACAACAAAATGCTAATGCACCAGCATTGCAAATATAATGGCCCCACATGTGAGCTGCAGAAAGCATAATCCTTCTCAATTCTGAACTGTTAATAAGATTTAGATTATAATATATATGTTATGATAAACAGTTCAATGTTAGATGTTAGTATAGTTTTGGTGAACTTTATATCGTTATTGACAAATGTGCGGGTAGTAATAGATATATAAATTATATATATATAGGTATAAATGGTTTTGTACAGAAATATTCTTGGATAACAAAATGTATACCTCACAATAAAAGCTAAAATAATATATAATATAATATACAAAATCTATGCCATATGATAAAATTATGAAATGGAATAAAATTCTTTATGAAAGAAAATCAGTGCGATAAACTTTTAAGCACTGAAACATTATTTTACCTTTTGAAAATGTTGAGCACTTAACAGGATAATAGAATTAAAGAATGAAAAGTGGCCATAGTGAAACATATAATATTATTAGAGAGTTTAACAGGGTAAATGGGGAGAGTTTATTTCCCCAGGAAGAAGAATCTAAAACTAGAGGGCACAATCTCAGAACAAGGGACACCTTACAAAACTGAGGAGGAATTTTGCTTCCCAGGGGGTTGTGAATTGGTGAAATTCTACTGCAGCAAGTAGTCAAGGCTGAGTCATTAAATATGCTCAAAGCTGAGATAGAGAGATGTTTAATCAATAAGGAAACCAAAGGTTATGGGGAAAAAAACAGGAAGGTGGAACTGAGGATTATCAAATCAGCCATGGTCTCAGTAAATGGCAGAACAGATTTAATGGACTGAATGGCCTACTTCTAATCAAGAAAGTTAATGAAACACTGACCTTTATATCTTGGGACTGGAGTGTGCAGATTCTGAAGTTATACTGCAGCTACACATAATCCTAGCTAGATACCATTTGGAGTACTGTGAGCAGATTTGGGCGCTACACCTTAGAAAGGATACATTAGCCTTGGAGGGATTGAAATGCAAGTTTACCAGAATGATACCTGAATTTCAGGCGTTAAGTGATGTGGAGAAGTTATACAAATCATGCCTGTTTTCTCTAGAATTTAAACGGTAAGGAGGCGATCTGTTTGAAGATATCAAGATATTAACAGGAAAGGATAGGGTAGATAAAGATAAAGTATTTGCACAGAATTGGAGTCTAGAACTAGGGAGCACGGTCTGAGAGTTAGTATCAGACCATTCAGGAGAGATGTTAGGAAGCATTTCTACACAAAAATTATGGTAGATGTTCAGAAATATCTCTCATAAATAGTAGTGGATGTTGGATAAATTGTTCATTTTAAATCTGAGATAGATAAATCTTTGTTGAGCAAAGGTGTTCAGGGATATGAGCCAAAGGCATGTATAAGGAGTTACAGCACAGATCAGCCATAATCCCATTGAATGGCAGAACAGGCCTGAGAGGCTGAATAGCCTATTCCGGTAATTATGCTCCTATGTTCTGCTCCTATGTCTTATGGTCTTAAGGTAATTACAGAAGTGTCACGGTGCAGAACGAGACCATTTATCCCATGATATCTGTACTAATTCTCCAAAAGACCATCATGACTTCATGACCTTCTGCCTTTTCTACATGCCCTTGTATATTGTTTCTATTTAAATAATTGTGTAATATCCTCCTGAATTCCTTGCTAAGTTAAATACCTATAATCATTACCACAGGTTATGTGAAGTAGAAATAAAAATATATGGAAATAATATGCATGTATAAACTGAAGACTGTAATTTTTAATGTTTGTCTTTAACAATCAAACGTATGTAAAAACGCCAAGGTTGCACATTGGATATATAACTCTTCAGATGCTGATGCAATCCAAGCCTAGCATGAAACAAAGCTTAAACAACATTCATGCCCCATAATTATCATCTCCAACAAGACAGAATCTAATCAGCCTTTAACATTTAACGTCATCCCTGTCACCATCAGTATCTTGGGCTCTGTAATTGACAGAAACTTAACTGGACCACCAAACAAATACCATGAGCATAACAGCTGGTCAGAGACTGGGAATTCTTAAAGGTAATTCACATCCTGACTCACCAAAGCCTGCCTATTATCGAAAAGGCGCAGGTCAAAACAACAATACAATATTGCGCAGTATCCTCGATGAATGCAGCTTCACTAGCACTCATGAATCTCAACATTGTCCATGTCAAAGCAGTCCATTTGACTGGCATCCTTACACCTTTAATATTCACTCCCTCCGCCACCAATACACAGTGCAAGAAAACACCAAGGCTCTTCTGCAATATCTTCCAAACATTGTACCTCCTAGAAGGACAAGGACAGAAAATGTGTGGGAGTACCTCTAAAGTCCCCTCCAAGACACACCCCACTCTAACTTGGAAATACATCGGCTTTCCCTTGTTGTCACTGGATCAAAATCCTGGAATTGTCGCTTTACGTGTTGGAGGCTGAGGGTGACCTTATGGAGGTTTATAAAATAATGAGGGGCATGGATAAGATGAATAGCCAAGGTCTTTTCCCAGGGTAGTGGAGTCCAAAACTAGAGGACATAGTTTTAAGATTGGAGGAGAAAGATTTAAAGGGGACCTAAGGGGCAACATTTTCATGCAGAGGGTGGTGCATATGTGGAATGGGCTGCCAGAAGAAGTGGTGGAGGCTGGTACAATTACAACATTTACAAGGCATCTGGATGAGTGTATAAACAGGAAGAGTTTAGAGGGAAATGGGTCAAGTGCTGCCAGGTGGGACTGGATTAGGTTAGGAATCTGGTCAGCATAGGGCTGAAGGGACTGTTTCCATGCTGTACATCTCTATGACTCTGACTCTATAACAGTACTGGCATGTACCTGCAGCACAACAGCATCAGTGTTCCAAGAAGGCAGACACCACCACAGTCTTGGGGCACTGAAGGATGGCCATTGAATGCTGGCCTTACCAGTCATGAGTTGTGGGCATTGATAACATAAAAAAGAGACACGACCAAATTATTAATAATGTCAACCAAGAAAGAAAGTTGTGTGATCAGAAATGTAAGCATCTGTTATTGAGGGAGCCAGAATTGGATTTTGTTTAGATTAGATTAGATTACTTACAGTGTGGAAACTGGCCCTTCGGCCCAACAAGTCCACACTGACCCACCGAAGCGCAACCCACCCAGACCCATTCCCCTGCATTTACTCCTTCACCTAACCATACAGGCAATTTAGCATGGCCAATTCAGCAAACCTGCACATTTTTGGATTGTGGGAGGATATGAAGGTGCTTGGAGGGACTTTAAAAATGATGGGAGAGAAACCTGCAGGACAGAAAGAGACAGGAATTCAGGGATAGAGTGGGTGGATATCTGAAAGGTTTTGTGGGTGAGCCAAAGCAGAAAATAAGAACAGGTCACTGAATTGATAAACTCTGGTTTGGTGATGAAGAAATGTGAAGAAAAACAGCTTCCACATCCAGCTGCAAGACCCCAGCAAATACTAAAAGCTAAAACTAAAATTGTGGTTCTGTGGGAACTTGATCCCACTCAGTCATGCTGCTTCAACTTTACAAGAAAGCCCAAGGCATCACAAACTATTCACTTTATTGACTTGGAACAGACCACTCATCCTCTCTGTCTCAATCTGACTTCATAAAAAATAGGATAAAATGTACTTCTTAAAACCGTGGTATTGTCACAGAGTCAATAGAGTTCTGGAAGATGACGAGACCTCCAAAGTATCCAATATATTAAGGCCACTTCCGTCAGTACTCTGGGATGTAGATTATCAGGAACTGGTGATTTATCAGCCTTTAACCCCATTAATATCCCCAGCACTATTTTCTTACTAATACTGATTTCCTTAAGATCTGTCCTCCCTCTCTTGGTTCCTTAATATTTTTGGGAGGTTATCTGTGCCCTCCTTTGTGAAGACAGAACCAAAATAAGTAACTCTGCCAGGCCTTGGTGTCTATTCTCGGTTTCATCTCACAGTCCAAACAAGTGCAGTTCAGGTAAATTGGCCGTGCTAAATTGCCCCATAGTGTCCAGTGATGTGCAGGCTAGGTGGGTTAGCAATGGTAAATGTGTGATTATGGGCATAGGGTAGGGGAGTGAGTCTGGATGGGATGTTCTTTGACTGGGGGGGGTGGGGGGGTCAGTGTGGACTTGATGAGCTGAATGGTCTCTATCCTCACTGTAGGAATTCCATGATCCTAGAATCATTCTGTAGAGCAAAGACAAGTCATATTCTCTGATATTAACTCATTCCTTACACCCCGCAACCTAACTATTTCTCTTGACCCACAGTCAATGAAAGTAGCCAGGTAGGTACAGCAAGCAACTAGGGAGATGCATAGTATATTGACCTTCATTACAAGAGGATTTGAGTTCAGAAGTAGGGACATCTTATTGCAGGTTTACAGAGCCTTGGTGAGATCACACCTGGGATATAATGTGTAGTTTGGGTCTCCCTATTTAAGGAAGCATTTACCTGCCATGGAGGGAGTGCATTGGAGAGTCACCAGAATGGCAGGAGGAGAGATTGGTTTATCTTGGCCTGTATTGACTAGACATTTGAAGGAATGAGAAGGGATCTGATTCAAATGCATAAAATTCAAGTCAGGTCTAGTGTGAGCCAAATTTGAAGGCAAATGTTTTTCCTGGTCAAGAAGTCCAGAACCACGGCTCAAAGATTCAGGATATGGAGGAGACAATTTAGGACAGAGAGGAGGTCAAATCCTTCATTAAACCTGTAGTGAGCCAGTAGGAATCTATAAACAGGAGGCTGTGGAGACCAAGTCACCGAATGTATTCAAGATAACCTTTTAGATTCTAAAGGAATCAAGGAATGTAAGGTGGAAGTGTGAATATGGCACTGAGACGATTAACCACAATCAGATTGAATGGGAAAGCAGGCTCAAAGGGCTGAATGGTCTGTTCCTCCTAGATTCTCAATGTCTTAAGAGTGGTCAAGGCAGATATAGTCATGGAAAGTTTACAAATTATGCATTAGGGATACTAAAGTTTGCACCTCTTGGATCTGAGTTCACAAATACAGGAAAGATAACCAGAAGACAATTCAGTTGAGGAATACTGAATATTTTCCCAGTGACGACATCAAGAATGGATGGGCATGGTTTAGAAAGGCAACAGTTCGCGAAGTATTGTGGAGAATGAAGGGTCAATGCCGTGGTAGTCTGAGTGTCATTGGAAATGTCTGTGAAGCATGAAGTGTCTGAAGAATTCCTCTTGAGCTGCCAAATGTTACATTCAAACCTTTCTTGTCAGACAGCTCCATAAAGCTTCAGCACATTTTAATAAACACTATATTTGAGTATTTGGAGAAAAAGCTATGCCAGACTAAATTGAGGGATTTTATTAATTTGCGCATCGAAACTATTTACTCAAATAACTTGTTTTTAATTATCAAGCATAAACAAATGGAATGCAATAAGTTTTGATTCCAAAAATGTTGAGAAAATGCCACATAAGAAATTTGTTGTAAAATTTGAGGACTGAGGTATAATGGGTCAGGCATCTAATATATCACAGATAAATGTGAATTAATGACTTTGAAAATGAAGATCCTGATGAGATGCATGTGTGACATAAGGGGAAAGGAGAGTATCAGGATGCAGGACTTCAGCGGGAGAGTCAGAGAAAATTGTGGGAACATCGAAGAAAGTAGCTGAAAAGAAATTAAAATGGCATGGTCATCTATTGTGGAAATACAGAGGAAATGTGGTGGAATGAAGAATAGAGATGGGACTGCCAAGAAGAAGGAGAAGAGAAAGGTCTAAGAGCCAATGGAAAGATGCAATGGTAAGAGACTTAAACAGGGCAGATTTGGAAGAGGAATGAATGACTGAGAGGAGGGAATAGAGAAAAGTGATAAACCTGAATGTGGTAATCCCAAGAAAAACATAAGAAGCCAGAGAAGAAGGTGAAGAGAAATGAAGAGTTTGGCGATATGTACTGAACTGTTGAGGCGAGGGAAACTTGATTATGATCTATAAATGTTGGATAAAATCCAAAATGTTGAAAATGTGTTGCTGGTTAAAGCACAGCAGGTTAGGCAGCATCCAAGGAACAGGAAATTCGACGTTTCGGGCCAGAGCCCTTCATCAGGAATGAGGAGAGTGTGCCAGGCAGGCTAAGATAAAAGGTAGGGAGGAGGGACTTGGGGGAGGGGCGATGGGGCTGAAGAGCTTCTGTGCAGAGGAGATGACCTGGGGGGTGCAGTGAGAGAGAGACTCACTGAAATCCTTGTAGAGGGAGGAAGAGAGCTTCTTCAAGGAAGGCATCCTTGCAAGAGGATTCGCAGTAGGTTAAAATCTTTGAGTAAAAAGTGAGGTCTGCAGATGCTGGAGATCACAGTTGAAAATGTGTTGCTGGTTAAAGCACAGCAGGTTAGGCAGCATCCAAGGAACAGGAAATTCGACGTTTCGGGCCAGAGCCCTTCAAGATTTTAACCAACTGCGAATCCTCTTGCAAGGATGCCTTCCTTGAAGAAGCTCTCTTCCTCCCTCTACAAGGATTTCAGTGAGTCTCTCTCTCACTGCACCCCCCAGGTCATCTCCTCTGCACAGAAGCTCTTCAGCCCCATCGCCCCTCCCCCAAGTCCCTTCTCCCTACCTTTTATCTTAGCCTGCCTGGCACACTCTCCTCATTCCTGATGAAGGGCTCTGGCCCGAAACGTCGAATTTCCTGTTCCTTGGATGCTGCCTAACCTGCTGTGCTTTAACCAGCAACACATTTTCAACTGTGATCTCCAGCATCTACAGACCTCACTTTTTACTCTAAAATCCAAAATGGACACATAAGTGTGTATTTAATATCGATCAGGACACTGACATAAATCAAGAAGCTGGTAATGAAGGTATAAAGTATTGAAGAAATGTGTGAGACAATTCACATTTACAAGGAATGAGAGAATATAATTTTGCTTAAGTAAAAACTGGAGCTGAGTTTATTGGAGCAGAGAAGTGTTATTGTCGTATCAAATGTTTTGAATACACTTGGCATGCAAAAAGTGAGAGATTATTTCTTCTAATATATGAATTGGTAATAAGATGGGTATGAATTTAGTTTAAATGCTAGAAATATAAGAAGTGTGGTTAAAATAATACTGTTGATGTAGAGTTATTATAAATGTGAATATTATCCCAAGTGCCCATTGAAGTTGAGACGATCACAACCTTTAAGACGGAATTAGATTAACAATGAATAAAGAATAGTAAGAGATAAAGAAGGAAGGTCAGAAACTCAATATTCATGGCAACAAAACATTGAGAAAAGATAGAGAATGGAGTGAAGGAGAAGGGAAGGCCCTATTGATCGAGGAAATGATTATAGCACTAATGCGAGATGATTTTGATAAAGGATCAAAGATAGAATATATTTGGGTCACAATTAAGGCAGAGCAGAGGAGCTTTGATGAGATTGGGTGTACATTACAGGCCACCAAATAATGGGATGTAATTGGATGAGCAAACGTATGGGCAAATTACAGAAAGGTGCAAGAATAAAGCAGTAATAATGAGGGATAAATTACCCTAAATAGACCAGGTAGCAATACTGTCAAGAGCAAGGAAATGGAGGAATTCTCAACAATAGAACTTCATTGATGTCTTCCAGTCTGTAGAGCAAGAAGTGGTGCTGTATCTAGTTTAAGGAATTAACTGGATTGGGTAGAGGTGGTTTAAGTGTAAGAACATCTGAGGAACCCAATATCAACTTTAGAATAATTATGGAGAAGGACAACGTGGCCACAAGTGTAAGGCTCTTAACTAGAACTTCAGTGACTTCAGATGTCATCTTGACCAGGTAGACCATAACCAAAACTGATAGAGAATACTTTAATTGAATAATGGGAGGACTTCAAAGGAGACAATGACGTCTAATGTAGGCACATTCAGAGCGAGAGCATCAAGGGTGACCAAGGATATAGAACCTAGAATAAGACAGAACAAAGAATGTTAAGTTATTCAAGGAACATGTTCACAGCCCACTGACTGAACTGCAGTATAACATAAAAGAAAAAGTTAATATAAAAATTAGGTAGTCAGATTAAAATTATACAACATGTACTAATCATGTCACAAAAATTGACAAGTTTATCAAGTAACAGGGAAATGTTGAATGGGATATTAAAAGAATAAAATTGAATTAAATTTATGATAAAATTACAAACTAATTCAACATTCCTATGTTATAGACACGAAAGTTCACTTAGATTTTGTCACTTAAGAGGTTGATTGAGAACCCAAACTATGTGTTGAAAGGACAACATTAATATGTTTCCATGCTGCATTTTACAGGGTATAATTTAGGCAAACCTTTGAGTTGCCCTGGTTGCTCTGGGCATGATGGGGTTGGCCAGTTCTGAAATTGGTTCAGTTCTATCAGGACTTATCCAAACCTAGTTCAAATATGAACCTGTTTGTGTTTGTAGAGTTTCGAACATTTTAGCATGAAGAATGTTGTCATCCTGTTTTGAGGACGGTCACTGGACCCAAAACACTAACTCTGATTTCTCTCCACTGATGCTTCCAGACCTGCTGAGCTTTTCCAGCAATTTCTGTTTTTGTTTCTAATTTTCAGCATCCACAGTTCTTCAAGTTTTTAAATATCTGGTTATTTGTTTTTGCTTTGTAACATACTTGTTCACTTGGCTAAAAAGAAAGCTAATTTAAGATCCATAATTCCCTCCCGAAGGATATTGTGGGTCAACGTACAATGCACAGAGTGCAGCAGTTCACCATCACCTTCTTTTGGGCCACTAGGGGCTAAATAAATGCTGGCCAGCCAGCGACAAACACATCCCATGAGTGAATTAAAAAAATTAGTGAAGCAAATTGAATATAGAGATGTAGAGGAATCAATCTCGGAATCATAGAATAGTCTCCCTCTTTGCTGGAGCCAATTAATCCACTGCATCTATTCTGGCTGTTCGAAAGAATAATTCTCTTTGAGTCTCTCCCTTGTTTCTTCCTGGAGCTCCACACATACATCCTTTTCAGATAATAATCCAATTCCGATTGAATACCTCAATTGAATCTGCCTCCACTATACGCTCATGCTATGCTTTCTAGATCCTAACCAGTCATTGCCTGAAAAAGCTGTTGCTGCTGTTTCGTTAGCCTATTATGGGATCCATTAGATCAGTTGCCTGGGAAACCAGTTTGCAAAGCAGACTGATGCTAACGGCACAGGTTCAATTCATGCATGAACTATGGTCACCATGAAGTTCCTGACTTCTCAACCGTACCCCTCACCTGAGTTGTAGTGACACTCTGGTTAAACTCAGCACTAGTCGTCTATCTCTAATGAGAGAGAGACTGTCTGGGACTATGGTGACATCTTGGACAGGTTTAACATAACTTCTTTACACTTCTATTCTATGCCCTTGTTCATAGGTCCCAGGATATCACATGCTTTATTAACAATTCTGTCAACATGACCTGACATCTAAAGTGGTGATCTAAATAAAAGAGAATTAGATGGACAAACAGAAATTACAAAAGTGCATTAGTGGCTACCAGAAAAGAGAACTCAAAAGCCAATTATGAAAGATGAGTATTAAAAGGGGGGCTAATAAATACTAAAGGGAAGGCTGAGGTTTATTAAAGGACAGAAAAGGCAATTTTTTTTATGGAGGCAAGGTCATGACTGAGCACAATCTACATCTAAATTCACTACAGAAGAGGATACTATCAATGAATCAATAAATGAGTTGGAAGTGACATCATTGGATAGGATAAAAATAAATGCAGAGGATGTATGTTAAAGTTTTACAGTCCCCAAAGTAGAATTGTCACTCAGTTCATTTGGACTTTGTCTTCTGTTGTGAGCAAAGTTTAGAACAAAGGATTACAAGCACTAGGAGCAGGATTAGGCAATTCAGCCCCTTGAGCCTGCTCCACCATTCAATATGATCATGGCTGATGACATCTCAGCCTCAACTCCACTTTCTTGCCTGCTCTCCAAAACCCTTCAACCTGTTACTAATTAAAAATCTATCTATCTCCTCCATAAATTAATTCAATGTCCCAGCATCCATCGCACTATGGAGGTAGTGAATGTCACAGATACATGACCCTTTGAGAGAAGAAATTTCTCCTCATTCCTGTTTTAAATCTGCTACCACTTATCTTAAATCAGTGACCCCTCATTCTAGACTGCCCCACATGAAGAATCATCCTTCTATGTCCACTTTGTCAATTCAGTTTAACATCTAATCTTCCTCAATTAGATCTCCTCTCATTTATCATAGAATCTCAAAAGTGAGGAAACAGGCCATTTGGCCCAACAACTCCACACCAACCCTCCAAAGAGTAACTCACTCAGACCTATCCCCCTACCCTATATTTCCCCCTGACTAATGCACCTACATATCCCTGAACTGAAAATCCCAATTCTCTTGGATTGGCCATGCTAAATTGTACATCGCTTTGGATTGTGGGAGGAAACCAGAGCACCCGGAGAAAACCCACACAGAATGTGCAAATTCCACACAGACAGTTGCCCAAGGCAGGAATTGAACCTAGAACCCTGGCACTGTTAGGCAGCAGTGCTAACCATTGAGCCACCGGGCCACCCAAGAAGACAAGAAGTAAACCCTGTCACCTACTTGCCCTCAGTTCTCAAACGTAGTCAGTAGGATTCAAACCTGCAATGGGAAACCCACAAGGAGTTCAAGTCCATCGCCTTAACTACTCAGCCACAACTACTGAGCTCATTCTTCTAAACTCCAGAGAGTATCAGCCTAGACTGCTCTGTCTCTCTTTGTAAGACTCGAATCAATCTAGTGAGCTTTTTCTGAGAAAGTAGGACTGCAGATTCTGGAGAGTCAGAGTGAAAAAGCGTGGCACTGGAAAAGCACAGCAAGTCAGGCAGTGTCTGAGGAGCAGAAGAATTGATGTTTCGAGCTTAAGTCCTTTCTGATGAAGAACTTATGCCTGAAATGTTGCTGTTCCTGCTCCTCTGATTCTCCTGGAGATGCTGTGCTTTTCCAACACCACATTTTTCGACCCCAATACAATTACATCCCTCCTCAAGTAAGAAAACCAAAATTGTATGGAATAGTCGAACTACAGTCTCATTAATGCCTTGTACAGTTGCAGCAACATTTCCCTCCATACATTCTTTAGTCCTTTCGCAATATATGCCAAAACTCCATTTGTCTTCCATATTACCTGTATACTAGGTTTACATAGAACGTAGAACAGTATAGTACAGACCCTTCGAACCTCAATGTTGTGTCGACTTTTTAATCCTACTCTAAGATCAGAATAACCTTCATTCCCTTCATTGTGCTATCTTCCAAGAATCGCTTAAATGTCCCTAACGTACCTGATTCTACTACCACTGTTGGCAGTGCATTCCAAGCACCCACCCATCTTTGTGTAAAGAACCTATCTCTTTCACCTCCCCTAAACATTCCTCTAATCACCTTAAAATTATGCTCCCTTGTGATAGAGATTTCTGCCATGGGAAAAAGTCTCTAGCTATTCACTCTATCTATGCCTCATCACCTTGTACACCTCTATCAAGTCACCTCTCACCCTTCTTCACTCCAATGAGAAAAGCACCATCTCGCTCAACTTTTCTTCATAAGACATGCCCTCAAGTCCAGGCAACTTCCTGGTAAATCTCCTCTTATCCCTCTCTGAAGCTTCCACATCCTTCCTATAATGAGGCAACCAGAACCGAACGCAATATTCCAAGTGTGGTCCAACATGTCTCTATGGAGCTGCCGCATAACCTTGCGGCTCTTAAACTCAATCCCCCTGTTAATGAAAGCCCTTCTTAACAACCCTATCAACTTGGGTGACAACTTTGAGGGATCAATGGACCTGAACCTCAAGATTGCTCTGTTCCTCTACACTCCCCAAGAATCCTGCCTTTAACCCTGTATTCTGTATTCATATTCAACCTTTGAAAGTGAATGACTTCACACTTTTACAGTTGAACTCCATCTGCCACTTCTCAGCCCAGTTCTGCATTCTGTCAAAGTCTTGTTGCAACCTACAATAGCCCTTCACGCTATCCACCACTTCACCAACCTTCATGTCATTGGTAAACCTACTAACCACCCTTCCACTTCCTAATCCAAGTCATTTATAAAAATCACAAAGAGCAGAGGTCTCAGAACCGATCCCTGCAGAACACCACTGGTCACCAAGCTCCAGGCTGAATACTTTCCATCTACCACCACCCTCTGTCTTCTATGAGCCAGCTAATTCTGTATCCAGACAGACAGGTTTCCCTGTATCTCATCACTCCTTAAATGGGCAACCTTATCAAATGCCTTGCTAAAATCCACATACACCTCATCCACTGTTCTATCTTCAGCAATGTGTTTTGTCACATCCTTATATAACTCAATAAGGTTTGTAAGGCATAATCTGCCCCTCACAAAGCCATGCTGACTATGTCTAATCAAACTATGGTTTTTCAAGTAATCATAAATCCTTCTCTCAGAATCCTTTCCAATACTTTGCCCACCATAGACATAAGACTGACTGGTCCATAATTCTCAGGATTATCCCTATTCCCCTTCTTGAGTAAGGGAATAGCATTTGCCACCCTCCAAACATCTGGCACTACTCCAGTGGATGGGGCGGACATAAAGACCATCACTAAATGGACAGCAATCTCTTCCCTCACTTCCTGCAGTAGCCTAGGGTGTATCCCATCCGGCCCAGGGGATTTCTCAATCCTTCGATGTTTTTTAAAATTTTCAGCACATCCTCCTTTTTAACATTAATCTGTTCGAGCGTATCAGTCTATTTCATGCTGTCCTCAGGAACATCAAGGTCCCTCTCAGTAGTGAATACTGAAGAAAAGTATTCATTAAGGACCTCCCCACTTCCTCTGACTCCAATTCCCTCCACTCCTTCTGATTGGCCCTACCCTCACCCTGGCCATCTTCCTGTTCCTCACATAAGGAATATGCAATTAATGTATGAGGGCATCCAGATCCCTCTGCACTGAAGCACTCTGATACTTCTCTCCAGTTAGATAATAAGATGCCTTTTTATTCATCTGACCGAAATGGATAACTTCACACTTATCGACGTTAAACTTCATTTTCCAGCATTTGCCCCACAGCCAGTCTCAGGTTAATGTGCTTACTATTCCCTATTCTCTCTCTCCCTCCTTTCTTAAAGTGTGGGGTTACATTAGCTACCCTCCAGTCCATTGGAACTCTTCCAGAACATACAAAATGCTGGAAAATGATCACCAATTTATCTGCTCTTTCTCAGGCCACTTCCTTAAGGCTTGCAGAGCAATCAGACCCTGGGGACTTACCAGGTTCGAATCCCAACAATTTCCCCAATAACATTTCCTGACTAATAAGAATTCCCTTCAGTTCCTCCTTCATGCTCGACCGTCTGTCCACCAGCATTTCCTGAAGGTTACTTGTGTCCTTCTTAGTGAAGGCAGATCAATTTGTTCAATTGGTCTGCCATCGCTTTGTTGCCCATTATGAATTCACCCGATTCTAACTGCAAGGGACCTGCATTTGGCTTCACCACTCTGTTTCTCTTGACATATCCCTGAAGCGATCCATTTTTGTGGGAAGAATGAGGCAAAGGAATGTAACATAAATTTTAAAGAAGGCACAGAGATCTGGGGTACTAGTTTTGGATGGTAGCAGGATAAGTTGTGGAGTCTGTTAAAAGGCATTTGGGATCTTTGGCTTTATAAATAGAGGCATAGAGAACAGGATGTTTTGCTAAGGCTTTATAAACATTGGTTAGACCTCAGCTGCAGCAGCATGTCCAATTCCAATATTATGAAAAATGTCAATGCCATAGAGAAAGTGCAGAAGAGTTTTATTAAAATGCTGAGACAGATGAGGCCTTTAGTTACGCGGAGACCCTTGAGAAGTCAGAGTTATTCTTCTTAGAATGGGAAAAGTTAAGAGGAGATTTGTTTGAAGTGTTCAAAATCATTCAATGTTTTGATGAAATAAATAAGAAGAGACTGCTTTCAGTTCAGAATAGTCAGGGTGGCAAAGGACGCAGATTTAAAATGACTGGCAAAAAACACAGAGTTTTCTTTATATTGCTGTGATCAGGAATGTATTGCCTGAAAGGAAGGTGGAAGCAAATTCAATAGTTGCATTCAAAAGAGAATTAGATAAATACTTGAAAGAACAAAAAAGGGTTACAGGGCTATTCTGAAGGCTCAGTGGGTAGGATTAATCAGATACCAGCATAAAGAGCTGGCACAGACACAGTGGGCTGAATGGACTCCTCCTGTGCAGTATTATTCTATGAATCTATGAAAAAGGCTTAAAGCAGAAAAGTTGTAAAGCTCCAAAATAATCCTGTACCAATACTGACACAATAGCTTCTTTCTGCACTGGGATTTCTATGAACAAAACTCCCAGGACTGTACTCTCTGAGAGAGAATGTTGCCAGTAGTATTCCAGGAATAAGTTTTAGCTTGAAATGAAATGTCAAGAGTTGTTTGATACGTTCCTGAAATAAAAATGGAGTCCTTAGTGTTTTCTGGTTTCTTTTCAGGTCTGCCCTAGTTCTTCATCTCTCCTATTGGTGCTACTGTTATGTAGAAACAGACAGCAGGTCAACCAGTATCAGAAAAGGGAAAGGACTGGGTGGTATGGTGGCTCAGTGGTTAGCACTGCTGCCTTACAGCACCAGGGACCGGGACTTAATTCCAGCCTTGGGTGACTGACTGTGTGGAGTTTGCATGTTCTCCTTGTGTCTGTGTGGGTTTCCTCCCACAGTCTAAAGATGTGCAGGTTAGGTGAGTTGGTTATGCTCAATTGTTCATAGTGTTCAGGGATGTGTAGGTAGGTGCATTTGTCAGGAAAATTGTAGAGTGGAATGGGTCTGGGTGAGATATTCATCGGTGTGGCCTATTGGGCCGAAGGGTTTGTTTCCACACTGTAGGGGTTCTATGAAATGACTTTTAAAAGAAATTTTTAAAAAGTCATTAATATGTGAAGTATTAACTTGCCATTTCTCTTTATATAATACTGCAATTTATTCACCTGCTATGTATTTCCTTAAAAGGGCATATTTATATAACGCCTTTCACCAGGCATCTCAAAGGATATTACAACCAATGGAACACTTTGAATGGACAGTCATTGTTGTAATGCAGCAAACAGACCTGCCAATTTGCACAAAGCAAACTCCCACAAACATCCTTACTTCTAGGCAGTCCCTCTGGGATTGTGGGTAATTTGCTTCCATTCTGGTAGAAGGGGTTTTGAAATGGCCAATAAGATCAATCTGCACACTCTGCCATGTCAGGGGTCGATGGTGCTCAGGTTGTCAGATAGATGAATGGTTTGGGGATTAATGCTGTAGCCAACACCTTCATTTCCTACTTACATGTTACGGATGAAGTCTTTTGAAATTTCTAGTGCTATTCTGAATGAACCCTTGGTCAGCCAACAAGTCAGGGAGTCCCATGTGTTTTGACGATTTCTTCAAGGATACTTAAAGGACATCCCTAAGACACTTCTCCATCATCATGGTAATGTCTCCTGTTGCGGCTGAGTTCTGGGTAGAGCAGTTCATAGAATCATTGAATTGCTACTGTGCAGAAGCAGGTCATTCAGCCCATCAAGTCTGTACTGACCCTCTGAAGGGCATTCCACCCAGAACTACCTCACTACCTTATCCTGAAACACTGCATTTCCCATGGCCAGTCCACCTAACCTGCACTTTCTGGGAGGAAACAGGAGCACCCGGAGGCAACCTGCACAGACAGGGGGCGGATGTGCAAACCTCACACAGATCTTCACCCAAGAGTGGAATCAAACTTGGGTATCTGGTGCTGTGAGGCAACAATGCTAACCACTGTGCCACCATGACAGTTGCTTCAGGAGTATTGAAGCATTTGAATAAGCAGACCTGCCCAGGGGAGCTGCTTTCGAGTGTTTAACACTTTGGTGCGGGGCATTTCAGTTTGTGAGAGGCTTTTACTGTTGGACACCACCCCGCCTTCTTGCCGCTGAATTTGGAAGATTCAGCAATGGCACGAGAGGTGGTTCTCACCCTGTGCTTTAAGATAATGCCATGGAATCTTTCACAGCCACCCAAACAGACAATAAGAGCCAACGGTTTGTATGTTATCCAAAGCAGATCACAAAAATGCAACACTCTCTCAGGACTGCACTGAAAGATCAGGTTTGATTTCTGTGCTCAAGACTTGCAGAGTGGGATTAGAATCCACAATCTTATGACTCAGAGGAATGAGTGCTCCTACCAAACTCTCTTCTGTCATTTGTGTTTTCATTTCTGATTTGTTTTGTTTCAGCTTTCAGCACCTCTGCTGTTCCAGTGACTAACTCTGCCAAACACTCTGCGACTCTCCTGCTCTGTGTAGTTTAGCTAATCACTGGTTTAACCAGCTATTTACGGAAGTTTAAGGATGTCTGAATCCAGCACCAGCGTCTCCCGAACTGTACCTCCTTCCTGTTTTTAAAAATAATTCAATTGTTTCAGTCAATTGTAAAGCTGATGTCTTAAGGGGTTGCCGTTTATTTTGTAGAATTGCACACATTAAATGACCGTAGTGGGAGAGAGGCAAGAGAATGAGCTCCTCCAATCAGATCTCTCTGCTGCTTTGGAAGAACTGGACGCTCAGGAAGAGACAAAAGGTCAGTGCCTGAACAAAGGCTTGCATTCATTCCCACATCACTTAACAGGAGAAAGGAAGTAGAATAAAGAGACCATTAATAAGGGATCAAATGTTGTGTAAACAAGTCCAGACATTGGACCAGCAGATTGTCAATGAGATCAGTTAGCTATTTTTACTTTATCGACTGCAACATGTATCCATACAGCACCCTCAACACACATTCAAAAGCATTGCACAGGAATATCATCAAATGAAATTTGATGTCAAACCACATACACACATGACCAAATACTTTGTCAAAGAGGTGGGTTTAAGGATAGCCTTAAATGGGGTAAGACTGGCGGAAAGTTTTAGGGAGGGGATTTCTGAGGTTCCAGCCGCGTCGCCAATGCTGGAATGATTTAAATTAGAGATACTGAAGTGGCCAGAATTGAAAAAGCACTGATATCTTAGAGAGCTATAAGGTTGATAGGGATGGGCAAGGCCACACATTGTGACTTGAAAACAGGGATGAGAATTTTAAAATCCAGGTGTTGCTTAGCCAGGGGCTAAGGTGGGTCAGTGAGCACCAGCGTCAAAGGTGAATGGGACTTTTTGTGAAGTTGAGATTTGACAGAGGAACATTGTATTTAATCAGATGATTCAGATTTCATTTTGCTTATATCTGGCTTGCAGTCAGTTACCAGGTAAGAAGCTGAATACAATTCTGAAATTGCACACAAAGGGAAGTTCTCTCCTTTATTTGGCCTGAACTCTATCCTTCAGCAGCCAACACCAGTTACCAATATAAGAATTCCACAATGCCCTTTTATTTAGAAATGGGACTATTTAGAAATTGTAATTATTCCTCAAACCAAATTCATTATCCAACCACTGTGGTGAATGCAGTGAAAATGTTTAGTGCAATAATAGTCTGGATTTTACATGATGTGGAGATGCTGGTGTTGGGCTGAGATAAACAAAATTAAAAGTCACATGATACCAGGTTATAGTCCAACAGATTTATTTGAAATCACAAGCTTTCAGAACACTGCTCCTTCATCAGGTGAAGACTTTATCTGACATAGGAGCAGTGCTCTGAAAGCTTGTGATTTCAAGTAAGTTTGTTGAACTTGGTGTTCTGTGACTTCTGACTGAATTTTACAATCAGTGATGAAGCAAACGACATCAAAAAGATTGCCCACAAAGATATAGCGATCACAGAGGCATTTCTTCCCTTATCTGTCGCTGTTTAAATCTGATCTCAATTTCAAGAGATGTCTTGAAATGCAACAGCAGTTATGGGTGCAAACAGATTAAAGCCAATGGTATCCCTATGGTTCGCACACAGCCAACACAGTTAAAAATATTGATCTATCCTTTATTTATAATCAATATTTTCAGATAATGTCATAAATGTTTAGATTAGACTAAAGTAAAAACAAACAAGCCTTTACTGAAGCAGAAAAATTGAAACATCCTAACTTTTTCACATTATGGAGAAATTTGATCTTCCACCTACAAAATTAGTTTATCAGGGTCAGCGAAGATGTTTTGTAGTAGTTTTGAAGTTAGTGAACTGTTAAAAATACAGTTACACCTCACCCAACAAGATGCAACTGTTTGAAGATTTTGACAGCAAATCTAATAGCATAGAAGTGGGTATTGCCCTCAGTTTGTGCATGGCGGACATTTCAATTTGTAGGAGCCTGCTCAGTGCGACTAACAGAGGAGGTAGATTCACTCCTTACATTATTCTGTACAGCTGGGCATTCCTAAAGTTACTGACAAGTTTACCATCATTACCACAGCCAATATCTGTACCAAGCCAACTAAATACAAACAGGTTTTAGATTAAAAAGAAGTTGAATAAGAATATAAGTTAGTTGCAACAAGTTAACATAATAATTAGGCTTTGGGAATTTAGATTTGTATTATATCCCAATGCCATGGAAGATAGCTGCTAGTTATTTAATATAAGAACGGTTATAGCGATTGTTTATGATTCGGAGATGCTGGTGTTGGACTGGGGTGTACAAAGATAAACATCACACTATAACCTGGACTATAACCTGGTGTTGAGTGATTGTTTAGTGCACTTATATGGATGATTTACTAAGCTGGCCTGGAGCTGGATAAAACAAAATGACTAGTTCATTGGAATAGATAGCTACTTTAGACTGCAAAGGCTGATGTTCCCAGACACCTTTGGTAAGGAATAATACATGGACAGTGCTGCAGGCAGTTGTAAGCTATCATGCTGTAATATGAAAGTTAGACACCGTCTAAGAGCTGATGGCCACTGATTGGCCAACAGTGGTTGTGTGAGCAGCAGGGTTTCTATAGAAAATACAACCATCTGTGTACCAGGATCACAGAGTGGCTCAAGCCACAGAAAGGTTATGTGGTGATGGGGGCTGCAGTTGTGGTGAGATGGACAGACAGTCTGGTAGAAAGGGCAGGGAAATGGCTTTCAACAGATACCACATCCTGATGTCCAGAAAACACAAAGTGTTTTTGACTGAGGACATCCGTTCTCTCTCACAAAGTGACTGTATGGCGACAGATCCTCCTGCAGCTGAGTTCACCTCAACAAAGATGAATTAAGACCCTGAATGGACATTATTTGGTCACTGAAGGGACTCAATTGACAGTGAGATAAAAAGGCCAACTATGGGACTTCCCTCACAGACCTTCAAACAAATAGGCCAAGGGCATTATTGCAACATCAGCACAGCTAATTAAATATCCTTCAATGAGAGTGGAAGATTCCGCCTACTATAATCTTATTGCTGATGATCTGAGTTCTGCCCATACACCTTGAAGGTCATTTTTAACTCTCAGTGAATTGAGACACCTTCATCACCACAAACAGAGGAATTCTTGAATCACAATGTATCTTTAACATGTTGATCCCAATAATTTTAATTTTTTTAAACTCGTTGATGGGATGTTAACTAGGTCAGCATTTATTGCTCTTAATTGCCTACAGGGCAATGAAAGAGTCGTCTATATCGACGGGTAGCTCAGAGTAGGTGAAGATGGCAGATTTCCTTCCCTAAAGGGCATTAGTGAACAAGATGGATTTTTAAACAACAATCAACAACAGTTACATGGTTCTCATTGAGCCAGCTCTTTATTCCAGCCATGGTGGGACTGGTACCCATGTCCCCAGATCATTGGCCTTGGGTTCTGGATGCTAGTCAAGTGACATTACTACTACACTGCTGCCTCCACTGGATATGTCAGACATACGGACAATCCAGGAAAAGATGCGAGGGAATATCACTAATTGATCTAGACAGGTAAATGCTGGTTTGATGACGTACCATCGTTCTATTAACCAGTGGCATTATCACTTCCATATCACCTGTGCCTGGCAAGTATAGTGCTGTGCTCACAGCAGTGAAAGCTTTCCTTAAGTCTATTAAGACAAGAAGTGTGATTTGTTCCTGATCCTTTCTCTGGGATATGTCATTTGTCGGTCAAAGACACTGCTGACTTGATTTTTTTTCTGAATGCTAAACTGATCAGAGCTGATCAGTGCCAATGTAATTTGCTTCTAGCTATATTTATTTGGGATACAGCTCCTAGTAACCATGAACTAAGTCCACACATCAGTCCTGAAATGCAGCATAATTTGTTTTAAAGTGGTGAAAATTAGTTACAATACATTGGGGCAGGTGCCTGCATTCTGAAATGTGTGTTATGTTAGACTTGCAATACCAGTAAAATGTAACATCTGTTCTCAGCTCATCCAACTTCAAAGAGACTTTCAAAAGTTATTGATGTGATTACCTATTTACCTAGTTAGGTGAAGTAATGGAAAATAATTGAGACAAAATTGAATTTGACCGGAGTGAAATGGAGGAAACCTGAAATTGTAAGGGCTTTTTCTCTCAACATGAACTTGTCGCTTTTTAACATTGTTCTTAAACTAATCCCTATTTTATAATCTTTACTAGCTTCGTTTTCTAGTGGAACTCGTCTGGCCCCTCTCACTGTTCTTTGTTTTGGTTTGGTTACGGAAATCAAACCCACTCTACCAACAACATGAATGTGAGTAAGAGCAAACGCTGTAACATTTCTTGTTGTCTCTAAATTGCTTCCCTGTAATTTGATGCCGAAAAGACTAGTCATCACTTTGACTCTCCAGTCGTATCAGCTCGAAACTGAACACAACAGTGTTTCACGAGGAGCTGCTGAGTGTAAGATTTTACAAGTGGATAATGTTGGCAGGACTCCCCATCTGTTTTTGGTCTGAATAATAACTGCATGCCACAAGCTGCCCTCATTCATCAATCTCTTTCCCCAAGAGGTGCATATTTCATGGACACAGAATGGCAGCAACGAAGCTATGGCACGGAGAAGCTTTCTGGTGCTTGGGCTGAAACTGAATAGTTGATACAGTTCCAAGGACACTTGCTTTAGCTGAAGTATTAATATAATCAGAAGAAACAGAATGAGAAACAGAGCTCCTTTCTTTGGAAGCAGCAGCTTTATTTTAAAAGAATTTAAATAAGTTTCTAAGAAGAATAAGCTTGCAGATAACATATTTTGAAACTTCTTTGCATGTTTTCCCTACTTAGGCCATTTTCCAAATAAAGCGATGCCCTCTGCAGGAATGTTGCCATGGTTACAGGGAATTTTCTGTAATCTGAACAACCCCTGCTTCCGCTACCCTACACACGGAGAATCTCCTGGTGTGGTTTCAAACTACAATAACTCCATGTAAGTATAGTTTCAGGATTTGAGGCTGCTGTAAACATTTATTATATTGTGTTTGTAGCAAACCTAAAATCTGATGGTTACAGAATAAGTGCTGGCAGTAGTGACATTAGTGACAATATTAACAAGTTAGATGGATAACTGTTTCACTTTGAGGTGCTCTCACCTCCAACTTCAATGCCCTAAGCCACGTGAGACAGTTTGTCCCATTCACCCCAGTCAATCTCCCCAGTACAACCCTCAGCTCTGTTCAGGTACCTCCAAGTAACCCAGATTTGAAAGGATATGGTGATCCATTAGTTCCATCCCACATTTGGTTAACCACTTCTTAAAAAAAGTGCTGGGTGATACTCTTGACTATTAAATGGCTCAATCTTTTAGGATCATCCTGGAATACAAAGATTGCCTAAGACTTCTTTTCATGATTGCAAACTGACTTCATAAACACCTTGGCCCAGCCTCCTCCACCTCACCTCCAACAATGTCTGTCAGGAGTTGATGGAGCTTCTTTGTCACTAGGATGGAGGCCGTTCAATCAGCTGCTTCTTGCCCCTAAACTGCCTGGCTAAACTTTTCCTTAATGCTTCTCCTTGCCCTCACTCTGAACTCGTATGTTTCTCTCCGAACTCCTCTTGGACATGCTCTGAGCTCATCTTCACCATGAAATCCACCCTCACCCCCTTGATCCTAATCCCTTTAAACCGCCGATCTCCCAACTTCCCCTCTTGTCCTCCATGTCAGTCAATATTGTAAATGCATCTCTCTATTCAGGCGTTGTCCCTCCCAACTTTTATTTTTCCATTATCACTCTGCCCCCCAAACAAACACTCCTTTGTCCTTGTAATCTATTGTCCCATCTCTGACCTCCCATTCCACTCCAAAGTCCTCAAACTTGTTGCCACCTCCCAAATGCCTTCCCTTCTTTCCAGAAACTCCATCTTTGAATCTCACCAATCACACTTCTGCCTCTACCACAGTATCTAAAAGGTTCTTTTCAAAGACAAACATGCCATTCTATGTGACTATAACTGTGATAAAGATAAATGTTCCCTCCTCATCCTTCTAAAATTGTCTACAGCCTCTGATATAGTTGGCCACTCCTCCAAAGCCCCCCTCCAATACCTTCTTCTTGTCATCCAGCCAAGTGGAATGGTATCACTTAGTTCTGTTCTGATCAATCCAGTTGTAGCCAGAGAATGACTAGTAATGGCTTCCCTTCCTGCTACTCATAGTTGCCTCTGGGGTTCCCTAGGGATTGACCCTTAACACCCTTAACACCCTCCTACTAATGTCCCTCAGCAACATCATCCATCACCACAATGTTAGTCTTCACATCAGCCTAATGATACCCAGCTCTACCTCACCACCACCACTTCACCACTGGAGCTTAATTATCAGACTGTTTGTCCTTTATCCAGTACATGATGAGCAGAAATACCCTCTAATTAAATATTGGAAGGACTGAAGCCAACAATCTTGGTCGTCGTTCCAAAGTCTGTTTCCTACTCTATCCTTCTCTGTTAATATCCTGAGTTTAAACCAACCTGTTCACAATCCTGGAGTGATGCTTGATGCTGAGATGAGCTCCGGCCTCATCTTTGCACCATCTTTAAGACAGCCTATTTGCATATTTGTAACATGGCTTGTCTATGCACCTGACTCAGCTCATCTGCTGGCAAAAACTCTCATTCATGCCTTTCATACCTCTAGATTCAACTATTCCAATATCCTGCAGACTGATCTCTGGTAGTACCTCAAGACTTGACTCTCACAGTATGCCGTTCATAAACTTGAGGTCATCCAAACATCTGCTGCACTTTTCCTAACTTACAGAAGATTCCATTTCCCTACCACTCCTATATTCATTGACCTGCAGTGGCTCTTGGTCAAGTAATTTCTTGATCTTAAAATTCTCATGCTTAGTTTTGATTTGCCCCTTCCACTTCCTGTGATCTCATTCGACCCACAACCCTCCAGGATATCTGCACTCCTCTACTTTGATCTTTCGTGCATTCCCGATCACAATCACTCTTCCAATGGCAGCTGTGACTTCAATTTGGCCCTGAGTTCTGGAATGCCCTCTCTACTTTTCTCCCTCACCTACTTCCTTTTGACACCCTTTAAGGTCTACCACTTTTACCAAACTTTTAATTATCTGACTTCATTGCTTTCTTTATGAATCAATGTCAGGCTCCTGTGAAGCACTTTGGAATGTTTAATTATGGTAAAGGTGCTACGTAAGTATAAGTTGTTGTTGTTGTCTGTCAACAGGCAAATAGTTAGAGTTAACTCACTCCTCCATTCTTAAGTAAATGTACAAGTAGTTTTAAAACTTTGAGAAAACCCTAAATGACTTAAATGTGAATGCTATTGATGTTTCAGTTATTCCTTAATCTGTTTTCATCTTTTACTGACCTATCTCTTTTAGCTCCTGTCCTTCTCTCTATGTTGTGACTGGCCAGAGCGTGATTCCATCCCATATTGACCTTTCTTCAATAGGGGCTTGAAAGTGAAGATTGGGAGATGAAGACATGCTGTGTGTCAAACCCCTTCGGTCTGATTAGTTTGCCTCCTACCACTGACCCAGCATGTTTTGTTATTGCAACGGATGACCAGACTGAGCTTAGTTGTAATGTCAATAGTGGCTGAGATCAAATATTTGGCCCCTGACTCATGGCAAAATGCATTAATGTTACTGAGCTCCCTGAGCAGTCTGATGTTGGAAATGTACCATGATAGCTAAGATTTGTATTTCTTTTTTGAATCCAGTCAAATGTATTATTTATTTTAACATAGTTGACGTTTAATTATGTTTTAAGGTATGATAAGTCATCCTGCACTGTGAAGCTTACTAAAGATAATTATGTTGAGGGCTGCATTCAGTCCATTGTACATTCTGTCTGTTGAATTTTTGTGTATGCACTTATGGGAGGGGAGCTGCTATCCTCCTCATCCTTTTCTAAGTGCACTGACTCTTGCAAGCATATAGTTCCCAAGAGACTAACAGCCTTCTACCTCCTCACTAAAGCGGTTATCCCTCATGCATGAATCAATGAATGACGGTGAGCAGGTAACAGTAAACAGTTCGTAACTGAGGCCTTGTCCTTACCTGATTTCAAACCATGCATATTTTCCCACAATGATCCAGGATAATATACCTCCTGGTGGACAATCAAAGGTAGCATCATTAGTAGCATCCCTACCTCTGCAACAGAAGCTCCAAATTCCAGTGCCCCCTCAGAACTTAATGCATTTTGATCTGTCGATCTGTGAATCCTTCCAATGCACCTACATCGGGAAGCAAGATTGGGAGAGTTTTCATGTCAGCCAGAACTGTGTGGTAGATGAGAAGCAAGCACCTCCTCACTTTAAAAGATTCCACATTCTAGTTCCTGACTTTCATTCTGAGGGACTCACTCACACTCACACTCTCACTCTGATCATGGAATCTGAAAGCTATTCCCTTCCCTCTCTCTTCTAACAAGCTCTCTGAGGTCAGTTGTGGCATCACCAACTTCTGCCTTGGTTCTAAAGAGCTGACTTAGTGCAGCTGAATGGCCTAACATAAAACCTACAGCTCTGCTTCAACATTTGCATATATCCATGTACATTGTTAAAAGGTAGCAGCTGAAGGTTTGGATCACATGCAATGAAAACTAACGTTTTGAATTCTCTGGTACTTTGTTTCAGACTTGCTCGAGTGTACGCAGATGTTCAGGAGTTGCTGTTTGATAAGCCTGAAATCTATAAGCTGAGGAAGATCTGGGATGATGTGTGTTTTCTGTCAGACTTCATGGATGTACTCAGAACAAATCCTAGAAAAGTTGCAGGCAAGAAGAGGCTCTATCATAAGAAAGATTTGCATTCATATACCTCCTTTCATAGAGCACTTGTACAGCACGGAAACAGACCCTTTGGCCCAACTCATCCATGCTGACTAGGTTTCCTAAACTGGACTAGTCCCAATTGCCAGCATTTGGCCTATGTCTCTCTAAACCCTTCCTGTCCATTTAAAAACAATGGACAAGGAGGGAGATTGAAGCCAATGAAGTCACTTTGAAATATAATCATGGTTATCTAGAAATTATTGATGATACAGAAAGAGGCCATTCAGTCCATGCTGGCTCACTTGTAGCAAAACAATCAATAGCCCAGTCCCTACTCTTTCCCTGTCACCTTGGTAAATTTATTTCCTTTAAGTGGCCTTCTAATTTCCTTTTGAAACCATTGATCATAGAGTCAGAGAGTTATAGAGGTGTACAGCATAGAAACAGATCCTTTGGTCCAAATTGTCCATACCAACCAGATATCCCAAATCAATCTAGTCTGACCTGCCAGCACCTGGCCCATATCCCTCCAAACCCTTCCTATTCATATACCCATCCAGATGCCTTTTAAATGTTGCAATTATACTAGCCTCCACCACTTCCTCTGGCAGCTCATTCCATACACGTACCACACTCTGTGTGAAAATGTTGCCCCATAGGTCTCTTTTATATCTTTCCCCTCTCACCCTAAATCTACGCCCTCTAGTTGTGGACTCCCCCACCCCAGGGAAAAGACTTTGTCTATTTATCCTTTCCATGCCCCTCATGATTTTATAAACCACAATAAGGTCGCCCCTCAGCCTCTGACGCTCCAGGGAAAACAGCCCCAGCTTATTCAACCTCTCCCTATAACTCAAACACTCCAACCCTGGCAACATCCTTGTACATCTTTTCTGAACCCATTCAAGTTTATCAATAGGAAGGAGGCAATATTTGCTTCAACCATACCATAGGGCAACAAATTCCAGGTCATTGCCACTCACTGCATAAAAAGGATCTTGAGTAATTCCAAAAGGTAAACATTTTCATGAAGCTATTTGTCTTGTATCCATCAGGACAATTTACAAGAATACAATTCAAGGGAAAACCAACATTTCTAGCCAATGAAAGAATAGTGCTGATTGGTTGGCAAGTGAAATCTGATTGGTAGAAGTATTACCATTGAAAATGCACCAGTTAATGGCAATTGACAGTTTGCCAGGCTGTTAGATTTTAAACTAGGCAGGTTAATTCTGATGGTCAAGGCATTGCCCTGAGAAATAAATCAGAGAGTAGTTGATTGAGCTGAGATTAACATGTTGATGTTCCTTCTGTGTGTAAATTACAGGGCTGTCTGGACCAATGTATGTGTAGCTTTCAGTGCTCACACAAATGAATGTTCTTTCTCACATTCCCACCTGCATCTGTTACCCAAAACCTTAAATCTGTGTCCTGGAGTTCTTGCATCATCAGTGAATGGAAACACATTTTCCTTACCTACCCTGTCCAAGCCTGTCCTGATCATGCACACTTCTAACAAATCACCCCACAATCTCCTTTGCTTCAAGGTGAACAACCCTGGCTTGTACAACCTAATCTTCTAAAATCCTCTATTCCTGGAACTATTCTGGTAAATAACATTGTGCTCAAAGACACTTGGATTTTTCCTAAGATTTATTGACCAGTACTCTTGTAATGGCCTAACCAGAGGTTCAGCAAAACCTTACTGCTTTGTACCAAAGACAAGTTTGTTTACGAAGCTTGTCAAACAGTCTCCCAATTTATGCCAACACCTTCAAAGATCTATGCACCTATGCCTCCAGGCATCTCACACCTCTCTATATTAAATTCCATCAGCCACTTGTCTGCCCATTCTATCAGCCTAGTTATGTCCTGGCACAGTCAATTTGTATCAGCCTCAGTGCTTGCCACTCCTCCAACATTAATTAAATCGCTCTTACAAAGATCTGGCACAGTTGCAATGGGTTAAAGGCCTCCTACTGTATTGTAACACGTGAAATGTAATCAGTTACGTTAAGTACATACAAGCAAAAGTCCTTGATAGGATGATTACTTGTATGTATCTAAAAAGGCACGTAATAACACATGGGTTGATTGAAAGTTGATTTGACCATATCTAAAATGACACTTTACAACACGACAGTTGAGTGGAGTCAGGAGATATAGACCTGTAATGTTTTATTCTGTGAATACATTTATCACAAGTGTAGACTAACTACTTTTTCCACAAATTAGCTATCAGATATAACATCTGAGATCTGCAATCTGACATTCTGACTAAAGTAGCAAGATAAAACAAACAAAAAAAATTGATAGGTTAAAAAAAACAATCTTTTTCTATTTTCTGTTTCCATGACACTTCTATTCTATTTGAAGGAAGAGGTATTCGTATCAGGGATATTCTGAAGGATGATGAAGTCCTGACCTCCTTTTTACTCAAGGAAATTGAACTCTCAGACTCTGTCGTTTATCAGTTAATCAATGCCCAAGTGCGGCCTGAACAGGTAAGATTTGCTATGGTTCTGTTTCTCATGTGATAACATAAGCTATTCAGGAATGGGTAAAGGCCATTCTGACAATCAAATTCACTTTTGCCACTTTCTAAAGATGGCAACCTCAGACAAAGACTCATTCAACAAAGACCCAGTCAAAAATTCTATAATGCCATTTCTAATGAAATGTCATTGACATGGAATGTTAGCCATTATAACTCATTCAAAACTCAACTGTTCAGACAAAATTGAAATCAAACATATTAAATCTGTAACTCTCAACAGCAATGCTATCTGACCTGTTGAGTTTTCTTTTCTAGCATTATTTATTTTGTTTTTAAATTCCATAAAACATGTACAAATCAAATTATTAATACTTCTTCATTTAGAATTCCTTTCTCAACAAAATGTGACCCAGTTCCCTTTTAAAAGTATTAGATGCTCCAGAGTACTCATTGTGAAGAAGCACAATATTAATTAATGTCACTGTTCTATTCTGGCTCATAGCATCATCCAGTGTCCCAGCTCCAGAACATTTAGGGATGTTGGTTATTTAAATAGAAATTTATTTGTGAGGGAGAAAGTTTATTGGCACAGAGATTCATCAGTCAGGCCATGCTCCAAGAACTCTCTCATTCAACTGGACTGAGTTGGTACAATCTATTCCTGGTACAGAGGAATCAGCATAATCACCCTTGGGTCAGGTGCCACCAGAAACCTGGCACAGAATGAACGTAGGAGTGACCTGCTATCAAGTCACCGAGCTTTACTTGCAAATGCTGTATGCACCTGGAGGAGTGAAAACTGAAGACAAGGGACTTAGGCAATAACAGTGTCCCATTAACCTCTGTCCACTAAAAGGATGAGGAAAACAGACACATGGGAACACCATCATCTGCAGGTCTCCTGCCAAGCACACACCATCCTGACTTGGAACTACATCCCTGCTCTTTCTTTGTTCCCTAGTCAAAATCCTGGAATTCCCTCCATAACAGTACTGTGGACACCCCAGCACCACGCAGACAACAGCAGTTCAGTGTTCACCACCACCTTCTCAAGGTCAACTGGGGATGTCCAATAGATTCTGGCCTCACCAGGGATGCCCACATCTCATAAACAAATTGAAAGAAAGAACTTGTATTGAGATAAAAGCAAAATACTGTGTATGCTGGAAATCTGAAATAAAAACAAAGTACTGGAGAAATTCAGCAGGTCTCGCAGTATCTTGGAAGACAGAAACAGAGTTAATGCTACCAATATGATTATGACAGAATTCTGAAGAGGACATTAACTCTGTTGCTGTCTCCACTGTTGCTGCCAGACATTACATGTTTCTTCAGCATCTTTTGTTTTTACTTAGCTTTATATGATGTATTTTATATAACAAATTGTTCTGAGGTGTGGCACAGGCACCTGATCAAACAAACCAACATTTCTGTGGCTGATATTGCTATTTCATTCCACTGTACAATTAAAAATCATAATCAAACATGTGCTAATTTTTAAAAGAGTGTTTAAAAAGAACAGATGAGAATCTGTTAGAAGGGATTTATTCACAAGTCCAGTGCAGACCCTTTACCAGAAGTTTTAGACACAGTGCAGCCCTTCACTCACTGAATGTCTGAGTGTTGAAGTAATTACAATCTGCATCAGAATGTTCCCTTTGGTAATGGTGTGTGGCCTCAAATTCTTTACCAGATGGAATGCGCCAGTGTGGGAAGCAGCACTGACTGACAGTGCCGGGATAATAACAAAATTGAAACACAACTCTAAAGAATCTTTTCATATGCAAATAATAAAATAATGAGAAAACATCCACGTATGCTGTGATTCAAAATTACCCAGACATCAACTACCTTAACCTTTTTTTTAAAAGCTTTCAGCCGGAGAATTCCTAAGGAGCTGTCAGCACTTTAGTGACAGGGTTCTTTGACCACAGTATATTTCTGGGTGTTTGTGGTTATGACACATGGATAAGTCTTGAATAGCAATCTAGCAAACAAACAGTATATCTTTGCATCTCAAGCATAACTGCATGAATGTCAAATGATTTACAGAGGCTCACAAAGATTTGACTTGTGGTTTTACTGTTGGACACCACTTTTAGATTTGTGTGAAGCATTATTTATCAATTGATTAAATTAAAAGGTGCGTATCAAAAATTGAAGTTACCTAGAAGAATCTCTATTCAATTTAGCCCTTTCAAATAGACTGAGACATTCGTGTGTTCTGTGCAACTGAAGCCAAAGGTCACAATGTATCTATATCTTGTTCTGCGATTGAAACAATCTTGTTGCCTTCATAGTAGGCCCATAGTTGCAATTCCTAAAGAACAACACTATTCTGAGCTGTTATTAGTATAAGTGAGATAAGCTGCAACTAGAGATCTCACTTCGCTGCAAGATCAGTACATTTAGGAAGCAAATCTTTAACCTGCTGTTGAAGAGTGTAAGCACTTTACTTTAACCTGTTGAGGAGTTTTGACACCTTCATGCACCCACTCTGGGTGCCCTTCTTATGAACGAGGCATTTTCGCATTGTCAGTCATGTCACTGGAGAATTACTGCTGACTCAGCATTATCTTCCTGAAATTGATTATTCTTCTTTGGAAGACAATAGGTTGAAATGTTGCTCATGACATCTCATCATCTGCACCAAAGTTAAATATACAGTTTGAAACAAAAACAGAAATTGCTGGAAAAACTCAGCAGGTCTGGCAGCATTTGTGGAGAGATAGTAGAGCTAACATTTTGGGTCCAGTGACCTTTCTTCATAACTGGCATCCACAGTTGTCTGTTGTTTTTGCAGTACCAATTCATTCATCATTCGAGTTTGCTGTCTGAGCAACTTCAGTTATAGATTTGTCAATGACTTCAAGTGGGTTGTACTGCGCATTCCTTTTCTTCTCATCAACATTTTCTCACAAACTTTCATTTCTTCAATGATGATAAGGCTGTTTTGTAGTTTCCAATACTGTGCAATCACAGATTTAACAATAAGTTAAATTTCCGTTGAGCTCTCTGACCATCACATTGTTGACTGAGCCTTGTCTGCGACTAAGTGGCACCGGTGTATTCTTTTTAAGACATCTTCCCCAATAGAAGCTAGAATAATTATCTTCAGTCATGTACTCTTAAGGTTACCAAGCTTGTGAAATTCTGTTGGTCCTCAAAGTATGTGATCATGGCCAACTCACTGGACTCCTGGTTTGGGCATTAGTCAACAAAATTACAGTGAATGATAACACATTCTTGGTCCATCATCTTGTGGTCTCAGCCAATTTATTTAGCACCTGCCATTTTTCTGTGCGTTTCACCAGTCTAGGCTGACCTTAAGATCAGCCATATTCTCCTTATTATTTACAACACTTCTACATTAACTTGCTACATTTTCTACCTTCTTCAAATTAATTAATATTCCCAGAATCAGAGTCTGATGTGCTACCATTTATTACTTCCCCCTACACCACTAATTGAAATCAATTGTGGATGTTGAGATCTTGCTATATGGTTTCAGCCTGGCCTTTCAGCCCCTCTTTGCCAGGAACAGTAGCAGGCTCCCAGATCATTCAAAATGCATTAAACAGAGTCAGCTATTAATATTCCTGATTCTAATAAATCATCAAATATAAGATCAGCCTTGATGGCAAGTATATAATTGTGCAAAATTGTGCTGGCCAGAAGATTGGGCAGAATATAAAGAACAGCAAAGAATAATAAATTGGGGATGGCACGATGGCTCAGTGGTTAGCACTGCTGCCTCACAGCACCAGGGTCCCAGGTTCGATTCCACCCTTGGGTGACTGTGTGGAGTTTGCACATTCTCCCCGTGTCTGTGTGGGTTTCCTCTGGGTGCTCCGGTTTCCTCCCACGGTCAGGTGAATTGGCCATGCTAGATTATCCATAGTGTTAGGTGCATTAGTCAGAGGGAAATGGGTGTGGGTGGGTTACTCTTCAGAGGGTCAATGTGGACTTGTTGGGCCAAAGGGCCTGTTTCCATACTGTAGGGAATCTAATCTAATAACTAAAAGATTATTAAAAGTATAAGAACTGGAACAAAAGAGACAGCTAGCTTTAAAAACATAAAAACAGGTAGTTAGATGTTCTACATTTGAAAAAAGGGTCAACAAAATGTGTGTTGGTCCTCCAGAAAATGACTGGCAAATGTATAATGGAAAATGAGAAAATCACAGATGAATTGAACTAGTATTAATGCTATTAATTCAGAAACTCAACCGATGTTACCAGGACTCGGGTTCAAGTCCCACCATGGCAGATGGTAGAATTTGAATTCAATTTATAAAAACTTGAAATTACACATCTACTGATGACCATGAAATTATTGTTCATTGTCGGAAAAACCCATTGGATTCACTAATGTCCATTAGGGAAGGAAGCCTCTATCCTCATCTGGTTTGGCCTACGTGTGATTCTGGACCCATAAAAATGTGGTTGACTCTCAACTCACCTCTGAAATTGCCAGGGAAAACATTCAGTTGTACCAATCGCTACAAAGTCTCAAAGAAATGAAACTGGCTGGATCACCTGCACTGGAAAAAACGACAGCAGAAAAAGCCATGCCGCCCTTGCAAAGCCCCCCTTACTAACATCAGGCAGGAGGCCTATATCACAGATAAGTCAAGCAACAGTCTGACATACTCATGGAGTCATACCTTATAGACAATGTATCAGACACCACCATCACCAGCCGTGGATCTGTCCTGTCTCAACAGCAGGACAGACCCAGCGAAAGTAGCAGCACAGTGGTAAACAGTTTGGAGGTAGTTGCTCTGGAAGCCCTCAGCATTGACTCTGGACCCCGTGAAGTCTGATAGCTTAAACATAGGCAAGGAAACCAATAAGACACAATCTAATTATTGCCCCTTGACATTCAATGATGTTACAATCACTGAATCAGCCACTATCAGCCACTGGGGGTTACCAGTGACCAGGAACTCAGCTGGATTCACCACATAAACGCAGTGGCTACAAGATCAAGTCAGAAGCTAGGAATACTGCAGTGAGTAACTCACCTCCAACTCTCCAAAGCTTGTCCATCATAAGGCACAATTCAGTGGTGTGATGGAATACTCCCCATTTGCCTGGATGGGTGCAGCTCCAACAATACTCAAGAAGCTTGACACCAACCAGAACAAAGCAATATATTTGATTGGCTCTACATCCACAAGCATCCACTCCCACCATCACTGATGCTCAGTAGCAGCAGTGTGTACTACCCACAAGATGCACTAAAGATATTCCACCAAGATCCTCAGATAGCACCTTCCAAACTCACAACCACTGCCATCTAGAAGGACAAGGGCAGCAGATAGATGGGAAAAGCACAATCTTCAAGTTCCCCTCCAAGCAACTCACCATCCTGACTTGAAATATATCACCATTCCTTTACTGTCACTGGATCAAAATCCCAGAATTCCCTCCCTATTGGCATTAGACCATAAGACAGAGGAGGAGAAATGAGGCTATTCAGTCCATCAACCCTGCTCCACTATTCAATCATGGTGATAAGTTTTTCATCCTCATTCTCCCACCTCCTCCCTGTAACCCTTGATCCCTTTTACAATCAAGAGCCTATCTATCTCAGACTTAATCACACTCAATGATCCGGCCTCCACAGCCTTCTGTGGCAGTGAATTCCATAGATTCACCACTCTCTGTCTAAAGAAGTTTCTCCTTATCTCTATTCTAAAAGGTCTTCCCTTTACTCTAAGGCTATGCCTGTGGATCCGAGTCGTCCTGCCAATGGAAATATCTTCTCAACAACCACTCTGTCCAAGCCAGTCAATACTGTGTAAGTTTCAGTTAGATTCCCCCCCACCCCCATCCTTCTAAACTCCATCAAGTATGGACCCAGAGTCCTCAAACGTTCTTCATATGTTAAGTTTTTCATTCCTGGGACCATCCTTGTTAACTTCCTCTCCAGAGCCAGTACATCCTTCCTGAGATATGGCACCCAAAGCTGCACACAAAACTCAAAGTGTTGTCTGACCAGAGCCCTATAGACCCTCAGAAGTACATCCCTGCTTTAATACTCAAGTCCTCTCAAAATAAATGCCATCTTTGCATTTACCTTCCTAACTACTGACTCAACCTGCAAGTTTACCTTGAGGGAATCCTGGACGAGAACTCTGAAGCCGCTTTGTACTTCAGTCTCCTGAATTACTCCCCATTTATAAAATAGTCCATGCCTCTATTCTTCCTACCAAAGTGAATGACCTCTCACTTTCCCACATTGTTCTCCATCTGCCACTTCTTTGCCCACTCTCCTAACCTGTCCAATTCTTTCTGCAGCCTCCCTGCCTCCTTATTACTACCTGTCCCTCCACCTATCTTTGTATTGTCTAGCCAGAATGTTCTTAGTTCCTTCATCTAGATCATTAATGTGTAAAGTGAAAATATGTGGTTCCAACATTGAGCTTTGTGGAACATCACTTGTCACCAGCTGTCATCCTGAGAAGGACCTTTTTATCCCCCTCTCTGCTTTCTGCCAGACAGCCAACCTTCTATCCATGCTAGCACCTTGCCTCTGACACCATGGGTCCTTATCTTACTCAGTAGCTTTCTGTGTGGCACCTTGTCAAAAGCCTTCTCGAAGTCTAACTTGATAACATCCATTGGCTCTCCTTGGTCTAACCTGCTCGTTACTCCCTCAAAGAATTCTGGCAGGTTTGTCAGGCATGATCTCCCCTTGATGAAACCATGCTGACTCTGTCCTATTTTACCAGACACTTGGAAGTATTCAGAAATCTCATCCTTCACAATGAATTCCAGGATCTTACTCAGGATGGAGGTTAAGCTAAATTTTCTGTCTTTTGCCTTACTCTCTTTTTAAACAGGGGTGTCATGTTCGCAATCTTCCAGCCCTCGGGGACCTTCCCTGTTTCTCGTGACTCCTGAAAGATCACCACTGATGCCTTCACTATCTCTTCAGCCATCTCCCTTAGAACACTGGGGTGTAGTCTATCTGGTCCAGATGATTTATCCACCTTCAGGCCATTCATTTTTTCTAGCAACTTGTCCTTGATGATGGCCACCATACTCAGTTCGGCCCCTTCACTCTTTTGAATTTTTGGGGTCAACCCATAGCAGGTGGACTGCGATGGTTCAAGATGGCATCTCATTACCACCTTTTCAAGGGCACATGATTTTGTAAAAACTAAATCACTTCTAACCAATTTATTGGAGTTTTTTGAAAAGTGGATGCAACGTAGACTTTTAGAAACCATTTGATAAGGTGCCACACCGATGGTCACTGCAGAAAACAAAGGTACGAGAGGTAGCATATTAGTACTGAATATGAGGAAGAAGAGTCATTTTTTGGTTGGCAGGACATGGTGTGCCACAGTGATGAGCGCTGGGTCCTCCAGGCTTTACAATTTAAGTAAATGATTCAGATGGAGAAACCTGAAGTAATGGTTGATAAATTTGCTCACATCAGAAAAGTAGTAAGGAAAGTAAGTGATGAAGAGGATACAAAGAGACTACAAAATGATATAGGTAAGCTAGACAAGTGGGCATAGATCTGGCAAATGGAGTACAATGTAGAAAAATATGAAATTGTTAATTTTGGCAGGAAGGATAAAAAATCCAAATGGTGAGAGAATGCAAAAGAGACTGGGTATCCAAGTGCATGAATCACAACAGGTTAGTTTGCAGGTACAGCAAATAATTAAGAAAGCAAATAGAATACCATTTTTGTAAGGGGAATTGAATACAAAAGTAAGAAGATTATGCATCACTTATACAGGGCATTACTGAGACTCCACTTGATGTACTGTATACTGTATTGGTCTCCGAGTTTAAGGAAAGGTGTAAAAATGTTGGAGGCAGTTCAAAGAAGGTTTATTGGATGAATACTTGGTGGTCTTAGTTCAGAATTCTCTTAAGGTTAACATGAAGACTCAGTTGGCAATTAGGAAGGCAAATGTAATATTAAATGTTGAGATGGCTAGAATACAAGAGGATGGTGTACTGCTGAGTCTGTACAAGGCTCTGATCAGACCACATTTGCAATATTGTGAGCAGTTTTTGGCCTTATCCCTTAGGAGACATGTGCTGACCTTGGAGAGGGTCCAGGGAAGATTCACAAGAATGATCCTAGGAATGAAGGGTATGTCATGTGAAGACTCTGGGTCTGTACCCGATGGAGTTTGAAAGGATGAGGGGGGGATGTCATTGAAATTTACAGAATATGGAGAGGCCTGAGTAGAATGGACGTGGAGAAGATGCTTCCACTATAAAAGAGACTAGGATTCAAGGGTACAGCCTCAGAGCGAAGGATGAGGAGAAATGTCTTCAGTCCGAGTGTGGTGAATCTGAGGAACTCACTGCTGCAGAATGCTGTGGAGGCCAAGTCATTCAGTGTATTTGACTTCAATACCCAGCAGAAATAGGTTCTTGGCTGGTAAGGAAATTGAAAGTGACAGGGAGAAGGCAGGAGCATGATCGGTAAGTGGAGCAAACTCAAGGGGCAGAATAGGCTAATTCTAGCCATTTATCTTATGGTCCAAAAGGTAGTGGAGACAGAACCGCTGAGTATTTTTAAGGCAGAGGTAGATAGATTCGTGACAAGCAATGGGGTGAAAGGTTACAGGAGCAGGCAGAAATGCGGCATGATGGCTCAGTGGTTAGCACTATAGCCTCACAGCACCAGGGACCCGGGTTCGATTCCAGCCTCTGTGTGGAGTTTGCACATTCTCCCTGTATCTGCGTGGGTTTTCTCTGGGTGCTCTGGCTTCCTCCCGCAGGCCAGATGCCCATAGTGTTAGGTACATTAGTCGGGTAAATATAGGGTAGGGGAATGGATGTGGGTGGGTTACTCTTCAGCGGGTCGGAGTGGACTTGTTGGGCTGAAGGGCCTGTTTCCATTCTGTAGGGGATCTAATCTAAAATCAGATCACCCATTATCTTAATGAATGGCAGGGCAGGCTCAAAGAGCCAAACCGCCTACACCTGCTCCTAGTTTGTATATATGTTCAGATTTTTTGCCCATCTCTAAGTTTATTTGAACGGCGGCACCTGTGGGACATAGCAGAGAACAGTTTAGTGAATCAAGAAATCTAATGCTTGGCATCATTGATATAAAACAATAATTGGTCATATTGCAGTGTTTGGGAAGCCAATATTGAAATGAGCCTGGGGAGTTTAGTATAATATTACAGTGCTGTTGGCTGGATACCTAGGAAAAACAGGGTGGTAACCACATAACCCACATCTCCCTTTAGGTGGGTGTATGCTCCATAGCAGCTGTTAGACTGATGAAAACCCTCCCACGGGAGCTGTGGTTCTGATCATCTGCTTTCAGCTGGAAGGGAGGGGTAAAAGAGGGAATGCTTTCCAATAAAGCCAGGAAGGATTCAAAACAAAATAAGTTGGCTCAATTTCAATACCTAAATCATAGCTCCTAAAATCTTGTCCTTTAAACATTTTGAAATATTTGACCAGTCTGTTAAAGACATGCGCGTAATTAATCTTTTGACACATCAGCAATCCAATGACCCAGACAATGAACTATAATCAGGCTGAAAATATTTGTTGAGGTTAAATGCACAGTGGGATGATTATACTTCACTAAATTAATAAGATCACCACATTCTGTGCCTTCAGAGAGGTTGAAGCATGATATATTGATAATTTGCAAAGTTAACCTTGATTCTCTGACGAATCCAACTGCATCAACAAGCTTCTGATGTCAGTTGCTTGGTTACCAAGAATTTGTCAACTTCAGGAATTGTGAGCTTTCATGAGTTGCTTTTGTCCAACGCAAGCAATTCTGTGAGAGACATGCAATTTAATTGATGAAGATAGATGGAAAATGTTATAGATGAGATAGTGGCAAAGTGGCACAGTGAAACACTTGAACATTTCAATTTGGCATTTGCAGTTCGACTTATCAATCTCAATTTGAATGTTCCCACGATGTTTTGACAGATGTATCAGAAGGGGAATTGATGAGCAATATCTTTAGATAGATTAAAATAAAATTAAAGGAATTATGTAATGAGTTCTTTTTCATCTTTTGATACTATTTCTCTTCCCCACTCAACTCTGCCTGTTTCAGACAAATCTGCTGCACAGAATATCTTATCTGGGAGAATGTTGCATCCTTCCACAAGACTGGAATCATCACATCCCATGCTGCTGATCAGACATTTTGGGCTCTCCTAGTCAGAGACTTGTTTGAATTTGTTTAAGTAAGATGGTTGCATCAAAGTAGGAGCCAACAATAGCTTGCATTGCTGTAACAGTTAAACTAAAGTAGTGCAGAAACTTAATTCAAGGCATGACAGGAGCAATATTAGATAAAATTTGATGCTGAGCCACAAAGTAAAATAGTAAGACAAGTCACCAAAAACTTCGTCTAAGACAGCAACTTAAAAGAAGAAAGTTGAGAGATATGGGCCAAGTGGAGAAAAATGGGATAGATTAGGTTAGGATATCTGGATGAGTTGGCAAAGAGTCTGTTTCTGTGCTGTGCATCTCTATAACTTTATTGAGAGGTTTAGAACGGAAATCACAGAGCACAGAATCCTCAGCTAGAAGACACAGCCATCAGTAATGAATCAGTAAAACAAACAAGGGTAGGGCTTATACAATTAATGGTAGCACTTGGGTAGTGTTGTAGGACAGAGAGACCTAAACGTGCAAATACGTAATTCTTTGAACTTTGTGTCACGTATAGGCAGGGTGATTAAAAAGGCATCTGGCACACTTGCCTTCATTGTTCAGTCCTTCGAGTATAGTTGTTGGGAAGTCATGTTGAGATTGTACAGGACATTGGTGTGGTATCTTGTGGAATATTGTGTTCAGTTCTGGTTGTCCAGTTATAAGAATGATATTATCAAGCCGGACAGTGTTCAGAAGAGATTTACCAGAAGGTTGTCGAATATGGAAGGTTTGAGTTGTAAACAAATGCTGGATAGGCTGGAACTTTTCTCACTGGAGTGGAGGAGGTTGAGAGGTGACCTGATAGAAGTTTATAAAATAATGAGGCGTATAGGTAGAGTTAATGTTAGATGTCTTTTCCTTAGGATGGACGATTTCAAGATTAGGGGGCACATTTTAAGGTTATAGGAGAGAGATTTTAAAAAGAGATGAGGAGCTTTTTTTTGCAAGTGTGGAATGAGCTTCCTGAGGAAATGGTGGATGTGGGTACAATTAAAATGTTTAAAAGACATTTGGATAAGTACTTGTTCAGGAAAGGTTTAGAGAGATATTGGCCAGAAGCAGGCAGGTGGGACTAGCTTAGTTTGGGATTATGGTTGACAAGGATTGGTTCAACTGAAGAGTCTGTTTCCATGCTATATGACTGTATAACTCGATGTACAAAATGCCAGAATTGCAATGGAAAGATGTTGAGGGGGATGAATAGACATGGATACAAATTTTAAAATTAAGTTGTTGCCAGGCCTATTTGGGTCAGCAGCACAGCTTAATGGGTTCACAGGTATTCAGTTACAAACAGCAAAATTTGGATGAGCTCAAATTTACTTAAAGTTAAGAAGCCAGCCAAGTGATCATAGTTTCCATTTGTACATAAGGAAGAGTGAAACTGAAATACTAAAACCTGAGCACATTATAAATTATTTTGCCCTAAGAGAATATTACCATTTGTGTACGTAAAAATATGTGTTATGGTTTGGTTTTGAAAATGAATCTTACAAGCCAGTTGGGAATTGTCAGCCCGATGTAATGGTACTTGCAAATGTTCTTACTTCCAGTTTGCTTATGGAGTTCCAGACATAGCCCTCAAAGACATAGCATGCAGCCAAGTTCTGCTGGATCGTTTTCTAATCTTCATGAATCACCGAGGACTGCGCACTGTCCTGAATGGAATTTGTGTGCTTTCCCCCCAACGGCTCCAGAGAATGGAAGATGCACTTTATGCAAACGTGGACTTCTTTAAACTCTTCCAAATGGTAGGTTTATTATTTTGGCCTTCTACTATTGTGGAAAAGTATGTAACCAGTTATGAGTTATCTTCATTACATATACTTTTGACCTGTATAAAGTATCTGTAGTGACATCCATAAGTAAGTCACATTGTGAAGTGTTGCCTGACTGAATATCTGCTTTCAAGATGAAATTAGTCATTCATCTTCCACTGCTTAATATTTCCTTTTCTACATTTTCTGAGCACCCTATGGTGGATATAATCCAGTTATTAACAGGCAGAAAAATGCAGCATAACAGGGTCTAATAATATCCCGATATGCAAAGGCTAAAGAGGTTGGGACTGTACTCACTGGAGTTTAGAAGAATGAGAGGTGATCTCATTGAAACATATGGGATTCTTAATGGGCTTGACTGGGCAAATGCTGAGAGAATGTTTCCTCTGATGGGAGAGTCTAGAACCAGAGGGCGTAGTCTCAGAATAAAGAGCCAATTTAAGGCTCAAATGAGGAGGAGTTTCTTTTCACAGAGCGTTGTGATTCTCTGGAACTCCTTGGCACAGAGAGCTGTGTGGGACACATACTTGTGTATATTGTGTTGAGGTAGATAGATTCTTGATCTGTAGGGGAATCAAGAGTTATGGGAAAAGGACAGGAAAGTAGACATGAGGAAAGTCAGATCAAACATGATCCTATTGAATGTTGGAGCATGCTAGAGGGGTTGAATAGCTTATTCCTGTTCTTATTTCTTAAGTTAAAAATCACACATCACCATGTTATAGTCCAACAGGTTTATTTGGAAGCACTAGCTTTCAGAGCGCTACTCCTTCATCAGGTGACTGTAGAGAATAAGATTTTAAGACAGAATTTCTTAAGATTTTGTGGTCTCCTTCCCAATGTCCAGTGTAGTTTCAAAGCAGGATAATGTGTTGCTGGAAAAACGCAGCAGGTCAGGCAGCATCCAAAGAGCAGGAGAATCGATGTTCAGGCATGAACCCTTCTTCAGGAATCATGAAGATTCGGGCTCATGCCCAAAACGTCGATTCTCCTGCTCCTTGGATGCTGCCTGTCCTGCTGCGCTTTTCCAGCAACACATTTTCAGCTCTAGTCTCCAGCATCTGCAGTCCTCACTTTTTCCTCAAAGCAGGATAAGTCAATAACATATTTCACATAATCAGACAAAAAAGGATATTAGGGAAGGTTGGTCTTAAAGGGGGAGAGGTAAGGGAGTTTAACACATTACACCCAGATTATGTAACCTAAATATTGTTGGCCTGGCCCCTACAAAGCACATGTCAGGAGTGTGATGGAATACTCCCCACTTGCCTTATGGGTGCAGCTCCAACAACACTCAAGACGCTTGACAAAGTGACCTACTTGATTGGCTAAACATTCACTTCTGAAAATGTGTTGCTGGTTAAAGCGCAGCAGGTCAGGCAGCATCCAAGGAACAGGAGATTCGACGTTTCGGGCATAAGCCCTTCATCAAACATTCACTTCCTCCATCACCAGCGGTAGTAGCAACAATGTGTACCATGTACCAGATATACTGCAGAATTTCACCCAGGCTCCTTAGACAGTACCTTCCAAATGCATGTCCATTCCATCTAAAGGACAAAGGCAGCAGATATATGGAAACCCTATCACTTGCATTTTCCCTGGGAATCCAAGCAGCATTTAGGCTTGGAAACATATCGATTTTTCTTCAGTGGGTTAAAATCTGTTAACTCCTTCCTAAATCTGGGGGCTCCCTCATGAGTGAACCTACAAAAAATAGATTGCAGCAGTTCAAGAAGGCATCTGATCACCACCTACTCAAGAGCAAAGAAGGGCAGGCAATAAATACAGTGTCTGTGTTCCCCATGAGTGAATTTCTAAAAACCAGTGGGTGAGGGGAGGGTAAAATGCACAAGAAGCCAGATTCTGAAGGATCGAAAGATTTAAGGGAAGGAAATTGGATGAGGATTAGTTATAGGACTGTATGAGTTTACAGAAGTCGGGTGAGACTGAACCAGGTTGTTGCAACTTCAGCATTGAACTTAATTTAGAACTTCTGAAACGAAGATAAAAGTATATAAACATGCTGTCTTCTTTTCAGCTTCCAAGAGTACTAAACCACTATTCGGAAGGAATAGATCTGCACTTTTGGGTGCGAATTATGAATGATGCATCACCCATATTAGAGGAGGTAAGGAAATTGACATACATTCTGCACACATGTGTAAGGACACTTGTACAATGGTTTCTCATGGTTCCTAATACTGTCACTGAATCAGTACTAAAAACCTTAAATCACTCTCATCAATGACTTTTGAGTTAGGTTGTTCTGAATTATATGGGACAGGTTCACACCCACATGGAATTTAACTGAAAAAGATGTTAGTGCTTTGACTTTATATTACTCTAAAATTCTCACAGCAAAATGTTACGTGATGTGTCCCATGCAAGTAGCAATCACTCCAGCCCATTGTTTGTAAAACTACTTTCGGCAATTAAAGCTAATCTAAGAGATTACATCAGGATTGCCAATGCTGATTAGATGTGTTTGAGTTCCTTTCTTCATCTGCACCATAACCCCTCACACCACATTCCCATGTTGGCTCCTTAATCTGTTCACCCTGCTGAATCTTCCTACTCCAATTGGAAAACCTCTAAACTCTTTATATGATGAAATGAATTTGAGCCTTCCCATCTCAAATTTTGTTTTAGAATCAGAGTGATAGAATCCCTACAGTGTGGAAGCAGGCTATTTGGCGCATCAAGTGCTCAGTGATTAGCACTGTTGCCTCACAGCACCAGGGACCCGAGTTCGATTCCAGCCTCGGGCGACTGTCTGTGTGGAATTTGTACATTATCCCCTTGTCTGCGTGACTTTCCTCCTGGTGCTCCAGTTTCCTCCCAAAAGTTGCGCCGGTCGGGTGAATTGGTCATGCTAAGTTGCCCATAGTGTTAGGTGCATTAGTCAGAGGGAAGTGTGTCTGGGTGGGTTACCCTTCGGAGGGTCGGTGTGGACTTGTTGAACCGAAGGGCCTGTTTCCACACTGTCGGGAATCTAATCAAAAAATCCACACTCTGAAGAGCATCTCATTCAGATCCACAATCCTGTACCCTGCATTTCCCATGGCTAACCCAAATAGTTTGCACATCCCAGGACACTATGGACAATTTTGCACGGCCAATCCACCTACCCTGCACATCCTTGCACTGTGGGAGGAAACCTGAGCACCTGGAGGAAACCTATGTAGGCACAGACAGAACTCAACATAGATAGTCACCCAAAAGTGGAATTGAACCCTGAATCCCTGGTGCTGTGAGGCAGCAGTGCAAACCACACATGCCACCTTAATTCATAATTGAATGTTTTTGAAAAGGATGGGAAAAAAACCTGAACACCGATGATTTGTCTCTCAGGATACATGGAATCATGTCCTGGAAATTTAATAATTTAATTATCGTATATTCCAGGATTATTTTTGTTCCAAAATTTCATCGTCAGGCAAAATAATTTTCCTCTATCTGCTCTATTGGATATTTTACTGAATGCAATGTCGAGCTGAAAATGTGTTGCTGGTTAAAGCACAGCAGGTCAGGCAGCATCCAAGGAACAGGAAATTCGACGTTTCGGGCCAGAGCCCTTCATCAGGATCTTCATCAGGATCTTCATCATCAGCCCTTCATCAGAGCCCTTCATCATCCTGATGAAGGGCTCTGGCCCGAAACGTCGGATTTCCTGTTCCTTGGATGCTGCCTGACCTGCTGTGCTTTAACCAGCAACACATTTTCAGCTCTGATCTCCAGCATCTGCAGACCTCACTTTTTACTGAATGCAATGTCAGCATGATTTGGAGATGCCGTGTTGGACTGGGGTGGACATAGTTTAAAAAAAAATCACAGAACACCAGGTTATAGTTCAACAGGTTTATTTGGAAGCACTAACTTTTGGAGCGCTGTTCCTTCATTCGAAAGCTACTGCTTCCAAATAAACCTGTTGGACTATAATCTGGTGTTGTGTGATTTTTAACAATGTCAGCATTACATCGTAAATGGTGTGTTTGAATGCTATAGAATGCTAACAACCGAAATGAAGAGTAATGTCATTCTATGCTATTCATCAAAGGTCTCCCTGAAATATTCTTTCTCTTTCTGACATTAACCAATCAGCTTCATGTTTTCAGGACTTTCCATTTTTATTTTTGTTTTCAGCATTCTTTTCATTGATGCATTTATATATTTATTCAAAGCAAGTGTGAAGGTGATCACCTCTCATGACTTTTTTTTGTAAAATTGTTCTACACTCAGTTTATCACAAAGGACAGCTTTCAAGAATTGCTCCAAGTGATTTACCCATTCTTTACTGAAGATGGACCAGCCACATTCAGTCAGTTGATGGAACTGTTGTCAAATTTGATTTGCGGATATCCTGAAAATGGAGGCTCTCGTGTTTTCTCTTTCAACTGGTATGAAGATAACAATTACAAGGCTTTTCTTGGAATCAACAACACAAAGAAAGAATCAAAATACGCTTATGATTACACAACCAGTAAGTATGAACTCATTAAACATTACATTTTCTCTAGTAATTTTAGATAGCGATAAGAAGTTGAATGTTGGATTTTGAAGGACTAAAATGTGTACCCTTTGAATTTGAAGTTCATATTTTGTTGGGTTCGAGTATCCACTGTCAGGTTGGTTCAGGCGTTTAGACACATTGGACTGCCTTGGGTTTGAAGGCTGTGTTCAGGAATAGCAACTCACTTTTCTGCATCCCATCCAACTGACAGAACCAAATAAAATGGCTACCTGTGTGACCACCAATCTTCCAGAACTGAATGCAAAACCTTCAATCAAAAACTCCCATCCACGACATGATCTTGTGCTCTTCCTGCGGCCAGAAATGAAGTCAAGTCAAAGTTTAAAAATAGCCCCACAGACTGATGTGCAGGTTCCCTGCCTCTAGCCAGGACCACCTATACATAACTAAGATGGTTCATTAAAAACTTATTGAGGCCAGTTGAAGAAGTCTGTGTAGCCATTTTGTAGCCATGATTCCTGAGCCTGAGTGGCCTTTGCCTAACTTTTAATCTAATAGATGTCACCATCTGTGGAGGGAAGAGGTTTACTAGTGAGAAGTGAAGGTCAAGCATGCATATCGGATTTTTTATAATTATGATCTGGTTTACTAGCATTTAACATCCGATTGTGATGATACAAACATTAATGTTTGCTCTTTATAGCTCCATTCTGTAATGCACTAAATCAAAACATGGAGTCCAACCCTGCAACCAAGATAGTGTGGAATGTGGTGAAACCATTACTGATGGGAAAGATTCTGTTTGCCCCAGATTCCCCTGCAACCCAACAGCTGATAAAAAATGTAAGAACGTTTTTCTATAAAAATATTTTTAAACTTTTTTTGAATGGCTAATTTTGGTAGTTTCAGTTTTTGCCACACTGTATCTAAATAATATTATATCTATGCATTTGTGAAATCCTTATCTCTTAATAGGAAAGTTTATCAACACAGAATGTCAACTATGTTTAAAATTAATTATGAATTTTAACACCATGTAAAATTGAGGTCATCATAGCAAATTGTTTGTCATTGTCCTAATAATGTGGGATGCAAACTTCGGATAAATAAGCATGCAAGATGGTAACAATTTAAGTTGTGTACTATTCCACTTGATAATAATAATAATGGTAACAATTTAAGTTGTGTACTATTCCACTTGATAAAAATAATAAACTGCTACCGAAAGCAGAGATGCAGGTTATCTACAACTATCATTGTTAGGCACTTGACCAGATGTGAAAGTGTTAAAGTTAGATGCTTTTAAGAAATGGCTGAACTATATGTCAAGATGTGCTGCTGACAAATGCTTGTTAGATTAATATTTTATTGTCTGTTTTCTATGCTCTATGTAAAAAGTCATTTTGTCTGTTGAATCGTGAAATATATTCCTTGTGCCATTCGGTTTTGTTAGAATTTTGAAAAGATGTCCTTGCTCAGATGAAGGGAATCTGGCAAATAGTGAATGCACACTCCAGAATCTCTGATTTCTAATCTGGCATACACTGAACTTTACATCTGGTCTTTATTGTACATGCCAATTTATGTTACAGACTTAATTTTTCACAGAAGCGGATTTACAAGTTTTAACATTGCTGACTCAAGGCAGTAGCAGTTCAGATGAATGATCAGCCTGGGCTTTTGCAGTAGCAGAAGTTGTTCAAACACATGTTACATACCTTTGACTACTAAGTAGTTAAATACATTGATGAAAGTTGATGGAACTTTCTTCACAGGCTAATGTCACATTTGAAGAGCTACACAGACTTAAAAGGATTGGAAAGATTTGGGATGAGATGAAGCCTCAGCTGTGGAATTTCTTCCAAAACAGTGTACAAATGAACATAATACGTGTAAGTATTGGTCACCAGGACAAAACATGACCTTAGCTGCCAACCATCCACCTCTTAGCTCTTTAGCTTCTGTTCTCCTGTTTGTTTTTAATGATTAGTTGTCTGTGATAGAGATAACAGCAGATTAAAGATGTTTAACATTTTCCTACTTTCATTGTTTACTCTACCTGGTCTTATATGGCCTGTTTATACTCAGCCTGTACTTTGCATGTCCTTACCATGTCAAGCATGATCATTCATAGCGACAGGCAAGATTATCATAGATGGCTACTGTCAGGAAAAATTGTTGATATTAAAAAATTTTACAATGCCTAACTATTTACAAAAGATTAATATATCATCTTCATGGAAATCCCACACAAATGTGAGTTTATGTTGAAGAGGTTTATTTAGATTGTTATTAGACTGTTACATGAACGGAGGCAGGGTAACCTTAATCCAGCTCCAAGAGAGAATGTGCCAACACCACAATGCTGCCCCTAACAAGGTATCAATTGTTACTCTCAGTTTGAGGCGCCAACAATTCTGGGAGGTGAGAAATGTTGAACCATTGTTGTAAGGGTGCTTTTCTAAAGTAGCAGGTTTACTGCATTTTTGGAATAGAAAAGATAAAGAGCTTTGCATTCCACATAACCATTCTATACATAGCACGGGAATGTTTAAAGGTAATCTAAAATGGAGTATGTTCAACATAAGTTTTCATAGGCTCAACTTCTCCAATACATTTTTTTTAGGAATGACCTAACAACAGGAGACGGAGAGTGGTGGTGGAGGGTTGCTTTTTGGACTGGAGGCCAGTCATGTGCAGTGTTCCACAGGGATCAGTTCTGGATCCTATTTTGTTTGTCATTTATATAAATGAGTTGGATGCGAATATAGATAATATGATTAGTAAGATGATATCAAAATTTGTGGCATAGTAGACAGTGAAGAAGGTTTTGGAGCAGGATATGGACCAGGAACAAATAGGTGGAATTAGTTTAATTTGAAATTATGTTTGGCATGGACTGGTTGGACTGAAGGGTCTGTTTCCATGCTGTATGACACGATGACTGTGATCTATGTTTGATCCATTTACCACTCTTTATTTCCAACAGGACTCAATAAAAAACCCCACAGTATCATACTTTATAAACAGACAACTGGAAGACATAGACTTGACAGCTAAGGACATTCTAAACTTCCTATACGATAGACAATCTATTGAACATGCAGAAGACATTCCAAACTTCAACTGGCAAAATATTTTTAATATAACAGATCAACTCTTAAGCATATTCAATAATTACATGGAGGTAAGAAAACAGTCAAATTTAATTGGAATGTGATTGTGTTGCAAAAGTTAACTATTTTATGTTGTTTTTGCTGCATGTGTTAGCTAAGTATAAGCAAGAGAGCACTATATGTTGACAAACGAGTCATCTCAGCATAGGACAAGATGGACTTTATAAAAAATACTATTCATTGATTCAGACGTTGTAGGCAAAACTGGAAAGGCCAACATTTGTTGTCTGTAACAGCCCTTGAGAAAATGACGGTGAATGACTGCAGTCCACGTGAAGGATTCTCTCACAGGCTGATAAGGAGGGAGTTCCATGATTTTGACTAAATGTCAATGAAGGAACAGCAATATTTTCTAAGTCAGGAAATAATGGTGTTCCAAGGTGACAGCTGACCTTCTTTACATCATATCTTTGACCTCCATTAGCAAGCCCATCCAAAACTCAGCTGCCTATATCCCTAACTGGCACCCAGTCCCATTTACCATCATTCCTGCTCACTGCTGCAGATCCACCAATGCCTCCATTTTAAAATTCACATTCTCATGCTCACAATCCCCTAGGTCCATATCTCCGTAACCTCCTCCAACCCTACCATCCTCTGAGAACTGCGTTTCTCAAATTCTGACCCCACTTCCACCATTGGCACCTGTGCCCTGCGTCATGTTTTGGAATTTTTGTGCCAAACCCTTTAGCCTCATGACTCGCTGCTTTAAGATCTTGCTTTAAGCGCACCACTTTGACTAAAACTGCAGTTACATGTCAATGTCACCTATTTTTGACTCAATATCAATGTCTTACCAATTACACTACAATGAAGCATTTGGAATATCAAAGTTCCGATATAAATGCAAGTAGTTGTTGTTGTGATGTCCATTTGTTTCACGCTCATTCAAGAGGTCTTTGTCTCCTCATTTCACATGAGGATCAAAATTCTTTGGTTGAGAAACTGGAGCTTCAGTGGAATGCTGTGTTTCTATTGCACTTCACTCCAAGATTACTGCAGTGCTCTCAGCTTGTTGTGGTCTTATCTTCAACGTTAATAAAACTAATCTATTTGTGCCAACACATTTTATTGGTATCAGTTTGAAAATTGAGAATTACACTGGGTATTTAGATAATCTTAACTTCATTCCCTAGCAACTACATTTACCTCAGTGACCAACCAATCACTTGATAATGTGTCTTGACATTATGACAACAGTTTAGGATTAAAAGCCTTATCAAAACTTAAAGGTAAAGTAATTGAGGGTTAATGTCTCCTAATAGCACACTCAGAAAAAAATCAAAGATGTTACCTAACTCCCAACTCTGTAACAAATGACAATGAAGTGAAATGTGCCCATTTAATCTGATTCATTCCTCCACTATAGGAATACACTATTCATTATCCCTCTATGGCTTTAACTTTTGAAAAAAAACATGTACCTGGAGCAACTCCTATTCAATTGATCTTTTCAAAGATCACAAAGTAGATATAAGTGAGAAAAGCCATTCAGATCACGTTTGTTCATACACCTGAAACAAGTGCTATCATGGAATCTATTAGTTCCTTAAAAGATTCCAAGAGTAAAGCCTCCAGTTCTCTGTTCAAAAGTGAAGCTCTGTTTGTTGATCACTTTTTACAAGAGGAATTTTCTGATGCCAATCTTCTATTTACCCTCCAGTTTGGAACCTGTGTCCCTTTGTCAGACAGTCAAAATTCAGGTTTAAGTAGTTTTCCAGACTGGGTTTTTTATTCTATCAATGAAAGCTACATGGATGGGGAAGAGAATTGGTGGATGCAGAGTTTTGGAGGATCAAATGCTATTTACCTCTTGCCTTTCATGTCTTAATTTGCTCCTTAAAACCTTTTAAAGCAAGTATTTGGTTGCCAGGTGGGATACTACATATTAGAACAATCCTGTGAAATGTCTTTATTACATTAAAAGTACAACATAAATGGAAAAGACAAAAAGTGTGACAATTTAAAGACATTGATGGGGTCAAGGCAGGTTAATTACTGGTTTGCGTTTTAAGCAAATAGTTAGAGGCACCATTAGTTGTTATCTTCTCACTCTGTTATTTGTTAAGCTGTGCATTTAAGGTCATAACCTCTTTTGTTATTTGCAGTGTTTAAACCTGGATAAATTCGAAGGCCTTTCTGACGAAGGGCAGCTCACCCACCGGGCACTCTACTTGTTGGAGGAAAACAAGTTTTGGGCTGGGATTGTGTTTGTGGACTTACACCCCTGGTCGAACAAGCTTCCAACTCACGTGAAATATAAAATCCGAATGGATATTGATGCAGTGGAACGAACAAACAAAATAAAAGACAGGTTCGTTTCATTGGTGTGTGTGAACAGAATTCCTGTCAGTGAAATGCACTAACAACTGCAAATTCTCAGCAAGTTCATAAAACGCCATAGGGAAAATCTCATTCCACAGAGACAGAAATATCCAAACGGTAACCTGCAGGCACTGCACCACCTGTAAGCCCTGTCCATCTGACCTGCTGACTACAGTAATTTGCTTTTTTCCAGTCTACCCTGGATTTAGACAACATATTACTTTTGAATGTGACCAATGATTGAGGAAGAGGCAAAGTACGATTGTCATTTCCAATGTCATAGGGTCAATTTAATTTTAGTGTCTCCTGTAAATTTCCTGCAGAGGTGTAGGGTATAGGCAGGGTCCATTGTGTGATTTGCATCACCCCCCCTTCCCACCTCCCTCTGTACTTTACGTAACTACAAAGTGTTGTAGATGTTGGCAATCTAAAATACAGAGAATATTGACAGTACTTAGCAAGCCTTGCAGCCTCTGAAGACAGAGAATGCTTCACGGCAGTTGCCTTTTATCAGAAATCAGGAGTCAGGAGCAGGGAGCAGGGAACAGGGAATGTGTGTTGGAAATGATTAGAGACAGAAGGGCTATGAGTGAGCAATGGGATGTAAGGTCCAATAGAAGATTGCAAAGATTGGTTGGAGCTAATCCATAGATTTGAAAAGATTTGGAATATTTTGCCCATAACAATGTTGGGTTCTGTCTAACAGAAAACATTGAGAGGAACAGAACAGCACCTTAAACTAAAGGCGAGAACCAAAAATACATTTAAAGGTTCTCTGCTTCTGCCTCACTGATCCTATCCTGTGCAATGTTTTTAAGTACCTAACTCTTTTAGAAGAAATCATAGCCTTTGCTGTGCCGGTATTTTGTGATGGGCCCAACAATACAATAAATATCATGTCCATTGGCAGAGCCAAGAAATGCCATTGTTAGAATTCGAGGCATTGAAACAAAATTCCTGAAGCAGATGTATTCTCTCCTTGAATTGTAACTCTTATACAATGGGTGACTGTTTCATACAATGAACCAAAGTACAATCATTTGAATGATCCCCGTGGATGTTGGGTCCATTGGGGTTTGGTGCAGCTCTTTCTTTATCATTCCTCTTTGTTTCATGATGTTTTGTTATTTCTTCCCCCCTCCTCCCCCAACCCTATTTCAGTGTTGCACATGGCTAAATACAAAATATTTTTATCTCTATGAACTGGGTAGTAATCAGGTAGAGTGGAATACCTACTGTTTGAAAGAACTAATGTTATTTTCATTGCCCACAACATTCCATTTTCTCTTGTAATGAAACATACCACTTGCTCACACCTCACACCAGTATAGTCTTCACTCGAGGAGCATCCAGCCCCAGTCACACTGCCGATTTATGGAGAACAGTGGACAGGATGCCTTGCTCGCTCAAATAAACAGTAATATGAAAACAAAGTTATACTACACAATCTGATCTTTTCACTAGCATGAGAATGCATTAATGCCAAAAGTAGGATTTATGCTATTATTATAGGGCCACTGTGGTTAAATCAAAACAGCAACTTGGACAAAGAGACTCTATTGCAGTTGTTATGATGGTTCGATAGAGAAAGGCACTACATAGTGAAGACTTGGGCCATACAGATTACCATGTTCTTCAAGCTTGATGCCTAGTCTGTACGAAGTTACCTGAAACAGCTGAATGGTGCAATTACCCCACATGTTCAGAGGTGGATAGAGAAAACCGAACAACAACAACAACAACACCACACCGATTATGGTGTTTAGATTAGAGTGGTGCTGGAAAAGCACAGCAGGTCAGGCAGCATCCGAGGAGCAGGAAAATCGACGTTTTGGGCCCTTCATCACTGATTACAGCCCACTGACTTATTAGGAAATACATTTGGTGTTGGCAGGAATAGACTAAGGTGCATTACCCCTGTGGTCATCTGATTTGATAGTAATATTTTTGTTCAGATATACAGAATGGTGCAAAATACTGAGGGTGGTAGCCTGACCCCCTCAATTTGGAAGACAAAGTGTTGTGAACAGACTTTGTTTACTCCTTGTCCTTTTGTTGTAATGTTGGTAGCACTGACAAGGACACTGACATTTGTTACACATTCCTCACTGTCCTGGAATAGAGCATCCTTGTTAGGTCATCATAAAGGGCAGTTAATATCCAATCACATTGCCATAGATCTGGAGTCACGTGTAGACCAGACCAGATTTCCTTCTCTAAAGGACATGAGTGAATGAGATGGGTTTTTAATAACAACAACGATTGCTTAACGGCTACCTTCACTGAAACTAGCTTTCAATTCCAGAATTTATTAACACGGATTAACTCCCACTAGCTGCCATGGTGGAACTTGAACCCCTGTTCCCCCATCGATTAGCCTGGAAGTCTGGATGACTCCTACAGAGCCTTACCATTGTGTCACCAGCTTTCCCATAAAGAGGCCCAATTGGCCATTCCATTTTTCCTCCATTTCCATCTTGCTCCTCAAAGATAGCTTTATTAGACACCACCTTTTGCATCCATCCATAAATCCCTTCACAATTTCATTCACTCTACTTCTGAACAATCCATCCCTGTACAGTCCCAGTCGAAAAGTGTGGCGCTGGAAAAACACAGCTGGTCAGGTAGCATCCAAAGAGCAGGAGAGTTGATGTTTCGGGCATAAGCTTTCCATGTTCCTGATGAAGGGCTTATGCCTGAAACGTCGATTTTCCTGCTCCTCAGATGCTGCTTGACCAGCTGTGTTTTTCCAGCGCCACACCTTTTTGGCTCTGGTCTCCAGCATGTGCAGTCCTCACTTTCTCCTTAATGTTCCCACATTTTCAGGCTGTGTTGCCCTTCCTTTCTGTCCTAACCAACTTTTGGCAGAATCTTTAGGCACCTCGAGAAGCTCTTTTTGATTCTTGGTAAATTCACGTATCCCTTTTAAAATGTTTTATGATCTACCTATCCAGCAAAAGTTCACCAGTCGTCTCTCTCCTTGCTTACATTAGCTCAGCCTCTGTCACTTCTTTTCCGTTAGAACAGCCTTTATAAAGGCAAGTGCATGTTGGTGACAATAGATTGGCAGTTTTGGTGATTCACCAGTGTTACAGGCCTGGACATTATGAGCATCTTAGACATATTGTTTGGAGTGAAGAGTTGAAGGCGGTGAGGGCAAGTTCACGCACGGTTATAAGAGCTGCCACTCAGCAACCTCTCAGCAGGAAAAGCCAGTAAAACTTGTATTGAAGCGTCCAGGTCGGTCTCACCCTGCATTCCTCAAAATGAAGCTCAAGCACAATCCAAGTATAATTTGCATCCCTCTGGTCAACACTGACAGAAGGATTAATAAGGGATTGCCATCCTTTCTCAGGAGAAAGTCCACCCCTGAGAGTTGCTAGCCAATCAGATGACTGACTTCTCTGTAGTCTCAGCAGTGCCACCCTGATATTGTGGCCATTGCTGGGACTACAGGCTGCCCCCACCAATTAATCCATATGTCAAGTCGTTCCAATCGATGTTTATCCCTCAGGTATTGGGACCCAGGTCCACGAGCTGACCCAGTAGAGGATATGCGCTACATCTGGGGAGGTTTTGCTTATTTACAAGACATGATTGAACACGGAATTATCAGGACTCACACCAATGTTGAAGTGCCACCAGGGGTTTATGTCCAACAGATGCCGTATCCCTGCTTTGTTGATGACATGTAAGTAACATCATATTTAGAGCATTTAATGAAGCTTTCCTCATTGTTTTTGACAATTGTCATAACTTCAAAACTTTGAAAGCAATTGTTGCTACAACCCTCACCCAGTGACAGCACATTGTGGGGATCCAGGTGACATTTTCTGGCCTGAGTCTCTGCCAGGCAGCTCACCCTGCAAGATTTAAAGCAAACAATTAGCCTGTATATACTGCCCTAAATAGTGGCGGTCTGTTGAAAGTAGCGTGGAAGGCTACAGGTCCATAGCACATGTTCTGTATGACAGTTATTTTAGGTAATCAATGCTCCACCCTTCATACTGCGACTTCACAGCTTGGGCGCAATTTATCTTGTTCTTACAGCTTAAAAGATGTAGTACTGTGATAGTGGAAGTCTAAAATTAAATGGGAAAATGCTGGAAATATTCAGTAGATCTAGCAGCATTCGTGAAGAGAAGAACAGAGTTAACGCTTCAGGTCTGTAACCTGTATATTTTCTTGAAGGGTTGTTGATCTGTAACATTGGTGAGGATTTAATGCAGCCCCTCCATAGTGAACTATATTGGTGTGTAGGCAGAAGTGGGTACTGCAGTTGCTGGAAATCAGAGTCTACATTAGAATGGCGCTGGAAAAGCACAGCAGGTCAGGCAGCATCTGAGGAGCAGGACAATTGACATTTCGGGCAAAAGCTCTTTATCATTCCTGATGAAGAGCTTTTGCCCGAAACATCAATTTTCCTGCTCCTCAGATGCTGCCTGACCTCCTGTGCTTTTCCAGGACCACTCTAATCTATATTGTTGTGTAGGCCTCTATAATTGTAAGAGAGATCATACATCTCAGTTGTCTACTACCGTCCCCCCCCCCCCCCCCCCCCCCAACCTCCCTCCCCTTCCTTTTGCCTTTCCATCTGATCACCCTCTGCCATACTCACCAACCCGCTCCACTTTCCTCGCTCCCACTATCATCTTCAGAGAAAGCCTCACTGTAGCTCAAGAAGCAGCCACCAGGTGCAGCTCGGATTGACTGACAGCCCCTGGGGCTGAGATTTCCTCCCCCAGACTCCTAAAGTCCTGAGGAATGCCCAACGCTTGATTGGGATATCCCCCCACAGAAGCAGCACAGGCTTCCCATTGGTTTCCTAACCAGAGGGTGGATTTCTTTTTAGGAATGTTAAGTCCAAAGATATGCTGGCTATGTGGATTGACCATGTTAAATTTGCCTTGTAGTGTCCAGGGATGTGCAGGCTAGGTGGGTTAGCCATGGTGAATGCAGGGTTCCAGGGATAAGGTAGGGCGTGAGTCCGGGTGGGATGGTCTTCAGAGGATTGATGCAGACTCATTGGGCCGAATGGCCTCTATCTACACTATAGGGATTTTATGATTCCATAATTGAATAACTCAGTTTCTGTCTCCACAGATATTCTCGACTTGCTTAGTATTTCCAGCATTTTCTGTTTCTGTTTTAGAATGTGTAATGTTGTCTTTTAAAAAAATGCACAAGCATTTAATTTGAATTTATGATAAAGGTGCATACCGTTGTTCCATAAAAAGAAGGTAAAATGAACTGAGGTGGAATAAATCTATAAAGTCGGCTCTCACAGCCTTTCTCGTGAGGGATAATGGATTCTGAATTCAGCAAACTCTGTGAAAGCTGATAAAAAGAGCATCTGAGCAGCTAATTCTTGAAGTGATGAATGAAGATTTCAACAGAACAGGGCAAAGAAAAGATGGAAATGAACAATGTAGATTATCTAGCTGGTACCATTAAATATTAAGTATTATTTTCTTTGATTAATATTTTTCATTATATGCCTTTTCCACTGCAATTTTTCTTGCTGCACCTGTCCACTGAACTTCCCATCGCCTCAATGTGCCTGCTAATTCTTACCCTAGCTTCATGCTAGCACTAACCCGCTGCTTCCCAATGTTCATGGTGCTCTCCTGGATCTACTCCGTCTCCATGATTGTGAAGAGTATTGTGCTCGAGAAGGAGCTCAGGCTGAAAGAAACCCTGAAAATCATGGGAGTCAGTAATTGGGTGCATTGGGTCACATGGTTCATCGACAGCTTCACCATGATGGCAGCCAGTACTGTGCTGGCAACCGTAGTGATAATGGTAAGAATTCAGATATATACACAATCTAAATACTTGGCATTCAGCCTCATATGCTCAAGTGCAGTGTGAATATTGAACAGAGGTGCTGTGTGAATTAAGCTGCTGCCATAATGAATCCTAGTTGGAGCATTTCATAGCACTGTATGGCACAGATAGGTTCAAATATTCAACCATTTCATTGGCCATTGCCTCTGATGACCTGGGGTCATTGGACATTGGTAATAAGGACTCCTTGGTAATGGAAACAATAGGTGAGAGTTGAATAAAATTATGGGCATATCTGTTATAGCTTAATAACTAAATTAATAACTAAAAAAGTGGTAGATTGATCCAAATCTTTGTTTTCATAGCTATTTCATGCCACAGTATTATTAACTACAGAGGTTGACTATCTTACAAATAAAAGTTACCAGGGCTGCTCTCTCATTAGAGAGTGACAACTGATAGTAGTTTAACCTGAGGGTCATTACACCTCAGGTGAGGGGAGAGATAGAGAAGGAGAGTCCTTCATAGTAACTTCTGCTGGTGCAGGAATCAAACCCACACTGTTGGTGTCACACTGCATCACAAATCAGTCATCCAGCCAATTAAGCTAACTGACCTCTCACCTACAGTTAGTAATATATTGTTCCTCTTCATTTTAATTAGCTCCATTAATGTCATTAATCTCAACTTTATTTCATCATCTATCCTCTGTATGCTAATCTAAAGTGTCTGAAAATCAGGCTATGTAATGTGTGCTATTATCAGGGTACTTGCCATTAGCCACTTCTGAATATTTACTGATGTAAACGCTATGTAAATTTTATTATCTTTATCATTACGAATTACAGGAGTTTGTATGACTCACCTATTATCCTCTATAATGTTAATTGAGCATCTTTTCTCCATTACAGAGAGGAAGTGTGCTTCACTACAGCAACTCGTTCCTTCTTTTTGTGTTTCTCCTGGTGTTCACCGTGGCCACTATTATGCAGTGTTTTCTGATGAGCGTTTTCTTCTCCAAGGCCAATCTGGCAGCTGCTTGCAGTGGGATCATTTACTTCACCCTGTACCTGCCTCACATTCTCTGCTATGCTTGGCAGGACCGTATGACCAAAAACATGAAATTGGCAGCGGTAGGTTTTGACGGCTTCAAATGATTAACCCATTGAGTATTTCATTGGCCCACAAACAAAGACTTTCTAGAAATGGCCCAATTTTGGGGAGCGCAGAGATTGGACATTTTTGCAGCTCTGCAAACCCAACCTGAGTAAAACTGGCTTGACAGGTCTTTGACAGCTTAAAATGAGTTTAGTGCATTTCATGGTCAAATTCATCTATGCTTTTTTTAACAATGTCAAAGGTACAGGGCTTTCTTAAAGGTAGTTGAATCCCCTAATAGATATCTGACCAACCCCCATCCCAAAGATGTCCCAGGTCCATCCCCTTAAGCCAACCATAACTATTCATAGTTATTTTCTAACTTATCTGCAGAGTTCCGACATGCTTTTAGCCTGATACCATCCTGTCCCACAAAATAATTAAAAGTGCCATTTGCAAGGAGTATTTTCTGATTTCCAGTCACTTCTGTCATTTTTACTACATGAAGGTGTTCTCCATTGTCATAAAGATATTAGCCACAGACCAAGAAACATGTACGAGAGAGAGCACAAGTTTAAATCAACTGAGGAGCGATCGTTTGCATCTGGAAAACGTCCCAGAGATGCATGTCTAACCTATCCCAGCACTACCATTACTAAATAAAGTATGTAATGATTATAAGATGTTTTTACTTGCAAGTATTCTTAGCTATCCAGTGGTATTCAGAGAATCACAGACAATGATGTCTGTTGCTGCTCTCACACTGTTACCTCTGGTGTCCCCAAGGATCTATTCTTCTCTCACCTATATGCTGCCCCTTGGTGACATCCTCCTTAACAAGTCAGCTTTCTTCTGTATGATGATAACACCCAGATCCACCCCAATACTGCCACCCATTCAGCCCCTCAAACAACTCTATTGGTTAACATTCTGCATTTGACACCTGGTCATGGATGATTAGAAGTTTCCTACAGCTAAATATTGGAAAGATTAAAGCTATTGTCTTCAGTCTGCACAAGTGACTCTGCTCCATAGTTACTGACTCCAACCTCTCCCTGGTAATTACCTGAGGCTGAACCAGATGGTTCACAATTTTAGTGATGTGGTTAATTCCATGATGAGTTTCTGAATGCACATTCATGCTACCATCAAAACGGACTACTTCTATTCCTATTATATCACCTGACTATGTTTGTGTTGCAGCTGAATCTGCTGCTGTAACCTTTAACCATGTCTTATCCATAGACTTCAACACTTGTCTGGCCAAACTCCTATCATCTCCTTTAGATACTTTTGAGGTTATTTAAAACTCGGAATTGCCCATGTTCTGATCAACACCATGTCCTGTTATCCGTTTCTCCTGGTGATCTATGTTGGTTCCTGGTCCTGTAATGCCTTAATTTTTAAATTCTCATCTGTATTTTCAAACCCAGGTGAAACCTTGCCCTTCTATCTCTCTCACCTCCTTCAATTGTACAAGGCATCCAGACCTCTGCACTCCTTCCTTTCTGGCCTTTAGCACATTTCCATTGGTAGCTATGTCTTCAGCTGCCAAACCCTTCATCTCTGGAATCCCTTCCCACAATTTCTCTCTATCTCTCTTTACTTCTTTAAAGGACACTCCTTTAAGTATACCTCCTTGTCCAAGCTTTTGGTCATGTGTCCTAATGCCTCCTGTGTAAATTAGTGTCAAATGTTTGTCACTTATGGAAAGTCCTTTGGGATATTTTACTGCCTCACAGTGCAATTTGTTCCTGTAACAATGAGAGTTTCCAAGGCCAAAGGATGTTCATTCAAGCCACACTCCAAAGGATAAAGCCCATGCTGACATTCTCATAGAGAGCTAACAGAGTGCTCAGTTGGAAGTGCTGTCTTTCCTGAAACAAGAAACCAATATCCCTGTCCACTCTCTGCTTTACATAAAGGTGTGCATGGCATTATTTCAAAGGACTCTCCGATGTCCTGGCCAGCATTTATCCATCGACCAACCGAAGAAACAGTAGATTTGGATATCGGCAAATTTATAGATGTGGGACTTTACTGTTACATCAGGAACTCCATTTCAGATGTAATTTATTGACTGTGAAGTGCTTTGGGACATCAGAACATCATACAAGGCCCAACATACATCCATTTTCTTTCTCACTGAACATAGCCGCAGTTCTTGGCATTTGGATAATGTTGGTGTGAGTAGCTGAAAGTGTGCTACTTATAGCAGCTTGTAACTTTCTTCACTGCTGGACGATCAGAAGAAAGAGCAATAGCACTTATAGGGAAGCGATGGCCTATTAAGCCAGAGACCCAGATAATGTTCTGAGGACCCGGGTTCAAATCCCATCACAGTAGATAGTAGGTATTTGAATTTAATAAAAAAGAAAACCAAAATTAAGAGTCCAATGATGGCCATGAATTCATTGTCAATTGTTGGGGAAAACCCATCAGTTTCACTAATGGCATTTAGGGGAGGAAATGTTTTCCTTACCTGGTCTGGCCTACATGTGATTCCTGACCCACAACAATATGGTTGAATCTTGGACAATTAGGGATGGGCAGTGAATGCTACCTACCCAGCAACATCCTCAACCCATGAGTGAATTTTTTAAAACTTGAAAGCCATTCTGTACCGTGAAATAATTTACCAGAATAGAAAAAAACAATAAAAGCCTTCTCTCTGTCGAGTTTGTAGCATTGTTCGATGTTGATGTGAATTTTGTTGTGCCCAATCATCTGGTTCCTTCTTAAAATTTCAGAGCTTGTTATCTCCAGTGGCGTTTGGCTTTGGCACAGAGTATCTATCCCGTTATGAGGAGCAGGGTCGAGGACTGCAGTGGGATAATATCCGTGCCAGCCCAGTAGAAGGAGATGAGTATAATCTGCTGCTATCCATCCAGATGATGCTGTTTGATGCCTTTTTGTATGGGATTCTTGCCTGGTATCTTGATGCTGTGTTTCCAGGTATGCTGACAATGAATTAACTAGAGAAAGTATCCTTGAAAGATTTTCTTTCCTTAAGTTTTTGTTATAGCAATGGTCTAGAACAAATATTACCCAATTTGCCTCACAACTTGCCCAGCAAAACACAAATTATATTTATATTGCACAATGAATGATAGTCACTTACCAGGTCCAGAAGCTTGATTGCAATGATGGGGAATATCTATTGACTCAAATTTACTTTATTCACTTCCTGAGGGAATATATCTCCAATATTGAGCAATGTTTCTACTGGACATTCATCACTGGATTTTAATGAATATATCTAGAATTAAACAAAAGCTAATCTAATAGGAACCATATCTAAAGATAACTGGTGATTTGTTGTAAAAACCCATCTGATACACTAAAGTCCTTTGGAGAAGGAAATCTGCCATCCTGATACGGTCTGACCTAGATATGACTCCAGAACCAGAGCATTGTGGTTGATGGACAGTCAATGCTGGCAGAGCAAGTGATACCCACATCTGATGAATGAATTTTTTAAAAATGAAAACTGAGGTGGTTTGATTTTTTTTGGGTAATAAGAGAATAAATGGGAATTGCAGAGGCAATGGAGTTAACTACAAACATTGCAGAGTGGAATTGAAGGACCAAATTGTGAAACTTGAAAGAGTTCAGAAAAGATTTACAAGGATGTTAAAGGTTGGAGGATCTGAGCTACAGGGAGAGGCTGAACAGGCTGGGGCTGTTTTCCCTGGACCATCGGAGGCTGAGGGTGACCTTATAGAGGTTTATAAAGTCATGAAGGACATAGATAAGGTAAATAGACAAGGTCTTTTCCCAGGGTGGGAGAGTCCAGAACTAGAGGACATATGTTTAGGGTGAGAGAGGAAAGATATACAAGTGACCTAAGGGGCAATTCTTTCACTCAGAGGATGGTACGTGTATGAAATGAGCTGTCAGCGGAAGTGGTGGAGGCTAGAATGATTGCAATATTTAAAAGGCATCTGGATGGGTATGTGAATAGAATTGAATTGAATTGTATTTATTGTCACATGTTTAGAGGGATATGGGCCAAGTGCTGGCAAATGGGACTAGAATAGGGTAGGAGATCTGGTTGGCATGGATGAGTTGGAGCAAATGGTCTATTTCTGAACTGTACATCTCGATAACTTTATAACTAAATGTCAAGAGTGTGGTGCTGGAAAAGCACAGCAGGTCAAGCAGCATCTGAGGAGCAGGAGAGTCGACATTTCGGGCAAAAGACCTTCATCAGTCTTTTGCCTGAAACATTGATTCTCCTGTTCCTCAAATGCTGCTTGACCTGCTGTGCTTTTCCAGCACCATACTCTCAACTCTAATCTCCAGCATCTGCAGTCCTCACCTTCATCCCTATGACTAAATGACCTACACCAGCTCCTAATTCTTATGTTGCTTCTTGTTTTTCAAGATTCTATTTCTGATAAATTGACCCATCCATCTTTTGAAACTTTGAACTGAGAAATGATCTCTCACAAATTGATGTCCTACCTTGCACACTACCTGGGTATTGTAAGATGGATCCTCCACCACAGGCGTTAGTGGAAGGACAAGCTGAATAGCTTCCTCTGTGGTATGTGTTCAAGATATGGCTCCTAATAGCCAGCAGAGGAAATCTGGGTATGCCAAGTACCCAGACAGGGGAAGGTGATGACCTATTGGTATTATCGCTGGACTAATCCAGAGGCCCAGGTAATGTTCTGGGCACTCTGGTTCAAATCCTACTATGGCAGATGATAGAATACGAATTCACCAAAAAATCTAGAATTAAGAGGTCAATGATGACCATGAATCCATTATCAGAAAATTCCATCTGGTTCACTAATGTCCTTTTGAGGGAAGGAAACTGCCATACTTACCTGGTATGGCCTACGTGTGACTCCAGACCCATAGCAATGTGGTTGACTCAGAACTGCCCTCTGGGCAATAAGGGATGGGCAACAAATGCTGGCCTTGTCCGTGACTCCCTCATCCCACCAATGAATGAAAAGAAAAGCAAGTATAAGTCCCGATTTTAGATTAGCTTAGATTACTTACAGTGTGGAAACAGGCCCTTCGGCCCAACAAGTCCACACCGACCTGCCGAAGCGCAACCCACCCATACCCCTACATTTACCCCTTACCTAACACTACGGGCAATTTAGCATGGCCAATTCATCTGACCCGCACATCTTTGGACTGTGGGAGGAAACCGGAGCACACCCACGCAGACACGGGGAGAACGTGCAAACTCCACACAGTCAGTCGCCTGAGGCGGGAATTGAACCCGCATCTCAGGCGCTGTGAGGCAGCAGTGCTAACCACTGTGCCACCGTGCCGCCCACTAATGGTAGATGTCAGACTATTTGATTTTGAAGCTTGGTCATGCCCTCAGACCATGGGCACATTCACCCATTTAGGTCACTGAGCAGTGGTCAGCAAGTATCTACACTGTTAGGAAAAATACAAATGTAACCGGGGATTGGGTGAACATCTTCCTTGTGTAGTGTCAAAATCATGAATCAGAAATAGCATTCACCCCAGTAATTGTACTTTGTTATGTTGTTCTTTCCCATTTCCGTAGGCCAATACGGAATAGCATCCCCATGGTATTTTCCACTGCAGTCCTCGTACTGGTTTGGTGCTGAAAAATTGCAACCTACCACAGACGGTGAGTTCATTTCTAAATTAGGGAGCAGAGTGAACAAAGTCACATTTTTGACATTGTCAAGCTTCCACGCTTTACCAGTTCTGCCACACTGTAATTAAGCAGGCACAGTTTACAGGAGCATCTCAGTACACTCAGAATCGGAAACCTGTGATTATACTGCCAGCTCACTTCACTTCTGAGCTGGTGAAAGCAGACTTCAACAGGTAAACACTGCCCAGCAGCGTCTGTCTGACAGTGACGAGGCAGTCAGCTCTTTCCCATGACTATTTGAGACTTAACGAAGGTGAGGCAAACTGTCTCGATTCATGACAAATTTGGTTTGAAGCGTTGAAAGTTGTCTCACCGCTAACTACATTTATACTGCCAGCATTAATGCTGTACATTAAGATCATCTTTCGAGTGATTCCTTTTCAGTGGCAAACGGCCAAATTCTGATGGGTGGTTATTTCATAGTGCAGACATTCCACAACATTGTACTAACTGTTATCAAGGATATGCATTAACAAGTACATGAGAGAGCACGTACGTAACTAAATTAAAGTTTCTCTTGATTATAATCACATTTGAATAATCCAGCTAAGGATACAACATACAAAAAATCTTACAGTATCCTACTCCCTTTATCCAGTGGTGTCTACATTGATGATGATAAATGCTTTATGTCATTGAACGATCTCCCACTCAAAGTGCCCTACCATGTATAAAAATAGACAGGGAGAAAATTGGGAAAAACCAACACAAATTTGACAATATGATCAAAATGCTCCATCTATTTAGCTTGAAATAATTGCCTGTGGATATATATTGAATGAAGAATGTTCTTTTTAAATGCTGATAAACTAGGGATAAGTTCATAGGATCCCGACAGTGTGGAAACAGGCCCTTCAGCCCCACAAGTCCACACCAAGTCTCCGAAGAGTAACCCATCCAGACTCATTCCCCTACCCTATATTTACCCTGACGAATGCACCTAACCCACATATCCCTGAACACTATGGGCAATTTAGCATGGCCAATTCACCTAACCTGCACATCTTTGGACTGTGGGAGGAAACCAGAGCATCTGGAGGAAATCCACGCAGACACGGGGAGAATGTGCAAACTCCACGCAGACAGTCACCCAAGGCTGGAATTGAACCCGGGTCCTCGGCACTGTGAAGCAGCAGTGCTAACCAATGAGCCACCCTTTGAATGTAAGCCACCTTCTCATATTCAAGGTCTTTAGTCAGCGAGTCGTGAGTTCATGGATTGCCTTGGCAGTCGCAGTGGTGGATTCTCCCTCTTTATGGGCATTTAAACGGGCATTGGAGGACAGTGGGCTAGTGTAGGTTAGGTGGGCTTGGATCGGCGCAACATCGAGGGCCAGAGGGCCTGAATTGCACTGTATTTTTCTATGTTCTATGTCCAAAGTAAGCATTAATCATATTTTACATTTTTTTTATTGATAAGACAAAAAGGAAGTCAAAGAGAGTGGAAAAGATGAGAAAGGGATGGAAGAGAAAGCAGACATACCGAGTGAGAAAACAGAAGACAAACCGAAAGAGAAAGCAGCAGAGCAACCTGGAGAACAAGCAAGCAAACCGACCGAAGCTGCAGAGAAATCAGTCAAGCAGCCAGCAGCTGAGGACAAACCAAAGGGCAACCAAAAAATATGTAAACTGAAAGAGAAAGAAATGCAAGAGAAAGAGAGGCAGGAGAAAGAGAAACAAGAGAAAGAGAGGCAGGAGAAAGAGAAACGAGAAAAGGAGAGGCTGGAGAAAGAGAAACGAGAAAAGGAGAGGCTGGAGAAGGAAAAGCAAGAGAAAGAGAAAGAGAAACAAGAAAGAGAAAAGGTCAACCCAGGTAATGTTTCGATCTTAACAGTAACATTTTCAGTTGAAATAGTTTCCCCTATTCCCAATTGTCTATTCCAAATATTGAAGCAGTTATGATGTCCATTTCTTGTTATCTATTGGCAGTGACAGCAGCAATGGCAGGAAACCCCTTTTATGAGAAGGAGCCATCAAATCTGACTCTGGGAGTGTCGATTCAGAACCTAGTGAAGGTTTTTACAGAGGGACAGAAGCCAGCTGTGGATGGACTAAACATTAACTTCTTTGAAGGGCAGATCACTTCCTTTTTAGGTCACAATGGAGCTGGAAAGACAACAACAATGTAAGAGCCAATATTCCTTTGGTACCGCAACAAAATAATCATCAGCCAGAAGAACAAGTTATGTTTATAAGGTTCTTCTACATTCCTTCTCAAGTTGAAGGTCACAAGAATAACATGGATGATACCTACCTGTGAAATGAAACCAATTAACGAGCTTCTTAACTTAGAATCTCGCTTTCTGGTGACCGTATACTGTAAATGGTCACTCCAAATCAGTTCCTGAAACTAAAAACAAAGGGAGGTAGGGAATATGAAACAGAAACAAAAACAAAAACAGTTGTTGCTGGAAAAACCCAGTTGATCTGGTAGCATCTGTGAAGAGAAGTCAAAGTTAATGTTTCGGGTCTGATGAACAGTTCTGCAGAAGAGTCACCAAAACTGATTTCTCTTCACAGATGCTGCCAGAGCTGCTGGGTTTTTCCAGCAACTTCTGTTTTTGTCTCTGATTTACAACATCTGCTGTTCTTTCGGTTTTTTACATGAAACAGAAAGGTGAATTGTGGAGTCTTGAGAATGTTTTGCCACAGAGGGCTGTGGGGGCAGAATTCTTGTGTATATTTCAGCCTGAAAGAGATTTTTGATCAGTAGGGGAATCAAGGGTCACAGGGAAAAGGGCAGGAAAATGGATGTGAAGAATGTTGGAGCAACCATGATCCTATTGAATGGGGGAGCAGGCTCAAGGGGCCGAATGGTCTACGCTTCTGTTCCTGTTTTTTTTATGATCTTCAACAGAAGAGTAAAAGAGCAAGTAAGCTGAAAAGCAAAAAGCAAAATGAAGGGAAGTTAGATTTTTGCTGTTAGAGGCGAAATATTTATCGTGTGAGTTAATAGGAGAGGTTTAATTTAATTCATTTGAACCAAATACCTCAGTTGTCAGTACCCTCTGCTTAAGACTTTGTGTATATTATTTGTTAAGTAACCATAACCACATGATTGTTATATCAACTGTGGAAAGTCAGGCATTCAACCTCCAAGTTACACACGTGGAAGTTCACTGAACTAGAATAATAGCCGCTGTTAATCAGGCCATAGGACAGAACCTTGGAAACACATTGTGTTGCTCTTGCTTGCCATTCTCACTCTTATAAATCCAACAAACATCAAACACCAGCACCAATTCCAACCACTGTGAAACTGTTTACTCCTGAACCACATGTTTTCTACCTCAGAAAACAAGAGTGGAAAATTCCCTATTTCCTTAATTCCTTACCAGCACATGTGCCAGATTGGATTCTGTATCAAAAAATAACAAAGAAAACAAACTTGAGGATGGTGAGATATGATCACAAACTGCAGATGGACCAAAATAGATGAAGTATTTCCTTTTTTCCAATAAATCTGGCTGAAAGACTATAATGAGAAAAATCCCAACAAATACGCAGAGACATACAGGCTATAAATAAAGCAAAAGGAAGTTAATAAGAATTTCCATTTATATAGTGCCTCTCACAACCTCCAAACATCCCAAAGCAATTTGGAGCCAATCAAATACTAGTCGTAGTGTTCGCTCAGTTGTAACATCAGAAATGCCCAATAAGAGTGCATTGTTCACTGCATACGAATTATTGAATCCCTACAGTGTGAAAGTAGGCCTTTCAGCCCATCAAGTCCATACCAACCCTCCAAAGAGCATTCAACCCAGACCCATCTCATCTTTGTAACCCTGCATTTCCCATTGCCCTTCAACTGACTGTGGGATTAAGCCCACACAGGGGGAATGTGCAAACTCCATGCAGACAGTTACCTGAGGCTGAAATTGAACCAGGCCTATGAGGGCCAGAACTAATCACTGAGCCACCATGCCACATAAATAAAAGGCCAAAGAGATAGGGATGCAGAAAGAATCAGAGACGGGGAGACTAACAGGAAAACAGTTTGGGTAAAGATAAGATTCCTTAAAATCATATTAAAGTAACTATTAAACTAATGTCCAGAAACATAGGGACAAGAGGAGGCCATAACAAAGACTCACTGCTAGTGTAAGTAGTCAGTATACTCAGGAGATAAGAAAAGAGTATGATTTATAATAATGCAAACTTAACTCCTGCCGAAAGAAGCAGAAAGTGTTGCATGTTATATAGCTGACTGAGTTAACAAGTCATCCATCAGAATAAAGTCATTTGTTGTAAGAGTTAGCTTCCCTTTGATAACAAATAAATTTCATCTAAACTGTGTAACTACCTCTATTAAGATTTGGAGATGCCGGTGTTGGACTGAGGTGTACAAAGTTAAAAATCACACAACACCAGGTTATAGTCCAACAGGTTTAATTGAAAGCACACTAGCTTTCGGAGCGACGCTCCTTCATCAGGTGGTAATGGAGGGCTCAATCCTAACACAAAGAATTTATAGCAAAAATTTACAGTGTGATGTAACTGAAATTATATATTGAAAAATGGATTGTCTGTTAAGCCTTTCATCTGTTAGAATACCATGATAGTTACACTTCTTTCATGTGTAAATCACAAAACCTTTTTTTTTAAAAAGTTGCATTCTCGGGTTAGCTGTTAACAATGGTGATAGCTAGACAATATGTTGAAGGTGTTAGCCCCCTGTGTTCTCTGTCTATGCCATGATGTTTAGATTGATTCTAATCTGAAAAGGGAGATAACGGAGTTTTACATGAATTCATGCAGTTTGTGAGCAAAGTACAATGTAATCCTGCAAGTACAAATTCACCCCACAAAATAGATGTGTGCATGTGGGTCTTTGTCTGTCTGTGTGAGTGTGTGTGTGTCTGGTTTGGGGGTTGTGAGTGTGAGAAAGTGTGTGTGTGCGTGTGTGTGTGTAGTGAGTGCAGAGTGTCTTAAGTCTATGAGGGGTGCATGTGTGGGTGTGGGAGTGTGTGTGTCTGTAAGGGTGTGTGTGGGCGTCTGTGTGCGCGTCTGTGTGTATGTGTGCCCATGTGTATAGGAGTGCTCTGTCTGTGTGTGTGTCTGTCTAGGTTGGGGGTTGTGAGTGTGTGTCTGTGTGTGTGTCTGTGTGGCTTTGGGGTTGTGAGTGAGGCTATGACAACGAATGAATGGGCACCGCACAACAATCAACAGACAGGAGGGTTCCCTCCCAGTTGGGGAACACTTCATTGGTCCAGGACATTTGACCTCAGACCTTTGGGTGACCATCCTCCATCCTTCGGGACAGGCAGCAGCGAAAAGTGGCCGAGCAGAGGCTGATAGCTAAGTTCGGTACCCATAGGGAGGGCCTCAACCGGGACCTTGGGTTCATGTTACATTACAGGTGACCACCATTGCACTACACACACACAGACACTCCTACACACTCTCGCACACACACAGGCACTCCTATACACACATTCACATGGACACACACAGACACAGACACCCACACACACCCTTACAGACACACACAGTCCCACACCCACACATGCACCCCCTCACAGACTTAAGACACTCTGCACTCACTACACACACACATACACTTTCTCACACTCACAACCCCCAATCCAGACAGACACATACACACACACAGACAGACAAAGACCCACATGCACACATTTTGTGGGGTGAATTTGTACTTGCAGGGTTACATTGTACTTTGCACAAAAACTGCATGAATTCATGTAAAACTCCGTTATCTCCCTTTTTAGATAAGAATCCATCTAAACATCATGGCATAGACAGAGAATACAGAGGGCTAACACCTTCAATATGTTGTCTAGCTATCACCATTGTTAACAGCTAATCCAAGAATGCAACTTTTAAAAAAAGGTTTTGTGATTTACACATGAAAGAAGTGTAACTATCATGGTATTCTAACAGATGAAAGACTTAACAGACAATTAATTTTTCAATATATAATTTCAGTTACATCACACTGTAATTTTTTGCTATAAATTCTTTGTGTTAGGATTGAACCCTCCACTACCACCTGATGAAGGAGCAGTGCTCTGAAAGCTAGTGTGCTTCCAATTAAACCTGTTGGACGATAACCTGGTGTTGTGTGATTTTTAACTATCTCTGTTAAAGATGTGTAACACTTTTCAATGTTCAAATGTTAACCTAAGTTTGTAGATCATGTGCAATCTTTAGTATTTACTGTTACTGGCTTTCCTTGTGTATCCAACAGGTCAATGCTGATTGGCTTATTTCCACCTACATCAGGGACTGCAGTCATTAACGGCAAAGATATCCGCACAGATATTGATGCAATTCGACAGGAAATTGGCATGTGCCCCCAGTACAATATTTTATTTAACAAGTAAGTGTTATTCATCTGCTCAAAGTCTTCATGATATTAACAGGAAAAAAACAGTGTAAATAAAAATGAACTATTTCCACTAGTTGGGAATTCTAGAACTAGGGGGCATAGTTTGAGAAGTAGGACCAGACCATTCAGGAGAGGTGTTAGGAAGCATTTCTGTACACAAAGGGTGGCAGATGTTTATAACTCACTTCTGCAAATGGCAGTGGATGCTGGATCAGTTGCTAATTTTAAATCTGAGATTGATAAATATTTGTTCAGCAATGATATAAGGAATATGGGTCAAAGGCAGGGGTGTAAAGTTAGATACAGATTAACTATGATCTCCTTGAATGGTGAAATGTCCCAAAGAAGTCTCTGAAATATCCACATTCTTCCCCAACCAAGGATTCCCCAGGACTGTGGTTGACAGGGCCCTCAGTGGGGTCCAACCAATCTCCCACACTTTAGATCTCACACCTTCTCTTCCTTCTCACAAAACCAATAGCCCTCACAGACCATCCCACCAGCATCCACATTCAGAGGATCATTAACTTCCATTTCCCCTCCACTCCTTTTCTGCTTTCCATGTGGATGATTCCCTCTGGGACACCCTGGTTTACTCCTCCTTCACTCCCAACACCCCCCACTTCCTCTGCAACTGCCGAAGATATAATACCTGCCCCTCTACCTCCTCCTTCCTCAGTATCCAAGGGCCCGTACACACCTTCCAGGTGAAGCAGCGCTTTACCTGCACTTCACCCAGTCTAGTCTACTACATTCGCTGCTCACAATATGATCTCCTCCATGGTGGGGAAACAAATTGCAGACTGGGTGACTGCTTTGTGGAATATCTGTGTCCTGCTGCAAAAAGGACCTTGAGCTTCCTATTGCCCACAACTTCAACACACCACCATCTCTGTCTCAGGCTTCCTGCAGTGTTCCAGAGAAGCTCAGCACAAACTGGAAGAACACCTCATCTTCTGCTCGGGAACTCTACAGTCTCTGGACTCAATATCGAATTCAACTATTTTAGGGCTTTAGCACCTTTTCCCATGTCCCTACTCCAACCCCCACATACCAGGCCCTATCATTACCATAAATAAACCATTGTCAGCCAGTAATGGTCCCCATGAGCAACTTTTGATTCTCCCAGACTGATCTTTACCCATTCCTTCATCTGCCTGATTGTTTTTCTCTCATTTTGGGCTTCATCTCCACCTAATGTTTACTCCTTCCCACTCATTGTCTTCTGCATATATATACTCCAATGTTTTCCTAGCTACCATCAGTTCTGAAGAAGGGTTACTAAACCTGAAACGTTAACTCCACAGATGCTACCACACCTGCTGTGTTTTTCCAGCAATTTCTATTTTTGTCACTGAATGGTAGAACAGTTTGAGGTGCTAAATGGCCTATTCATGTTCTTGTGTTCCTGTGTTCATTATCCTAAGCATCCATTCTGATGATTCTGGCTCTAAGCAATAAAGGTGATTACATAGAACATAGAACATTACAAAGTAGTACAGGCCCTTCAGCCCTCGATGTTGCGCCAACCTACGAAATTAATCTGATGCCCATCTAACCTACACCATTCCATTACTATCCAAATGTATGTCCAATGCCCATTTAAATGCCTTTAATGTTGGTGAGTCTACTACTGTTTCAGGCAGGGTGTTCAATGCCCTGACTACTCGCTGAGTGAAGAAACTATCCCTGATATCTGTCTTAAATCTATTACCCCTCAATTTAAAGCTGTTTCCCCTTGTGTTAGCCTTCACCATCCAAGGAAAAAGGCTCTCACTGTCCACCCTATTCAACCCTCTGATTATCTTATACGTCTCAATTAAGTCACCACTCAACTTTCTTCTCTCCAGTGAAAACAGCCTCAGTTCCGTAAGCCTTCCTTCCATACCAGAAGGAAGGTATGGAAGGATCTGCCTTCCATATCAGGCCTCATCTTCCACTAAATCTCCTCTGAACCCTTCCCAAAGCTTCCACATCCTTCCTCCAATGCCTTGACCAGAACTGCACAGAAGACCCCAGATGCTGCCTTACAAGAGTCTTGTACAGCTGAAGCAGACCTCATGGCTCTGAAACTCAATCCCCCTACCAATAAACATCAATACATCATATGTCTTCTTAACAAGTCTATCAATCTGGGTGGCAGCTTTCAGGGATTTATGCACTAGGACACCGAGATCCCTCTGTTTATCTACACTGCCAAACATTTTACCATTAGCCCAGCACTCTGCATTCCTGATACTTCTTCCAAAGTGAACTACCTCATACTTTTCCACATTAAACTCCATTTTGCCACTTCCCAACCCAGCTCTGCATCTTATCTATGTCCCTTTGTAACCCACAAAATCCTTCGGCACTATCCACAACTCTGCCTACCTTAGTGTCAATCACAAATTTACTAACCCATCCTTCTCCGCCCACCTCCAAATTATTTATAAAAATGCCAATCAGCAGTGGCCCCAGAACAGATCCTTGCGCCACACCACTGGCAATTCAGCTCCAGGATGAACATTTCCCATCAACCACCAGCCTCTGTCTTCTTTCATAGAATCATAGAGATGTACAGCACTGAAACATACCCTTCGGTCTAACTCACCATGCCAACCAGATATCCTAACCCAATCTAGTCCCACCTGCCAGCACCTGGCCCATATCCCTCCAAATCCTTCCTATTTGTATACCCTTCCAGCTGCCTTTTAGATGTTGCAATCATATTAGTCTCCACCACTTCCTCTGGCAGCTCATTCCATACACACACCACCCTCTGAGTGAAAACGTTGCCCCGTAGGTCTCCTTTATATCTTTCCCCCCTCACCCTAAACATATGCCTTCCAGTTCTGGACTCCCCAACCCCAGGGAAAAGACTTTGTTTATTTATCCTATCCATGACCCTCATGATTTTATAAACTTCTATAAGGTCACCCCTCAGCCTTCGACGCTCCAGGGAAAACAGCTCCAGCCTGTTCAGCCTCTCCCTATAGCTCAAATCCTTGTAAATCATTTCTGAACCCTTTCAAGTTTCACAACATCTTTCTGATAGGAAGGAGATTAGAATTGCATGCAATATTCCAACAGTGGCCTAACCAATGTCCTGTACAGCCGCAACATGACCTCCCAACTCCTGTACTAAATACTCTGACCAATACAGAAAGCATACCAAATGTTTTCTTCACTATCCTATTACTTGCGACTCCACTTTCAAGGAGCTATGAACCTGCACTCCAACGTCTCTATGTTCAGCTAGCCAATTTCTGATCCAAACTACTAAATCACCTTCAATCCTGAAACTCCTTATTTTGCGCAATAGCCTACCATGTGGAACCTTATCAAACACCTTACTGAAGTCCATATGTACCACATCAACCATCTTACCTTCATCCACCTGTTTTATCACCTTCTCAAAGAACTCAGTATGACCTACCCTTCACAAAACTGTGTTGACTATCTCTAATCAAATTACTCCTTTCTAGATGATTATAAATCCTATCTCTTAAAACCTTTTCCAACACTTTACCCACCACTGAAATAAGGCTCAGTGGCCTATAATTACCAGAGTTGTCCCGACTCCTCTTCTTAAACAAGGGAACAACATTTGCTATCTTCCAGTCTTCTGGCACTACTCCTGTCAACAATGATGACATAAAGATCAAAGCCAAAGACTCTGCAATCTCCTCCCTGGCTTCCCAGAGAATCCAAGGATAAATCCTAACCGGCCCCAAAGTCTTATCTATTTTCAGATCTTCCAAAATTCCTAAAACCTCCTCATTGTCAACCATAATCCCATCTCATTCAGTAGCCTGTATCTCCATATTCTCACTAACATTGCCCTTTTCCAATGTGAATACTGATGAAAAGTATTCATTAAGCACTTTCCCTATGTCCTCAGATTCCATGCACAACTTTCCACTACTATCTTTGATTGGCCCTAATCTTACTCTAGTCATTCTTTTATTCCTGATATACCTATCAAAGACCTTTCAGTTTTTCTTGATCCTATTCGCCAACAACTTCTCATGTTCCCTTCTGGCTCTTCTTAGCCCTCTCTTAGATCTTTTCTGGCTAACATAACTCTCAAGCCCCCTCACTGAGCCTTCATACCTCATCCTCACATTCTTCTTCCACTTCACAAGAGCTTCAACTTCTTTAGTAAACCATGACTCCCTTTCTCAACAGTTACCTCCCTGCCTGATAGGTATGTACTTATCAGACTCGCAGTAGCTGTTCCTTGAATAAGCTCCACATTTCAAGAGTGTCCATCCCCTACAGTTTCCTCCCCCAACCTATGCATCCTAAATTTTGCCTAATCGCATCATAATTGCCGTTCTCCCAGTTATTCCTCTTTCCCTGCAGTATATATCTATCCCTGCCCACTGCTATTGTAAACATAACCGAATTATGGTCACTATCGCCAAAGTGCTCCCCCACCTCCAAATCTAACACGTGGCTGGGTTCATTTCCCAGTACTAAATCCAATATGGCATCGCCCCTTTTTGGCCTGTCTACATACTGTGTCAGAAAACCTTCCTGCACACATTGGACAAAAACTGACCCATCCAAACTAGAGTATACCCAGTCAATATTGGGGAAGTTAAAGTCCCTCATATCAACTATCCTGTTACTCTCGTTCCTATCAAGAACCATCTTTGCTATCCTTTCCTCTACATCCCTGGAACAATTTGGAGACCTATAGAAAACTCCCAATAGGGTGACCTCTCCTTTCCTGTTTCTAAGCACAGCCCAAACTACTTCAGTGGATGAGTCCTCAAACATTGTCTCAGCTGCTGTAATACCATCCTTGATTAACAATCGTCTTCTCTGTTTTTACTGAAACATCTAAATCCTGGAACCTGCAACAACCATTCCTGTCCCTTCTCGAGCCATGTCTCTGAAATAGCCACAACATTGAAATTCCAGGTACCAACCCATGCTGCAAGTTCACCCACCTTATTCCGGATATTCCTGGCATTGAAGTACACACATTTCAAACCAACACCCTGATTGCTAGTGCCCTCTCGCAACCTTGTAAACCTATTCCTGACCTCACTACCATCAATCTCCTGTACACTGGAACTACAATTCAGATTCCCATCCCTCTGCTGCATTAGTTTAATCCCCATGAGGAGTAGGGTTAAGTCTCTACGAAGACAGGGAATTGAAGTAAATGATGAGATGGTGCAGTTATGATCGAACAAACCGTGTTAGGATTTTGGATCCATTGTTCTTAAAACAAAAAAGTATTATTCCCAATTTTGCTTTATTCTAAACTGTGTTAAAGTTTCCTCTAATATTTTCTGCTTGGTGCATCGATACGAAGTGTAAAAGGAAGGCACATAAAATAGCTGCAGTTTACTTCCAACTCCAATCAGCATCAGGTTACAAATCGAGTTGGACAATGAACTCGAGATTAGATTAGATTACTTACAGTGCAAAACTAGGCCCTTCAGCCCAACAAGTCCACACCGACGCTCCGAAGAGCAACCCACCCAGACCCATTCCCCTACATTTACCCTTGCACCTAACACTACGGGCAATTTAGCACAGCCAATTCACCTAACCTGAATATATTTGGACTGTGGGAGGAAACTGGACCACCTGGAGGAAATCCACGCAGACACTGGGAGAATGTGCAAACTCCACACAAACAGTTGCCCAAGGCGGGAATTGAACCCAGATATCAGGTGCTGTGAGGCAGCAGTGCTAATCACTGTGCCACCCTGCCGTCCATTTTAAGGATTACAGACAATGTTCCCACTGAGGGTGACCTAAAGGTTACAGTTACACTATGAACTCTTTGCTTTTTAAATATGATTTCTCTATTTATAAACTCCAATTAGATTAGATTGCTTATAGTGTGGAAACAGGCCCTTCGGCCCAACAAGTCCACACCAACCCACAGAAGCCCAACCCGCCCAGACCCATTCTCCTACATTTACACCTTCACCTAACACTAGGGGCAATTTAACATGGCCAATTCACCTAACCTGCACATTTGGATTGTGGGAGGAAACCAGAGCACCTGGAGGAAACCCACGCAGACACGGGGAGAATGTGCAAACTTCACACAGAGAATCACCTGAGACGGGAATTGAACCCGGGTCTCTGGCACTGTGAGGCAGCAGTGCTAACCACTGTGTCACCGTGCCGCTGAGATGCTTCACTGAGTGGGTACTGATAAACAGCATGTTGCACCTTTATTCAACACTTTGTTCAGTGTGAAAGGATTCCTTCCTTTGTAATGTAGCATGTTACAGCTGTCACTGGGACTAAGGATCACCAGAGAAAGCCAAGTGAAATTGACCCATGTGCTTGGACTAGCTGCAATGTGCTTTTATTTAGATATAGGTCCTTCTCCATTATGTAAACATTGATGAGCATGCCAGAGAGTAAAAAAGCAAGTGGTGCTTTGTGGAATGCAAGAGCTCTCTTCAGGCCTGGTATCTGTCCAGAGATGTAGTTAATGTTGTTGTTGCCTACAACATCTGCTACACTGCCCAGGGCCTGTAGAATGATTCTGGAGAAGGGGTCTGCATGAATTTCAGCATCTATCAAGATAAGCTCATAGTATCAGCCTGAGAATCTGATTGACCATCAGTGTGAGCCTGTGAACTGATTGGGGAATCCCTGGAATGCTGACCTGGGGAAGATTGTGTCTTTCCCCGAGTAAGATTGGAACATTGATCTTAGTGTAATGTTTGAAGGGAACTGTGAGCGGAGTAATCTGATCTTATCTTTATCTTTGCTGTAGCCTAACGGTGGCAGAGCATATATCATTCTATACTCAGCTGAAAGGCCAGACAGCGGAAGAGGCAGAGAAGCAGACAGAAGTAATGTTGGATGAGGTTGGACTTCCTCACAAGAAAGATGAGCTGGCTCAAAGTTTATCCGGTAATTTCAAGAACGATCGAAAGCGTGCTCAAGTAGATATTGGGCCTTTTTAGAAAATGGTGGGCCCCATCTAGCTCTGTTCTGCCATTTAATTCCACCACAAACAGACTATCTGCTCAATATTAATGTGTGGTTTGGGACTGCTGTATGCAAAATTACAACAATGACTTCATTTCAAAAAATACTTTGTTAGTGTAAAATGCTACAGGACACTGACATGCCAAAGGTTGCTATTGAAATGCAAGTCTTTCCTTTTAGATTATGACTGATCTATATTGATTTCAATTATCCATCTTTGCTCCACATCCCTTGATACCTTTTGCTGAGCCTAATCTTGAAAACATAATTTGACCCAATATGCACATGTTTTTGACGATAAGAGGTCCAAATTTCCAAAGTTTTTTCCAAGAAAATGTGATTCTTGACTTTGTTCCAAAATGTCCTTTTTAGGGTTTTTCCATCACATACAATAAGTCTGAGTAAGTGCTGATATGTCATGATGTAAGTACATAGCGGTGGCACTATGTGCATCTATATCTTTGAGGACTATGTTTGCATTATATGCTACATTTACAAATTTATCACTAATAAAAGTATCTTTTCAGCAAGTGGGCAGAGTCCACAATACATTCCCTGTAACAGTTACAGCAGCAGCTTCTTTCAAAAGGCAGTTGGACAAGCATCTAAAGAGGAAACATTTCAGGGCTTTGGGGAAAGGGTCGGGTAATTACATTAGCTGCATTTTTCTTGCAGAGAGTCAGCACAGACTTGACTGGATAAATGGCTTCTTTCGATGCTGTTACCATTCTGTGATAATAACTGCAATGAATTGATGATTCTATGTTCACTCTTCGCTTGCATAACTCAAGGCATTAGTATTATAAAAAACATGAAATTGTTGACATTTTAAATGGTTTTTCGCTGTTCCTGAACAGGTGGAATGCAACGCAAGCTATCAGTAGCCTTAGCGTTCATTGGAGCAGCGAAAGTGATCGTTCTGGATGAGCCAACATCTGGAGTAGATCCTTATTCCAGACGATCCATCTGGGATCTGTTATTGAAGTATCGTGCAGGTATAGTGTGCTTCTCAGATTCATTCCAAGAATGAAAATTTAATGCATGTGAGGAAATTACCATTAACATCTGCTCATACTGTATCCTGTAATATGACAATTATTCTTTCTAAACGTTGGCAGCCAACAAATGTATTAGGATAAGAGACACTTTAATCACATTCACTACAAATAGTTTTACCTCCTTGTGTTTATCAAATTCCAGTGCATTTGTGCATGGCGGGTAGGTGATATTGAAAATGAATTTGGCATAACAGGGACTGACTGTACCACTAAAAGGCATGGAACCTAGAGCTTAATTGTGAAATCAGGCAGAAGATATAAAACTTTGAGTGCACATATGAATAGATTCAGAAGAGCTTCTCTCCTGTGTTATCAGATCTTAGAACAGACCTCTCAAATATTAACATTGATCTCTCCTCTGCACCTTCCCTGTGGCTGTAACACTGTATCCTACACTCTGTTCTGCTACCTTGATGTACTTTAAATGGGTACAGTCTACCCCTATAGCAAGCAAAACAATACTTTTCACTGTATCTTGGTATATGTGACAACAGCTGCAAATAATATGTGACAACAATCAATCAATCAAATGCACCAGCCCATTGTAGGAAAGTCTTATATTACCTTAAATCAGTGTTGATGGGGGAGGGGGTGATTTCAAATTACTTCAGCCATAGGACTTCAGGACTGGGAAGGTATAAGCTCAGCTCCTGATCAACAGCAAAAATATGCACAGTGGTTTATTGGCATTAGACATTAGACAGAATCAGACTGGAACGTGATATTCCCCACAGCCAAACATTCACTTGAATGTTTTAGACAAAGCTCTGATGTTGTAAGTTCCCATACAGTCACTACACAGCACAAATCATCACCTTCAGAAACAGATGAGAGAAAGGAACTTGGAAGAAAACATTGATAATACCTGGAGCCTACGAAAGACAAAGCTGTATTAGAATTACATCTTATTGAAATAGATTGTTAACCAGATTTGGTGTTAATGATGGGTCTCTTAGCCTCTTGATGACAATGGTCACAAGCAAAGTATCAGTTCACTGCCCTCCTCGTCTCTCTGTTGCATGAATTGATATGATCAGTTCATAGTTGGCAGCTGCAAGGATGCTTACACAGAGTGAAGGTGTTTGTCCCTGGACAGATGAAAATCTGGCACAGTCTGACTCCCACTCGGACGATGTTTCTGGAGATTGGGACTCGATGAATGATTGAAATCTGGAGACTGCTGAAGCCGCTGTGCCAAGTTATCATTTCTCGTACTAATCCAGAGAGTCCAATCTTGCTGCTTATTCAGATGTGGCTGTGATCACACCCATAATATCATTTTACTCAGCAACAGCAGAGCACTTAGGCTAGTGATCAACTTTTATACAATGGGGACATTGTACAGTGGGATTCAGAAATAAAACAATAAAGGCTCAGAAACATTCAACACATCAGGCAGCATCTGTGGAGAGAGAAACAGAATAAAAATATTTCAGGTCAATTACTGCTCTTATTTCAGATTTCCAGCCTTCAGAGTAATTTATATTTTGGAGTAATTTATATGGAGCCCATAATGTGGCATTGTTATCTAGGTTCTGAATGAAGAACTTCAGGAGTTTGCCTGTGATTTTAATTTGGAGAAAGTGAGGACTGCAAATGCTGGAGATCAGAGCTTAAAAATATGTTGCTGGAAAAGCGCAGCAGGTCAGGCAGCATCAAAGGAGCAGGAGAATCGACGTTTCAGGCATAAACCCTTCTTCTGGAATGAGGAGGGCGTGCCAAGCAGGCTAAGATAAAAGTAGGGAGGAGGGACTTGGGGGAGGGGCGTTGGGAATACGATAGTTGGAAGGAGGTTAAGGTGAGTGTGATAGGCCGGAGAGGGGGTGGGGACGGAGAGGTCAGGAAGAAGATTGCAGGTCAAGAAGGCGGTGCTGAGTCTGAGGGTTGGGACTGAGAAAAGGTGGGGAGAGGGGAAATGAGAAAGCTGGAGAAATCTGCATTTATCCCTTGTGGTTGGAGGGTTTCTAGGCGGAAGATGAGGTGCTCTTCCTCCAGGTGTCATGTTGTCATGGTCTGGCGATGAAGGAGGCCAAGTACCTGCATGTCCTAGGTGGAATGGGAGAGGGAGTTAAAGTGTTCAGCCACGGGGCAGTTGGGTTGGGTTGTGCGGGTGTCCCAGAAGTGTTCTCTGAAACGTTCTGCAAGTAGGTGGCCTGTCTCCCCAATGTATATGAGGCCACATCGGGTGCAGCTGATGCAGTAAATGATGTGTGTGGAGGTGCAGGTGAATTTCTGATGGATATGGAAGGATCCCTTGGGGCCCTGAAGAGAAGTGAGGGGGGAAGGATGGGCGCAAGTTTCGCATTTCTTGCGGTTTCAGGGGAAGGTGCCGGGAGTGGAGATTGGGTTAGTGGGGGGTGTGGATCTGACGAGGGAGTCGCGGAGGGAGTGGTCTTTCCAGAACACTGATAGGGGTGGGGAGGGAAATATATCCTTGGTGGTGGGGTCTGTTTGGAGGTGGCAGAAATGACGAAGGATGATGCGATGTATCTGGAGGTTGGTGGGTGGTAGGTGAGGACCAGTGGGGTTCTGTCCTGGTGACAATTGCAGTGGTGAGGCTCAAGGGCGGAGGAGCGGGAAGTGGAGGAGATGTCGTGGAGAGCATCGTCAACCATGTCTGAGGGGAAATTGCGGTCTTTGAAGAAGGAGGCCATCTGGGTTGTGCGGTGGTGGAACTGGTCCTCCAAGGAGCAGATGCGGCGAAGGCAAAGGAATTGGGAATATGGGATGGCATTTTTACAGGGGCAGGGCGGGAGGAGGTGTAATCTAGGTAGCTGTGGGAGTCAGTCGGTTTATAGTAAACGCCCGTGTTGAGTTGGTCATCCGAGATAGAAATGGAGAGGTCTAGGAAGGGGAGGGAGGAGTCTGAGATGCTCTAGGTAAATTTGAGGTCGGGGTGGAAGGTGTTAGTAATGTGGATGAACTGTTCAACCTCCTCGTGGGAGCACGAGGCAGCGCCGATACAGTCATCGATGTAGCCGAGGAAAAGGGTGGGGGGTGGTGCCAGTGTAGCTGCGGAAGATGGACTGTTCCACATATCCAATGAAGAGGCAGGCATAGCTGGGGCCCATGCGGGTGCCCATGGCTACTCCTTTGGTTTGGAGGATGTGGGAGGATTGGAAAGAGACGTTGTTCAGCCTGAGGACCAGTTCAGTCAGTCGAAGGAGGGTGTCAGTGTCCTTTCCTGCCGAACCAACCAGTACCCTTCCACTGCAGGTCCTTGGCCTCCTCCATCACCAGACCATGGCAACACGACGCCTGGAGGAAGAGCGCCTCATCTTCCGCCTAGGAACCGTCCAACCACAAGGGATGAATGCAGATTTCTCCAGCTTTCTCATTTCCCCTCCCCCCACCTTTTCTCAGTCCCAAACGTCAGACTCAGCACAGCCTTCTTGACCTGCAATCTTCTTCCCGACCTCTCCGCCCCCCGACCCCATCTCCGGCCTATCACCCTCACCTTAACCTCCTTCCACCTATCGTATTCCCAATGCCCCTCCCCCCAGTCCCTCCTCCCTACTTTTATCTTAGCCTGCTTGGCACACCCTCCTCATTCCTGAAGAAGGGCTTATGCCCGAAACGCCGATTCTCCTGTTCCTTTGATGCTGCCTGACCTGCTGCGCTTTTCCAGCATGTGATTTTAATAAACCAGACACAGATAGGAAGATTAATAAAGTAGATTGGATTACCTACAGTATGGAAACAGGCCCTTCAGCCCAAACCAACCCTTCAAAGAGTAACCCATCCCCCTAACGAATGCATCTAACACTATGGGTAATTTAGCATGACCAATTCACCTAACCTGCACATCTTTGGATTGTGGGAGGAAACTGGAGCAAACCCACGCAGACATGGGGAGAATGTGCAAACTCCACACAGACAGTCGCCCAAGGTGGGAACCAAACCTTGGACCCTAGCACTGTGAGGCACCAGTGCTAACCACTGAGCCACCGTGCCACCCAGTCCACCACATCCAGCCTCTATTGCATTGATGTTGCGGGGGTTAACTTCCCATGTTATTCAGTGCTGTTTTCACAGCAATTGGCCAGTGCTGTGAGTTCACATCAGCCACATATTCGTTTAACTGAGGGTCAAGCCTCAAAGCAAGCAGCAGTCCCATCTCTCAGAGCCTGCACCATGCACCACCCCCTATCGCTCCATCAGTATTAGCCCAACAACAATGCAGCACTCCCTCAATTCTGAAAAGATTGTTTTGGAAATCGGCTATAGTTGCTAAAATGAGAAGCCCAATCAAAATGATGGTGGCAATCAATAAAAGGAGACCATGGGAGTTCTATCCTTCCAAATAAGTCAATGCAGCATGATGACAATAAAAGGCTGGTTAAATTCAGATAGCAACCTCATTGGGCTTTCTGCATTGGGAATACCAATGAGTTATATTATTGGGCTAACCTCAATTATGCAGTAAGGAGAGGTCAATCTGGCACAGCTACATCCATAGCTTCAGGAGTGGCCACTATATATTGGCATCACCTTACCTCATCTCTGTGTAGGTGTTGAGCAGTATTCGAACTGCAGGAGGTCCGTTTCACATCTACAACTAGCCTGATTGATCAGTTTAGCTACCTCCTGGGTGCAGCAACCTGTAGTACGTGGACACAACCAGTGAGAGCATGTAGATATAGCAAGGGAGATGACAGAGGGACTGCTGGTAGATTAGATGGGTTGATTGAAATGAGTCTGTTGTGGGACAGTATCAGATGATAGTCTAAGCCTAGTGATAGTGTGGGCACAGATGGTGAACGGGCTTGGAGGGGGATAGATGGCAGTCAGGGAGTCCCTATCATAGTGGAGGGAATGGTGTCAGGATCAGTGGGGGTGATGCATTACTGCTAAGTTTGCTAGACCTAAAAAAAACTTTCTTTGTCCCTCCCCACAAGCAGTGCTGTAGAAAACATACATCTCATGGATTCAGCCCTTTTTTTACTTCCTCTTCCTTGTGAGATCCAGGAAATCAGGCAGACTGAGGTTAGAATTAGAATCATAATTAAAGTGGGGACACACCACAACACCTTCTGATCTATTGTCTCCTCATCATTCTGTCTCTTTTAAAACAGGGAATAGGTGGGGTTGGGGCTGGTCAGATTTTTAATCTTTTAATCATCCAACAGAACTGAAAATGTGTTGCTGGAAAAGCGCATCAGGTCAGGCAGCATCCAAGGAGCAGGAGAATCGACGTTTCGGGCATGAGTCCTTCTTCAGGAAGGGCTTATGCCCGAAACGTCGACTCTCCTGCTCCTTGGATGCTGCCTGACCTGCAGTGCTTTTCCAGCAACACATTTTCAGCTCTGATCTCCAGCATCTGCAGTCCTCAACTTTCTCCTATCATCCAACAGAACCAAACTATTCTTTTTCTGGAATTTAAAATTGCCTAATAATGTCAGTCTCTACAAGATAGATAATGAAGACACCACTATGTATATACTATTGGATTCTATTGCATATATAAAACATTACATTTGGCATATATTGGATAAAAATGTTAAAATACAAAGTACAAAGTTGCACCAACCTCTCTATTTATTTAATTTATTTTATAAACTGTACGATGCATTTAATGTCAGACTACAATATCCATACAATATTCCACTCAGACTCGACAAGATTGCGTATGTTGGTTTCTGTTACAGTATGCTTTTATACAGTCCTTTTAACATTCTAAAATTTGTTGGAAAAGTACAGTAGATCAGGCAGCAGGAGCAGGAGAATCGATGTTTCAGGCATAAACTGTTCATCAGGAATGAGGCTTGTTGGCCGTGGGGCTGCAAGATAAATAGTGCGGGCTGGGGTTTCGGGGGAAGGTATTGAGGATGCGATAGGTAGATGAAGGTGAGGGAGAAGGTGATAGGTCGGAGAGGAGGGTGGAGCGGATAGATGGGAAGGGTGATGGACAGGACAGGAGGGCGGTGCCGAGTTGGAGGCTTGGGACTGGGATAATATGGGGTTGAGGGGAAATGAGGAAACTGTTGGAATCCACATTGATCCCGTGTGGTTGCAGAATCCCAAGGCAGAATGTGAGACATTCCTCCTCCAGTCGTCGGGTGGTTAAGGTTTGGCAATGGAGGAGACCCAGGACCTGCATGTCCTTGACAGAGTGTTGAAATATTCAGCTACAGGGCGGTGGGGTTGGTTGGTGCGGGTGTCTCCCCACAGCTACCTAGACAACACCTCTTCCCACCCTATTATCTGTAAAAATGCATTGCCCTATTCCCAATTCCTCCGCCTCCATCGCATCTGTTCCCAGGATGACCAATACCACCTTACATAATCCCAGATGGCATCCTTCTTCCAAGATCGCAATTTCCCTTCCCACATGGTCAACTATGCCCTCCAGTGCACCACGGCCATTGAACCCCACCCCTCCCAAAGCAACAAAGACAGAACCTCACCTTCCACCCAACTAACCCCCGGATACAGCGCATCATCCTCCACCACTTCCACCACCTACAAACAGACCCCACCACCAGAGAAATATTCCCCTCCCCTCCCCACTCCAGACCATTCCCTCCTCAACTACCTTGATAAGTCCACACCCTCCAACCAGCCCACATCCCAGTCCTGGCACCTTTTCCTGCCACTGCAGGAAGTGCAAAACTCGCGCCCACACCTTCCCCCTCACTTCCATCCAATGTCCTAAGGATCCTTCCACATCCAACAGAAATTTAGCTGTACCTCAACCTGTTATCTACTGTATCTGTTGCATCGATCTAGTCTCCTCTACATTGGGGAGACAGGACGCCAACTTGCGGATTGTTTCGGAGAACGTCTCTAGGACACCCAAACCGACCAACCCCAACGCCCCGTGGCTGAACACTTCAACTCCCCCTCCCACTCTGCCAAGGAGATGCATGTCTTGGGCCTCCTCCATTGCCAAACCCTTACCACCCAACATCTGGAGGAAGAATGCCTCATATTCCGCCTTGGGACCCTAGAACCACACAGGATCAATGTGCATTTCAATAGTTTCCTCATTTCCTCTCCCCCCACATTATCCCAGTCCCAAGCCTCCAACTCAGCACCGCCCTCCTGACCTGTCCATCACCTTTCCCATCTATCCGGTCCACCCTCCTCTCTGACCTATCACGTTCCCCCCACCTTCATCTACTGAACTCATTCTCAGCTACCTTCCACTAAACCCCACCCCCTTCCATTTATCTGTCAGCCTCCCTGGCCCATAACCCTCATTCCTGGTGAAGGACCTATGCCCAAAACATCAATTCTCCTGCTCCTCGTGTGCTGTCTGACCTGCTGTGCTTTTCCAGCATCACATTCTCGACTCTGATCTCCAGTGTCTGCAGTCCCAACTTACATACTAAAATTTGCCCAGGAATTTCTTAGGTGCATTAGCAAATGAAACTTGATAACTAGCCAAATAGGAAATGTTCAGACAGGTGACAAAAATCTTCATCAAAGAGGTGGGTTTGGAAAACACAGACAGAGAGTTGCATGGATGTTTGAGATTAACATTCCAGAGTTTAGGGCCAAGGCAATGAAAATACAATTACCAACAGTGAAGTAGTGAAAACTGGGGACATGCAATAAACATCCAATGCTGGAGTTTACCAACTTACCTTGAGTTATGAAAGTTCACACCTACACAGTACACATAGTGAAAAAAACATAGAACTGTTAACATTACCAGCACAATTTAACCTCCATTAAAATGAATCAATCGTGGGGGTTTTGAATTCCTGTTCCTGGTATGTACTTTTGTATTAAACCATTCCTGTCAGTTACGCAAAGAAAGATATTTTCCCCACCTTATTTTTGAGGTTTCAATGAATCATAAACAGTTGCTGCTTTTGTGGGTTCTTGATGAAACCCATCCCATTCAAGAGAGACTATTGGTTGGTCAAAGAATTTCAACCATGTTCTTTCTGGTTAAAGCTTCCTCTCAGACTCTGCTGCCTGTTGAGTCTGGAGGAAGTTGGGCAACACATCAGTAATAACATAAGATGTTGTGCTGTGGTTTCATCATTTTAGGTTAGAATTTTAGTGCACTGGCAACACTTAATTGCGGATTTTTGTTTTTTAAAAATGATTCTGGGAGAAATTTCAAAATATTGATTCTGAAGTTTTACTCCAGCTTGGGTCACTAGCTTTCATTGAGTATGACAACAGTTTTTGAAGATTGTTTTTTTTTGAGAACCTCAATGTTCCAGCAAATGTTTTTCAATGTAACTGTGTGCTAGTCACCATCAGCCTCTTGCAGTCCAGCAGTATATATAAAAAAGAATTAAGATTCTCCTGTAGGTCTGAGTGCATTCTGGGATGAGTCTCAATAAGTGAACAAAACAAGGGCTAGAACATAATGTTTCGCAAGTGTCACCTCCTTCATTGAACTGGACTGTGATGTCATCCAAGGAGGGTTCCAGGTTAATATTCACTTTGCACAGAGCTAAGAATGCAACATGGTTGATAGTTAAACCTATGTGAGCCAGTTAGGGCTGACCTGAAGCCTTCATGCATATATTGTGTTGGCTGAGTTTTCTCTTAATAAGGCAACCTTTGCCGGGGGTGGGGGGAGGTTGATAGGAGTGTGGCGGAGTATTCTTCTGATCACAGAAAGGTCGGTGAAAAACCTCTTCCCTTCTAGAGAGGAGATACTTGCATTGCCAACATTATGTCTTCCAGATTGAGAGAAATCCTGAGGGTTTTTCTTCCACAGCTTGCTGCTGCTTTGCATACCAATCTTGGGCTGAAATATGCATGCAGTGTCAGGGGCCATGTAATCTCTCAGCTAGAACACAGATTTCTCAGTAATGATTAGTAACTTAATGTGCAAGGACGGTTGAAACCAAATCAGAGCCAAAGAACCTCGGGGCAGAACATGCTGATACCAGATCTTCCAACCCACCTTTACGTTTGGCAACATGTACACGCACCTACGCCAGTAAACAATGAGTGATTAAATACTTTCTATCCTACAAGATAATGACAGCCCAACATTTTAGGAGGACTAAATCCAGCAAATGTGTTGCACTTGCAGCCTGATAGACATTTCACCCTTCTCAAATCTTCCTCAGCTTGAAAGGTCTCAAGTATTGGGTTACAGGAATTTATTTTGGCTTTGAGATTATCAAACAAAACGTGTAATTCATTCCAAGAGAGAACTAGTGTGGCGTTACAGATAAAACTTTATCAAAATTGATTCTTGTTCACCAAAACATTGGCTGAAGGCTCCCTCTAGTGGACGGCATTGACTATTAATAGTAATCTAATAAGATTCCATGTTCTCTCCCACTTAGGAAGAACCATCATTCTCTCCACTCACCATATGGATGAAGCAGATCTTCTTGGTGACCGGATCGCAATCATCTCTCAGGGAAAGCTGCAGTGTTGTGGATCCTCTTTGTTCCTGAAGAATTGTTTTGGTTCTGGTTTCTATCTGACCCTAGTGCGCAGAATGAAGAAGGCAAAACAAAGGAAACAAAATGCTGTGGTAATATTAATGCATCTGCATCTTACTGTGTATACACATGAGGGATGATATCCTCTGTATCTGTGTAGAAAGCGCCTGAAAGGTTCTTGGGTTGTAAAGTCAGACCAAAGGCTTTATTTGTGAACAAACTATTGAAAACCTACCTTCATCTTTCATGTACATGCCACCGAATTGAGTTTCCCTGGCTAGTCAGTATAAGCAAGGCATGCACTATCCATCAGCTCTTGTAGAATGGCGAATATTGTCCCTGCCTTTGAGCCAGACACTCTGGGTTGAAACCGCACTCCAGGAGCTGTTAGTAATGTGCGAAGCAAGTTGAGAACCAACCTGCAACTATATGCCAAATGTTGGTGGTAAGAGTGAGAGAGTATCCTGGTCAGCCACATGATGGTAAGAATCTATAGCTCCAGAATACAACTTTCATATAAAAGTAGATGTTGTCAAAGCAGCTAGAATTGTCTGCATGGACTGTATTATCTTCGCCCACTACCTATTTGTTGCAAGAACTGTGTTGCTTTAAACCACCTCGCATGAATGAAGCAGGAAATTACACAAAGCATCTACTCAAAGGAAGCACTTCCGCAGAAACAATACAGCTTGGGGGAAATGGGGTCAGAAGCAGAATTTTAAAAAAAGATCAAAGGGTCTCTCCTGTCCAAGTCAAATCCTTCTTCCAGTTAGAACCCATGTAGTTAGATTGCTTTTTATTTGCTATTTGCGGCGGTTAGCATTTCATCTGATCTCTGCTTTTCTTTTACTCACAAACCTATCACAGCCAACCTGTACCTGTGGAACAGGCTGTAGCTGCTCCTGCTCCAACTGTTGTCCTATTGATGAAACCCTTCCAGAAGAGGAATTAGACGGTGAGGTTTGCATTTTCTGCCTTGCTTTTATCAGTGTTGCTCAAGTACTGTTCGACCATAAGAACGCTCATCCAATCTTTCCTACCTGTCTGTGTTTGGGCTGAACTATGGGCTCATTTTGAGTCTCATTGCTCAGCATCTCAACTCATCTCATCTGCTCTCAATCTAAAACTGAATAAGCCCAAACTGCTAGTTAACACTAAAATGTTTGAAGTATTTCTATTTCCTTGACCCCCCAAGAGATGGCATTGGTCAAGTAATTATGCAAGCATGCAATGGCATTTCTGTTACATCATTGATTCAAATCTTTCCAACCTTCACCCTTGTTATTTCCTAACCCTCATCACAAGCTTTCTGTTCAGTGTTGATGGGAAGAAAGGTTGTTTGACAATGTTCACGAGGTTAGACCCCAGGGTCAGCCAGCAGGAAGCATGCTTGATTTGGCAAAAGCAGCTCAACAGTTTCTATGAGGTTCTGATTCTGTGGGCGTTCACCTTAATAAAGCGTTGCTTGGTGAACATTTAAGTCATAGAGTCATAAAGATGTACAGCGTAGAAACAGACCCTTCGGTCTAACCCGTCCATGCTGACCAGATATCCCAACTCAATCTAGTCCCACCTGCCAGCATCCGGACCATATCCCTCCAAACCCTTCCTATTCATATACCCCTCCAGATGCCATTTAAATGTTACAATTGTACCAGCCTCCACCACTTCCTCTGGCATCTCATTCCACACATGTACCACCCACTGTGTGAAAACGTTGCCCCTCAGGTCCCTTTTATATCTTTCCCCTCTCACCTTAAACCTATGCCCTCTGGTTTTGGACTCACCTGGGAAAAGACTTTGTCTATTTATCCTATCCATGCCCCTCATGATTTTGTAAACCTCTATAAGGTCACCCCTCAGCCTCCAATGCTCCAGGGAAAACAGCCCCAGCCTATTCAACCTCTCCCTATAGCTCAAATCCTCCAACCCTGGCAACATCTTTGTAAATCTTTTCTGAATCCTTTCAAGTTTCACAACATCTTTCTGATAGGAAGGAGACCAGAATTGCACACAATATTCCAACAGTGGCCTAACCAATGACCTGTACAGCCGCAATATGACCTCCCAACTCCTGTACTTAATACTCTGACCAATGAAGGAAAGTTTACCAAACGCCTTCTACACTATCCTATCTACCTGCGACTTCACTTTCAAGGAGCTATGAACCACCACTCCAAGGTCTCTTTGTTAAGATTTTAACCTGTTCATGAAGAAAGAATAAATATATATGCTAAAATTGTAACAAGTATGAAATTTTATCTGAGCATGTTTATCATTTAATAAGAATGAGATTTTTTAAAAATCACTTCTCAGCCTTTTTTTCTTTATTCACTCATGGGATGTGGGTGTCACTGGCTGGATCAGCATTTATTGTCCATCCCTAGCAGTCCTTGAGAATGTGGTGGTAAGCTGCCTTCTAGAACTACTGTAGTTCATGAGCTGTGAAGACAGCCCCACTGTGCTATTAGGAAGGGAATTCCCGAATTTTGCCCCGTGACACTGAAGAAACAGTGATAGATTTCCAAAATGTGGTGAGTTGCTTGGACAGGAACTTTCAGGTGGCAGTGTTCCCATGTATATGTTGCCCTTGTCCTTCCATGTGGTTGTGGATTTGGAAGTATTTATTTAACTGATGGCAGAAGGGTTGGCAATTTTACCATCTAGTCTAAAAGGCAGCTCCTCTGACAGTGCAGAACTCCCCCAGTACTGTACTGGAGTGCCAAACTGGATTTTTGTGCTGAAGCCCTGGAGTTGGACTAGAACTCGGATCTTTCTGATTCAGGGCTGAGAGGGTTTACTGAGCTGTAGCTGATACCATTTATATATTACTGTTACAGTTCATGTATAATGATCTTTGCTGTAGGCATTATGTGTTATACACAAGTAGCTAACTATATGAGACACTGATGTGCTTTAAATCGGAATTAATAATCGGAATTGACTGCCTTTTATGTATAAAGACTGTAGTAAACTTGTAATGAATGGCCGTTGACTGTAGTCTTTGTTGGTACTCCCACATACAGGTGATGTAGATGCATTGACAAATCTCATCAAACATCATGTTCCCGACGCCAAGTTGTTGGAAAATGTTGGTCAAGAGCTTTATTACCTGCTGCCCAATAAAGATTTCAAACATAGGGCCTACGCTAGCCTCTTCCGCGAAATCGAGGAGACTCTTCAGGATTTAGGCCTCAGCAGCTTTGGGGTGTCTGACACTTCACTGGAGGAGGTAAGACTGCTTACTATTTATCATAAGGAGCTGATCCTTTTATCAATTCTTTGGCAGTTTTCATTAGAAGTTGTAAACCGTGACAGTCAAGCAATGTGGTCGCCCATTCAGTGTGTTGTTTGCAGAGACGCCATGTTATATTTGCCTGAATTTTACATGAAGGCTGTGGCTCCGAGTCAGCCTCTCCTTAACTGGGTCTTCATTTGCAACGGTCAGCATTGTTGGCTCGAGGTGGGAGTTCGAATTGGTTGATCAACAGTGCGACCAGGAATGCTGGTCTTGGCTGGAACTGCAGACACTTCTCAAACAAGGGGCAACCTTTTCACACAGAAGGTGGTGCGTGTATGGAACTGGTATAATGACAACATTTCAAAAGCATCTGGATAGGTATATGAATAGAAAGGGTTTAGAGGAATATGGGCCAAAAGGAACTTGATTAATTTGGGATTTCTGGTCGACATGGACGAGATGGACGGAAGGGTGCGTTTCCGTGCTGTACAGCTCTATGACTCGCTGACTCTAAGAGAAGCCACTAACCCAGATGGGCATCAGACTGGCAGGCATTGACAAAGGAGCTGGGGGGCAAGCGGATAGTGTCCGACGTGTCAGGGCTTTGGTAGGATTGCTGTGGTTTAGGGAAATTGGCATTGTACAGGGGTACTTGAACCATACCCCTCCAACCATCCCGGCAACAAGATTGCTAACTTTCAGGCCATTAATTGGCCAATTAAGTGACTGAGTTGACACAAGGGCAAACAGATTGTGGCAACAGGTAGGGTACAGGCACAGCTGCCATGACTTCCTGCACTGTCTCAACTGGGATTTATAGAATTCCAACTAGTGTGTGACTATTAGTCTACAAACATATTGCATGGTCCTTGTGCAATCACCTTCTGGGTGGTTTTAACAAGGAAGTTATCTTGGTAACAGTAAATTGATTATTGTCCATGGAATGTTGTGGGGAAAGGAATTCCACGTTGGCACAATCAGTACTGTGCAGGTATTCCAAGGTCAAATTCTGAAACAATATTAACTGTTACTGGGAGTAAGAGTGCTTGCTGGCTTGGGTGTTAATGGGGTGTGTCATGACATAGCAGAAAGGGTCACCCCAATGTAATGACCTGAGCCTCTCAATGGACTGTTTCCCACTAGGACCCTGTTTCATCTGTCTTTATCGCTGACTTGATCCAAGCTGCAGACCCAGCAGGGCTCACTGCTCCTGGTGAGAATTTTAAGCAGCGCTTTCTGTAAACCACCAGCGTAGTTACCTACAATGGCATCTACACTCAAAGTGCCTCCAACTTCATTGATAAACCAAAAATCATCTTTTCAAATAAAGACATACTTGGTTTCCCTTCTTTTGTGAATCCTTTATACCTGTGTGCAAAGTCTCCTAGAGTCACATGCTCTCATAAATGACAAATTGAATGTTACATGCACATGGGACATCATTGCTTTTCTAACAGCAAACATGGTTAAAGTGAGGCCTCTTAAATTAAGACTTGAACTTCTATGGACGTTCGCCCAGTCATTCACCCGAGTTTTTGCAGATTGTGTTTTAAAAGATGCTGTACTCTACATAAGAGATTTGACTAGAGAAAGAGATCATTCCAAAGTGAACATACAATATTAACTATCTACAGGGGAGGCAATGGTCTAGTGGTACTGTTGCTGGACTGCTAATCCAGAGACCCAGGTAATGTTCTGAGGACTCGTGTTCAAATCCTGTCATGGCAGATGGTGGTACTTGAATTCAATAAATATCTGGAATTAAGAGTCTAATGTTGACCATGAGTCCATTGTTAATTGTCGGAAAAATCCATCTGGTTCACTAACGTCCTTTAGGGAAGGAAACTGCCATCCTTACCTGGAGTGGCCTACATGTGACTCCAGACCCACAGCAACACGGTTGACTCTTATCTGCCCTCTGGGCAATTTGGGATGAGCAATGAATGCTGGCTTGGTCAACGATGCCCTCATCCTGTGAATGAATTAAAAAATATATACATTCAACCCCCACACGTGGTCTGAGCTGCTGTTGCTCTCTCAGATTGTCATCTATCTATGACATCTTCATGACGTCCTGTGTGCATGCTCAGTAGTTAGCCTCTGAGTTAACCATTTATTCTGCAATGACCTTAATATTGAGAATCCACAATAACTAGGCACCTAATGTTTAAACTTGCCAGGCACTTACCTTCATACCTCACTGTGAGATTGCTGACGAGTATGTTCCCTTTATTGAGTGTCTGCAAAATATATCTTCTTGTGTGAAAGAGCTGAGATGGACAACTACCTGTAATTCAATTCTGTTCTTTGCTCATTTTTAGATATTTCTAAAGGCCACTGAAGATCCTGTGCCTGGAGCAGGTAAACAAGCAATTCCGACAATTCAGAAACCCACGATTCATGTAGAGCATGTTGGGGTATAGCATGTGTTTCTCGTAAAATTGATATACTGACAAATAGTGAACAAACTTGCATTTATATAGCAGCTTTCTCATCCTCAGGGTCAGTGTTCCTTCTAAGGTGCAACTGTGCAGAATCTCAAATGTTATTCTGCAGCCACATGCAAGTCAACTCTGTTCATCACAACCTGTACATGTTGACGCAACAACATTTAAAGGCTCCACACACTTCCCTTTTAAAAAAAAGTTACATGCAAGCCTTAAAAAGTTATCAGAAATAATAATACTGCTCAGGACATCCTAAGTGCTTCATGGCTATAAACTTTCTGAAGAGTAATCATTGTTGTAAAATAGGAAACACAATCCAAAAAGGCCAAACAAATATCAAGGAAATACATGAACAAGTTTGTTGTTTTCCTGGTAAATAAATGTCAGCCAGGACCTTCCATGCTATTCTTCAAATAGAACCATAAAGTCCCTTATGTCCACATGAGAGAGTAAACAGTCTGGATTTAATGTTTAACCTGAAATGATGTACCTCTGACCACGCGGCATTCCCTCAGCATTTTATCAAACCATCGGCCAAAATCGTGCCCAAGCCCCTGGAATGTGGCTTGAACTCATTACTTCTTACTCCAAGGTGAGAGCAGGTCAGTTCCAATACCTTACTGTGATTATAGTGACTGTATGGTCCTTTGACAGTGAGGCACAAACTTACAGATATATACAGTTCTCTTGAGACCTTTGCCTGAAGGCAAGTCCAATTCAAGACACTGCAATCTCCATCACAGGGAGAAGAAGGAAACAGGTCCGGAACCCATTTCCATCAAAACAATGGAGCCAACCAACAATCGCCCAAAGGCATCTGAATCAATGTGGAAACATCCACTTTTACTGGAACATTGTAGCCTGGGCTGAAAATGTGTTGCTGGAAAAGCGCAGCAGGTCAGGCAGCATCCAAGAAGTAGGAGAATTGACGTTTCGGGCATGAGCCCTTCTTCAGGAATGAGGAGAGTGTGCCAAGCAGGCTAAGATAAGAGGAAGGGAGGAGGGACTTGGGGAAGGAGCGTTGGAAATGTGATAGGTGGAAGGAGGTAAAGGTGAGGGTGATAGGCTGAAATAGGGGTGGGGGCGGAGAGGTCAGGAAGAAGATTGCAGGTTAGGAAGGTGGTGCTGAGTTCGAGGGTTGGGACTGAGACAAGATGGGGGGAGGGAAAATGAGGGAACTGGAGAAATCTGAGTTCATCCCTGCTGGTTGGAGAGTTCCTAGGCGGAAGATGAGGCGCTCTTCCTCCAGCCGTTGTGTTGTTATGGTCTGGCGATGGAGGAGTCCAAGGACCTGCATGTCCTTGGTGGAGTGGGAGGGGGAGTTGAAGTATTGAGCCACGGGGTGGTTGGGTTGGTTGGTCCGGGTGTCCCAGAGGTGTTCTCTGAAATGTTCCGCAATAAGTCGGCCTGTCTCCCCAATATAGAGGAGGCCACATCGGGTGCAGCGGATGCAGTAAATGATGTGTGTGGAGATGTAGGTGAATTTGTGGTAGATATGGAAGGATCCCTTGGGGCCTTGGAAGGAAGTAAGGGGGGAGGTGTGGGTGCAAATTTTGCATTTCTTGTGGTTGCAGGGGAAGGTGCCGGGAGTGGAGGTTGGGTTGGTGGGGGGTATGGACCTGACGAGGGAGTCACGGAGGGAGTGATCTTTTCAGAACGCTGATAGAGGTGGGGAGGGAAATATATCCCTGGTGGTGGGGTCCGTTTGGAGATGGTGGAAATGACGACGGATGATACAATGTATTTGGAGGTTGCTGGGGTGGTAGGTGAGAACCAGTGGGGTTCTGTCCTGATGGCGATTGGAGGGACGGGGCTCAAGGGTGGTGGAGCGGGAAGTGGAGGAGATGCAGTGGAGAGCATCGTCGATCATGTCTGGGGGGAAATTGCGGTTGAACAGTTCATCCACTTTACCAACCCTTTCCACTCCGACTTCAAATTTACCTGGACCATCTCAGACTCCTCCCTCCCCTTCCTAGACTTCTCCATTTCTATCTCGGGCGACCGAATCAACACGGACATTTACTATAAACCAACTGACTCCCACAGCTACCTAGACTACACCTCGTCCCACCCTGCCCCCTGTAAAAACGCCATCCCATATTCCCAATTCCTTCATCTCCGCCACATCTGCTCCAGGAGGACCAGTTCCAATACCGAACAACCCAGATGGCCTCCTTCTTCAAGGACCGCAGATTCCCCCCAGACGTGATCGACGATGCTCTCCACCGCATCTCCTCCACTTCCTGCTCCTCCGCCCTTGAGCCCCGCCCCTCCAATCGCCACCAGGACAGAACCCCACTGGTCCTCACCTACCACCCCACCAACCTCCATACACATTGTATCATCCGTCACCATTTCTGCCATCTCCAAACAGACCCCACCACCAGGGATATATTTCCCTCCCCTCCCCATCAGTGTTCTGAAAAGATCACTCCCTCCGTGACTCCCTCGTCAGGTCCACACCCTCCACCAACCCAACCTCCACTCCCGGCACCTTCCCCTGCAACCGCAAGAAATGCAAAACTTGCGCCCACACCTCCCCCCTCACTTCCCTCCAAAGCCCCAAGGGATCCTTCCATATCCACCACAAATTCACCTGCATCTCCACACACATCATTTACTGCATCCGCTGCACCCGATGTGGCCTCCTCTATATTGGGGAGACAGGCCACCTATTTGTGGAACGTTTTAGAGAACATCTCTGGGACACCTGGACCAACCAACCCAACCACCCCGTGGCTCAACACTTCAACTCCCCCTCCCACTCCATCAAGGACATGCAGGTCCTTGGACTCCTCAATCACCAGATCATAGCAACAGGACGCCTGGAGGAAGAGCGCCTCATCTTCCGCCTAGGAACCCTCCAACCACAAGGGATGAACTCAGATATCTCCAGTTTCCTCATTTCCCCTCCCCCCCCGCCTCAGTCCCAACCCTCGAATTCAGCACCACCTTCCTAACCTGCAATCTTCTTCCTGACCTCTCCGCCCCCACCCCCACTCCTAGCTATCACCCTCACCTTTACCTCCTTCCACCTACCGCATTTCCAATGCCCCTCCCCCAAGTCCCTCCTCCCTACCTTTTATCTTAACCTGCTTGGCACACTCTCCTCATTCCTGAAGAAGGGCTCATGCCCAAAACGTCGATTCTCTTGCTCCTTGGATGCTGTCTGACCTGCTGCGCTTTTCCAGCAACACATTTTCAGCTCTGATCTCCAGCATCTGCAGTCCTCACTTTCTCCATTGTAGCCTGGAGCTAGTGATGGTAGATTTCCATCATATGGCTGATCTCCTTTGCTTATCATCCAATTATGTTGGAAGGATTTACAAGTTGAAACCCAGCCTGTTTGACTTTGTTACAAACACGCTCCCATTGACCAGCAAATCCTGAATTGAGAGTTGAATCTAGAGATTTTGACAGAGACATAACTCCCTGTGCCACAAGACCTTCCAATTATTCAATGTAGCCAAGTCTTTGAGATACAATCTTACAATTTAACACAGGTAGAATTTTCCATCCTTTTTCATTGTTAATTAATTTCTGATTAACAAGATGAAGGCTCTGCATGTTCCCAAAGCTACAGGTATTTAGAGAATACATACGTGTTGCAAAAGAAATAGCCAGGGGCACATTTATGGTTTTACTTTTGATGATGTTCTATGATGTTAATTGTTTCCCAGGTGATTACAGATTGCTAAATTTAACTGACATCTACAGTTGAATGCATTGCTTTGAATCAGTTCTAATCATCAATGGTCCTGGAAATTATACACAACAGGCTGAACTTATAGCAGAGCATTTTGTCTGTACAATTCAGCCAGTAAATTGAGATGGCCAAGCGGAACTTGTTGGTTGTTACATATGGGCAGTCTGTTTGCTTCGTGCAATGGTATCTCACCCTTACCCCTCACTGGTTTTTAAAGCAATTTGCTGGTTTTGCAAATTAATTACTCATTGACCTCGTCACGGCAAGTTAACTCTGATAATTATCAGAGTAGGTGCTTTTTAGTGACATGGCAATAATTACTGCAGTGCCAAGCAACTTCTCTGGCCCGGTAGTTGAAAAAGTAAACTGTGGAATCTCTTTAATTCAGGCAAATTACAAGATGTGGAACTGTAGCATTAAAAATCAATTACCTTTTGTTTCTCCCTTTCTTAGTTCAATCCTTCCTTTGCTCTCTTTCTTGCTTTCTTGGATTTAGAGTGTATCTAATCATTTCTGCTTTTCGGTTATTTCTGCATAAGGAGGGCAGGATGGCTGGTTTGCAATGCAGGGTGACTTTAAGAGTGTAGGTTCAATTCCCACACTGGTTGAGGTTATTATGAAGGTTTTGCCTTCTCAACATCACCTGAGCCATGGTAGCTGTCAGTTTAATCTCAACACTAGCCATCTCTCTCTCTAATAATAGAGCAGCCTTACCATCCTCTGGGACCATGGCAACTATTGCTACTTTAATAATCCTTCCATCTCATTGGTGAAGGAGATACATCAAAGTTCCAATGCCCCGTCGCTCTTGTCATTGTTATCGGTGGTTTACACTGATTTTAGAAGTCTAACTCATGGGGACCTTATGAGATGGCTTCTTCAGCGCCCCAATGCATAAACTTGACCAAAGTTCACGATTTATTCAAGTTACTAATAACTTCTTTTATCATTGTTCTTTTCTTTGTTACTCATGATCTTTGAAAAGGCTGTCTCTTACTAAGAAAGTCAGAAGCAGGTCTTAAAGAGGAACACAAGGCAACAGTTGTCAACATTGATGCTAACAATGGTGAGCATAAAGGAACATTCTAATCTTTTGGTCTCTTAATTCTACAATAAGACATACAATTCCACATCCATGTTTGGTGAGAATATGAGACAACCATTGTCCAAAAATATGTACCCTGAATGACCCCTTCTTTTACTATCCAATTTTATTGAAGACTTCATTTCTAATTGACCTCTGGGGTTACAATGGACCGAACGGCCACTTTCTGTGCTGTAATCATTCTATGATACAATTCTATATATTAATATCCTTTGTCCTTTCCCAGTCCATTTCTGTAAATTTGCAAGCATGGATTTTTTTTTCAGGTCTATTTGTTTAATTGTATACTCTTCTGTCACAAGAAACCACTTTTAGTCTTGCAAATTAAGTCAGTCCCACCCACAGAAGTTTATAAAGCTACGGTAATTACATATTCAATTGCTATGTCACAAACAAACCATAAATAAGGAATTGCATTCCTGATTCAGTATGCAGATTGACATTTTTTTGAAGTTCCCATTTTAATTGTTGACGTTTCTGTTTTCACCCTTTGAACTCAATTCCTGACACTATCTTTGAGAGAAACCAGGGCACCAGTTCAAAAGTCATTGCAACACATACACAAACACTGCTGTTCCCAGATCTCTGACCCGACTACAAAATAAACCAATCTCTTCGGAATGAAACCCATTAAGAATGTGATTCTTTCCACCTCCCCCTTCCACCATCACAGTAAAGGCCCTTTGAAACTGCTGACCAAATTTTAAAAGAACAATTATGGGGCATTAAATTTAATAACTTCCATATTAATAATGTGGCTGCTAATCTCTACTTCTTCGGAATTTGGTCTGCAAGCTTAAAAAACCCCTCAAAGTTTACTTCAAAAGACAAAATACCAACAGTTGGATCACTTGTTGCCAAATTGCTGCAGTCTTTATTCAGTACATCAGTATCATGAAGGAAGGGCACAATTATCTAACTAGTAAAGTGTACTAATTCAAACTTCAATGGAATGAGTTCTAAAAACTTTCAAAATCACTAGGTAAACAATTCTTGTCCCATTTAATAACTGTCTATGTTTAAAACTGTAAATTCACAGGCCTGTATTTTCTAGGTCTTGTAGCCAAGGCTTGTAAGTGGGGCACTACATCAGGCCAGCCCCCTAAATCATTTCCAACAGCAGGGATATTTCCCAGTGGTACCCACTCTATGGAGGTTGGCGGCTGATTCACATAGAGAAAGTGAGGACTGCAGATGCCGGAAATCAGAGTCGAGAGTATGGTGCTAGAAATGCACAACTGGTCGGGCAGCATCCAAGGAGCAGGAGAATCGATGTTTTGGGCAAAAGGCCTTCATCAGGAATTCACATGGTTTAAGCCTAATTCGAGTCACCTTGGCAACCACTGACAAAACCACCTGATGAGGCATGGGACAGCAGTAGGCCATTCAGCCTATTGTACCTGATCCTTCATTCATTGAGATCCTGGCTAATCTGATAACCCTCAACACCACATTCCTGTTTTTTCCTCATAATTTTTCTTCAAGGCAGAGATTGATAGATTCTTGATGTCTCGAGGAATTAAGGGCTAAGGGGAGAATGCGGGTAAGTGGTGTTAAAATGCCCATCAACCATGATTGAATGGTGGAGTGGACTCGATGGGTCGAATGACCTTACTTCCACTCCTATGTCTTATGGTCTTATGGTCTTATAATCCTTGATTCCTTTACTGATTAAAAATCTGTCAATTTTAGCCTTAAATATATTTAATAACCCAACCTCTACAGCCCTTTGTGGTAAAAAATAATCCATAGATTCTCAACCTTTTGAGAAAAGAATTCCCTCCTCAAAATGATTTAAATGTGCAACCCTGTATTCTGAATTAATGCCCTCTGATCATAGACTCTCCCATCAGGCGAGATAATCTTTCTGTATCTACCCTGTCAAGTTCCCTAAGAATCTTTATAGGTTTCAATAAGGTCACCTTTCATTTTTCAAAAAAACCTGACAGGTGCAGGCCCAATCTACTCAACCTCTCCTAGAAGACAGACCTTTAATGCCCAGAAAAAATCTAGTGAACCTTCTGTGCACTGTCTCTAATGCCTTGAATCCTCAGATGAGGGGCTTAAAACCATTCACATTATTCCAGCTTTGATCTGACTAATGGCTTCCATTGTTTTACAAAACCTTTTATACCCTGTTCCCTTTGAAATAAAGTCCAACGTTCCATTTGCCTTCCCTATTACCCTATTGAATGCTAGCTTTTTGTGATTCATGCATGAGGACTCCCGAATCCCTCTGCTCCGTAGCTTTCTGCAATCTTTCTGCATTTAAATAATATTCAGCTCCTCTACTCTTCCTGCCAAATGGAGGTGACCTGACAGAGATTGAGACTCCGTGCCCCATGGACGGAAAGGCCCCACTCCCTCCTCACCTGGGGCTGGTGAAACTGCAGAGGTGCCCCTAATTGAGCCCTCTGATAGGGCCTGGCAAACATGGAGGTAGCCAGTTAGGAGTAGAGTACAACCCTTGTTTGCGGGCCGCAGAACTCCCATTGGATTCCGACAATGGAACTCCAGAACCCATGAGAAAATTCAGCCCATAGTATGGACCCCAACCTGAACTGTGTCGCTGAAGGGGTGATGCAATGATGTCAAGGCTACTTCTGGTCTATAACTACAGTGAAGGGTTCCACTAGACACACCCTTTATTCTCCACCAATCATCCATCTTCTGCTCTTCTATTGAAACCTGTAATGCAACCTAGCTTTACCAGGGACTAAGAATCCAATGGTTTTGCTCAAGTGGACAATATTCATGACTGTCTTTTGCCCAAAACATTGATTTTCCTGCTCCTCAGATGTTGCCTGGCCTGCTGTGCTTTTCCAGCACCACTCTAATCTGGAGAATATTCATGTTTGATTCTTTACGATAAATATTTGAGTATTAAAGGTCATTAGACTAATGCCCAGACTTGGGCACTTCCAGCAAGGGTTAATTGGGTAATGATGAGGCTGCGTTTTGTTTTTTCCTCCTCCCTAATCCAACATCTCATGTGGTGTTGAGGGTATTATCACTTTCACTCAGATGAGCTACATTAGCGCAGTGCAAGCATCAGCCTTTCCCAGTGTTTCTGCCTCAGTTTTTCCCTGAATAAACCTGCTGAGCCATCGGGCAGGGAGTGGCTGTTCTTTAATCACTACCTCCAACTCCATGCCACAACAGGAATACCCTCTCATCATCATCCTGCAGAAAACATTCATTTCAAAACGTCTGGTACAGAAGATGCCTTTAAATTATAGTCAAGTTAAACAGAAGAACAAAAGGGTTGTGGAGCAGTGATGTCTCATTGATGTGAAGTTGCGTAATTATATTTACATTTAATTATTAGGCTGCCAGATGCATACTTACATGGAATCACAAAATAGCATTATTGGTAGCTTGCAAATGTAATTATGTTGAAAGGTAATTTCAAAATCTAAACTGATAGTTAGAGGGGAAGGAATACTTTTGTACAAAGCAAATTCCTGCTTAATACTGAATTGTCTGCTTTCGTTTGGAAGTGCAGAAATTGAATATTGCTGAAAAAGTACCATGTTGTCAAAGAGTTTTGTCCATCGTGCCTGTTTGAGAAGCAGCATTCTTGGCTTTGTCCGGGTAACTTGCAGGATGAAAGATTTTGACAATACGTGCTTCAGTTCAGCAACTTTCACTGTCAATTTCATTCTGTTATTGATGATCATTATAGAGTGGCCTGCTCCAATGTTGTTATTAAGTCACAAGTAAACATGGATGATGAAGACCATTTGGGTTATCATAGCTCAACCAGCCAGAAGACACCATCTCTCCAATTACAGTACCTGAAGGTTTCCACCATGTTTACTCTCACCACCCTTTTAATTTTGATATTAATTCCAAATGAACCTTTTTCCAACTGAACCTTTCTCCCGTGGCCACCATTCAACTTGAAGCAGCTCTCTGGGTTTATTACGCCTGGGTGGAATCTAGTCAGGGTCTGAGTGGTGTGGGCTGTGGTGAGGTGTATGGCAGATTTTGATGAGCAGGGTCCATCTCAATGTCGAGATCATCTCACTCCATCTTTTACGCTTTCCACAAGCAGTATGGGGAGATTCTAACTGGTGCCCAGTAAGATACCAATTGACAGGGATTAATGCTGGTTGACAGCCTACATTCATAATCAGCCTCCCAACTCATCTCCCCACTCAATTCACCAAACAAGCTCCATGTTGGGACAATTTGACAAGGAAATCATAGAATCCCTACAGTATGGAAGCAGACCATTCAGCCAATCAAGTCCACACCAACCCTCCAAAGAGCATCCCACCCAAACTCACCCACCTCCATCCCTGTAACCTTGCATTTCCCATGGCTAGACGACCTAACCTGCACATCTCTAGACATTCTGGGCAATTTAGCATGGCCAATCCACTTGACCTGCATAGCCTGTTCTCAGACTGGACCAGGCTGCAGCTCAGGGTAGCTCACTTTCTGTCGTAGCATTCACTCACCAACCTGCATGCTCCTAGCTTCCCTGCCTAGCCTTGCCTTGCCATTTAGTGCAGTCACAACCACAGGCAGCTTGCCTTTCTGCTGAGCAGCTCTCCGTCTTGGGTCTGCACATCTTGTAGATGTAACACACTGCTGTTCAATCTCACTCTTCCGCCATCTGCTAGCAACTTGCGTGGCTAACACAATGCACCTGCAGTAAGCACACAGCCATGTCCCAAAGTGTTGGGAGAGCACTCCTCAGTGAAAATGATGGCACCACCCTTCAATCAGGGGATCCTGGTGCAGTAAGTTGGGGGCAGCATCCGATACCAGACCAGGAGATTGGCTACAGTCAGGTGTCCTGTTGTGGGGGAGGTGATTTCTCAGGCAGAGGGTTCTTTGTTAGCTCTGTAGTGGCCAGTCCAGGAGCAGAGCTATTGCAGTCGGGGAGTGGTCAGTGGGCTGGGCATGTCTTCTCTGAGGTCAAGATTAGAGTGGTGCTGGAAAAGCACAGCAGGTCAGGCAGCATCCGAGGAGCAGGAAAATCGACGCTTCGGGCAAAAGCTGTTCATCAGGATGAAGGCCTTCCTGATGAAGGGCTTTTTCCCCGAAATGTTGATTTTCCTGCTCCTCAGATGCTGCCTGACCTGCTGTGTTTTTCCATCACAACTCTAATCTTGACTCAAATCTCCAGAATCTGCAGTACCCACTTCTGCCTAAGTCTTCTCTGGCGCTGTCCCGCCATGTTGGTCAAGGGGATGTGTGCCACAGATTATTGAGTCTATCCTTAGAAACTAAGGGCATAAGGTGATGGTTTTGCTTACAGGACTGGGGGCTGCAAGCTCTGGGCAAAGATGCAATCCAAGTAGTGATGGAGCTTATTAGAGAATTGCAGAGCCATATTCTCCTCAGACTCTTTCTTTGACTGAGCAGGGCAGATTCAGAATACCAGTGTCTATCCAGGCTCTTCAGATGGTTTGCATGCAAGTGGCTGTGGCTGTTCCTTGGTGGATATCCACTTAATGCTGTGTTGTTCCAGGATCAGCATATGGAAAGATGGGGCAGAATTGGAACATAAGAGAAGCTGTATGGGATAGGCAATTAACGAGGCAAATTTGCTAAGATAAAACTCGCCAGCACTACCGCATTTAGGCGGTAGTGCGGGGGTTAATTAAAAAAAAATTAGGAGTGTCCCACACAGCATTGCCCTTTGATATAAGAAAGAGAAAAAAGAAAAAAAAGAAAAAAGACAAAGAAAAAAAGATAAAACTCGCCAGGCCTTGCACCGAGAGACACTCTAAAAAAACTCAGTGCAACTCGATATTAACCAAAAATGTAAGATTCAGACCTCAGGCTTTGTTTTTGCCATTGTTTGACATTTCAGACACCACAGTTTCAAAGACAACATTTTTTGGATTTTCCTCATATCCCAGTGAATATTGTTGTGGGTCTTCTCTTCATTATTCCACCTGGATACGTCAGTTTCTGCTGAGATTCTGAATCCCATAGTTTTAATTTGATTTAAAATAGTAGAATCAGTGCCTTCCTGAAAAAGTAACATTTGCTTCAAATTTCAAATAAATTCTCATCCTTTCCAAGGTTTTGGCATCAATTGTCATGGTTTAGGGTGAGCATTTTGTGCAAATTAATTTCAACATTTTAGTATGGTGCTGGAAAAGTAGACTTCAAACCCACCGACTCCCACAGCTATCTGGACTACACCTCCTCCCACCCTGCCTCCTGTAAAAATGCTATCTTTTACTCTCAATTCCTCCACCTCCACCACATCTGCTCCCAAGAGGACCAATTCCACCATATGGCCTCCTTCTTCAAGAACCGCAATTTCCCCTCCCATGTGGTCAACAATGCCTTCCAGCGCATCTCCCCCACATTCCGCACCTCTGCCTTTGAACCCACCACCACTCCCCCCACCCTCACCTTCCATTCAACCAACCTCCGGATACATTGCATCATCCTCTGCCATTTCCGCCACCTACAAGCAAACCCTACCACCAGGGATATATTTCCCTCCCCACCCCTATCTGCATTCTGCAGAGACCATTCCCTCCGCAACTCCCTTATTAGGTCCACGCCTCCCACCAACCTACCCTCCACTTCCAGCATCTTCCCTTGCCAACACAAGAGATGTAAAACCTGCACCCACACTTCTCCCCTCACCTCCATCCAAGGCCCCAAAGAATCCTTCCACTTCTGACCGAGATTTACCTGTACTTCCACACACGTCATCTACTCTGTCCATTGCTATCGATGTGGTCTCCTCTACACTGGGGAGACAGGACACCAACTTGTGGAACATTTCAGAGAACATCTCTGGGACACACGCACTAAAGAACCCCACCGTCCTGTGGCCAAACACTTCAGCTCTCTCCCACTCTGCCAAGGACATGTAAATCCTGGGCCTTCTCCACCACCATACTCTAGCCACCCAACGCCTGGAAGAACAATGCCTCATCTTCCACTTTGGGGCCCTCCAACCACATGCAATCAATGTCAATTTCACCAGATTCCACATTTCCCCTCCACACCTTATCCCAGATCCAACCCTCCAACTCGGCACCACCTCTTAAACTGTCCATCTTCCTTCCCAACTATTGGCTCCACCCCCCACTCCAACCTATCACCATCACTTCCCAGCTTCATCTCCCTATTGCATTCCTAGCTACCTTTCCCCAGCCCCACCTCCCAGCCATTTATCTCTCAGCTCCCTTGGGCACCACCCCCTCATTCTGATGAAGGGTTTACGCTCAAAACATCGACTCTCCTGCTCCTCAGATGCTGCCTGGCCGGCTGTGCTTTTCCAGAACCACACTTTTCGACTCTGATCTTCAGCATCTACAGTCCTCAGCTTCCCCACATTTTAGTTATTGAAAGCTTTAATTGTATATAAGGGCTGTCCATGGCTGACAGTGTATACACAGTCCACTGAACCATCACTTCCTAACAACAGCCTAAATAAATTATCATCTGATATCCTCATGCAATCAGCATTCTGGTTATAACCTTTCCAAAAACCAGATGAAAAGCAGAATACTTGGGAAGACAAACACTCCAGACTAAGTTTCTCCATTTTTATTCTGCTGTCTCCACCAACACTATTCTGGACATTTTATTTCTTTATTTTTATAATTTATTCCTCCAAGAATCTACATCTAGGTATCTTTGTACCTAAAACGGTGTCATAAGTGGCGACTTTATAAACTTTTCACAGTACTCCTGTGAGTGTAACAGCAAAGTTAATTCTAATTCTAATCCTACTTTGCGACATTTCTGGCCATTCCCAATTCCCTTCACTGAGCTGTCAGGTAACTCGGCCCTGGAATTCGATCCCTCCATTTCTCTGTCTCTGTCCTACTTGGAGAGTTGCCCTTTAAATCAAACCTCTTAGACAAACCTCGGCAAAGCAGGCTTGATGCTAATGTAGTTCCTAACTCATATACAAATTCTTGATGGCTTGTTCTAATGTCACTAAATAGCTCAGTGTCACCTTTTGTGGTCTACACTACTGTGAAGTGCCTCAAGTTTAGGGAATGTCACATAAACGCAATTTGTTGTAATATCCTCACCGACAGTCAAAAAGGATAACTAGGATCTGTCAAATACTTTGACATTTCAAGAAAATCTGTCAGAAGAAAATCCAGGAAAGCTAGTTTGGAGCCAGGAGAATATGTTTTCACAATCTGCTGAATAGGAGAGGAGAGAGGAAAAGAGGTCAAGGATAAGAAGGGAGAAGTTTCAATGCATTGGGTTAAAATGGCGGCATTTTCAGCTACCGGGAGATGAAGGGGAGAGTGGGAGTGAGGGATACACAGTAACCCAGGACTCTGGGAGTGGAGGGCTCAGAGAAGTGCAGAAGAATGGAGGAGGTTGTGAAAAGGTTTGAAATAATTTATAGATTGGAAACAAGATTTGAAATCAATGAACTGAGCGAATGTGAATTGCAATGATTTATGAAAGTATGTACCATAATGTAGGAATGGAGACAGATCTTCTGTATTCCATATTCATTCCAAATTCATATTGTTTAATTTATCAAATGATAAGATGAAGCTTTATAGGTAAAGGCACTATATTGTTGATAAATATGATAATTGAGAACATTTTAAATCTATTTAGTATCCAAAGAGGCTTCTCAGAATGGACAGGCCGCAGAGAAAGGCCAAAGTGCTGAAAGAAAAGCATCTGCTTCTGAGGTGAAACCAAATGGGGAAGCGTTGACGGCAGGTACAGATCCAGCAACTGCAGAGTCTCCTGGCCCCATTACCGACGACCCCCCACCCGGTGGACATGATGGCAAAGGCTCCAGGCAGATCCAAGGTTCAGACCTGGTCAAACAACAGTTCAAGGCATTGTTTATCAAGAGATTCAACCATGCTATTCGCAGTCAGAAGGATTTTTTGGCTCAGGTACAATCAACAACATCAGGCCGCACTGATCTGCTTTGACTTTAGCTGCGTTGTCAGCTTTTCATTTGAACAAGTGATTACTGCAGTAACTTCCAAATGCACCACGTGTTGCTAAGAATAAATATAAACCTCAATCCATTTTTACCCCCATCAATTCCTGTCCACACTGTAATACAGGGTCCCAGTTTCCCCCTTCCCTCCTGAAAGCACTCACTGGAGCTGATGTGCCACCACATACCCCTTTAGCTCTGGGCTCTTGGGTATCTCGGACTGTTGGGCAGCCATGACGTAGTTGCTTAGCCCTAGAAATCTGGAATTCCCATTGAATCATAGAATCATATAGGACAGAAAAGGCCTTTCGGCCCATTGAGTCTATGCCGCCGCTACTTACACTGGTCCTGTTTTCCCACACTAGGCCCATAGCCTCAAATGTAATAACACTTCAGGTGCTCATTCAAATATTTTTTTAAAGGTTATAAAAAACTCAAAACTCTCTCAGTAGAATTTAATGATTGCACTAATGGGCCTGACCACTAGCTGCACCAGGCCCTTGTGACCTTATTTAATGCCAATCACTACAGGACGAATGATATCTTCAGATGGCATGTCCCAGAGAATCAAATGTTGGCAGCTCTCCAGTACCCCCTCAGCATTACCAGAAATGATGGCTGTGATCACTTCAGGTCTCCTGATGTGTTGCTGCCACTTGCATCTGGGTGGGAAGCCATCCTTGACCCTAGCCACCCTGAACATAACTAGGAAAAGCTGAGAAGGTGACAGGTTCTCCACCTTTATATAGTCTACACAACCTTCCAGTGCCCCTCCAGGGACAGTATGTAGCAGAACTGTTACAGAGTAGCTGAGGACATTCAGCCCGTCAGATCTGCAACAACACACCAACTTGATGCCATTCTCCTCCATTCACCCTTGCACATTTCTTCTATTCACATAATCATGCAGTTTCCTCTTGAATCCCTCAATTAACACTATCTCCCTCACACTTCTGGGGTGTGCATTCCAGACCTGAACCACACATCATATGGAAAAGCTTTTCTCACATCACATCTACAACATTTGCAAATCATTTTAAATCTGTCCCTCTCAACCTTGATCATTTTGCAAGCAAGAAGAGCTTCTCTGTATCGACTCTATCCAGACCCCTCACAATTTAAAAAATTTCTATCAGATCTCCCGTTAGCTGCCTTCATTCCATGGAGAACAAATCCAACCTCTCCAATCTATCTTCATAATCAAGTATCTAATATCTGAAGTCATTCTCATAAACCTCTTCTCCACACTCTCCAATGCAGTCACATCCATCCTATAGTGTTGGTGCCCCAAAATGTACTCAATAATCCAGCTGAATACTAACAAGTGTCTTGTATAAATGCAGCATAACCTCCTTGCTGTTGCCACTATAATAAATCCCAAGATATTGTATGCATTATTAACAGTTCCCTTTAACAATTCTGCTGCCTTCAGTGAAATATATGCATATATACCCAGGTCCCTCGGCTCTAACATCCCCTTAAGTATTGTGCCCCTTATTTTATATTGTTTGTCCAAGTTAAAAATCCATCATCTCTCATTTCTCTTCATTGAATGCCATTTGCCTTTGACACAGCTAAACTTTCCTGTGGCTTGGTGCCAAATGTTGATTGCTAACCCTCCTGTGAATAACCTTGGGATTATGTTAAAGGCATTATATAAATGCAGGTATTTGTTGTTGATTCGTACACAGCTGTGAGTGCTGTGATTTACTCTGAAAGCTGACCAGTAGATTTGTTTCATATTGCATATCATAGTGGGTACAAACAGCCAAGATTCTCAAAAGTGAAAAGAGCAACATTTACTGTTGTGAAACATTAACTGACTTTGCTGACTATAAGGGTTTGTAATTGATTCAGCACCAAGTTAAATTTAAATCTCTTCTTTTAATAGTTTCTCCTTCCTGCCAACTTTGTGCTGTTAGCTTTAATCTTCTCACTCATAATCCCACCCTTTGGAGAATATCAAAGTTTAACAATTCACCCATGGATGTACGGCAAACAGTACACTTTTTTCAGGTAAGATTATTCAAACTCTTCCCAACAATTTCACATTGTTTAAGATTAAGTCATGGAGTCATAGAGCTTTACAGCATGGAAACAGGCCCTTCGGCCCAACTTATCCATGCTAGCCCATTTTTCACAATTAATCTAGTCTCATTTGCCTGTGTTTGGTCCGTACTCCTCCATAACTATCCCATACATGTACTTATCCATATGTTCCTTAAATGACAAAAGTGTACTTGCTTTCACTACTACCTCTGGCAGCACATTCCAGACGCTCACCACCATCTGTGTGGAAAAAAAAGCCCTCTGAAACCTTTTATATGCCTCCCCTCTCACCTTAATTTGTAGACCATAAAATAATACTGAATATCGCATCCATAGCATCTCGGCTCAATGTTAGATTCCCTTATCTTAGTCAGAAATTTTTGATTTGAAAGCATAATTTAAGTTTAAACATTCAATGCCCTTGCATAAGGCAGAAGTTTGAGAAACTTGGGGATGAGCTGCGTTGTCAGATGCACTGTCTTTCAGAAGGGGCAGTAGGTCCCATCGCTTTTTACAGATGCGGATTAAAGATCCCATGGCATCCTTTGTCAAAGGAAAACAGGGCAAACCTTTTAGATTCCTGGCCACTATTCATCCCTGCCCAGCGAATTAACTGGCCATTCACCTCCTTGCTGCCTGTACACAATGGCTACAGCGTACAGTAACTACACCAACTGTAACTCATTGACTGCATTGTACTTTCCAATACCTCGAAGATGTAAAAGATGCCTTATGAATGCAGATAATTGACATACAGCACCCAAAATCCTTCAGTGCATTCTGATTTTAAAACCATGTTTTAGCATCACTTGAAACTGCCAATCATATTTATGTAATTTCATGTCATTTAAATTTGAAATATTTTAAAAATCCAAGTAAAACTTTAAAATATTGACACTTTTGATATTCAAATTCATATTTGTACACATTTGTATTTTAATTATTTTTATTGATTTTGAAAATAATACAGATGCACCTTGATGTGTAATTTTCAGCAATGTGAAGATTTTTGTTTTTGTGAGCTATTTACGTTTGAGTGGAGGTAACATATAAAATTTAAATCATATTAACACTGGTGCATTTATCTCAGATTGTTGGCATCAGTATTCCCTAGGATCTCCTTTAAGTTTTATTTGACAGCACATTTTATAAGATGTGAGCCCTAAAAAATTCAAACCAGATTATCCAAAAACCAAGAAATTAAGGCAAACTGCGTACGCTCATGACATATGGACAACCCCCTCAGTTTACCCTCAGATTGATGTTAAACAAGACTACGTTCTTTAAGTTATTAAAATTTGGAAAAATGGTCAAGGAAAAATCTGTTAGTCTTCATCTTCATTGTGTGCAGTCTTTTCTTTATATGTTCTTTCTCTTCATTTTGATAGCAACGAACGTCCATGGAATAAGAAGATGGGTCAGTTGATGGAGGTGCTGGTGAATAAACCTGGATTTGGGACTCGGTGCATGAGGGAGAATCCCATTGTGTAAGACAGTTGATAGTCATGTTATCACTTGCTTTTCTGATATTTTGGAGTGACAGTGCAGTTTGGCCGGTAGGAGGTAACCTGTGGCAGCCAAATTTTCTGTGGCAGCTAAATGTAGAGGGGCTGGCCTCCAATTAAAGATGGCAATCTGCACCCGAGAGATTCCAGTCCATCAAAGAGCTGTACCACAATAGTGCCACTGCTAGAGTTGGCCATTGCTGAGATTGCTGAAATGTTTGGTGTTGGTAGCGCAGTGGCATAGATTGGGAGTCCTAGTGGCAATAGGCCCAGAGCCTATATTCCTGGAAGTGGTAAGCCTGGAGCCTGAACTCCTGGTGGCAGTAGGCCAGAGCCTGTAGTCCTGGCAACATTAGGCCCAGAGCATGCACACCAGGTGGTGATAGGCCCGGAGCGTGTACTCCTGACGATGGTAGACTCGGAGACTGTATTCCTGGTAATGGTAGGTCTGGAGCCCAGATTCTTTGCAGCAGCAATGCCGAGAGCAAGAATTCCTGGTGGTGGTGGGCCTGGAGCCTGGACTCTAGACAGCAGTAGTACCCATAACTTGGACTCCTGGCAGTGGTAGGCCCAGAACCTGAAATCCAGGTGGTGGTAGGCCTGGGTCCTAGGCTCTTGGAGACAGCAGCAGCAGAGCCAGGGTCTCCTGGGGCATTGGTGTTGTTGTTGCTCTTCCAGAGTGGGACTCCTTGAGGACCGGAGCACAATACAGATAGCATGCTTGAGACCCCTATTTGAACTAAGGATGAACTCTTATTTAAATAATTTCTTTTTATCTGCTGGATTGTGGTGGCAAAACACTTTTTACTGTATCTTCAAGATGCATGTGATAATAAATTAATCATCCATCAGATTGCACCTTTAATGGAGAGGCCCACTTGAAGACAGTTCAGGTATATTTGAGGAAATTGGTTCCTGATTTCCAGGCCCTGAGATTAGCGTATGGTTTGATGTTAAAGGGGACCAGCATTGTTGTTTCCAAAAGGATAGCCGTCGCCAATTGGCTGTCTCACCCAGTCCATGGGGCACCCGTACAGGAAGGTGCCCCCTCCTGAATCTGCTAGGAGGCCCTTAGGTCTCAGAGGTTGCTTTCTCCACATGGTTGTGAGATTTCCTAGATGTGGGCAAAATGCCAAGGAAAATGGTCTTTTGTTGGTCACTCCAGTGGCTCAATCAGCAAACTGATGGGTAGCCAAACTCTGCCAAAGTTCCCATCTCCCAGAACACCTGGAAAATTTCAGCCGATGTACTGTTGTTAAGAACAAGCTAAGTATATCTCAGTGTAAGAAACCCAGCTTCAAGATCCTGCATGCATCTCACACTGATGTCTTGTATCTGTTTTCATTCAGAGGTCATCCCTGCAGTAATCAATCCTCTGATTGGAAGATTCCAAAAAGTGACCCCATGATTGTCAACCTACTACAGTCCCCATTCTATTCCGGCAGCAACCCTTCACCATCCTGCCAGTGCAGTACAGGAAATCGATTGATTATGCTCCCAGACTGCCCTGCAGCAGCTGGTGGTCTTCCTCCAGCAGAGGTATTAATCATCGGCTTTTCTAGTTCAAATCAGTAAAAGAGAGGTGTGCGCGAAAGAGAGAGACAATATCCGCATCTATGCAAGTGTGATGCATGAGTGTGTGAGAAGTGATGTTAAGAGCAGATTGTGTCAGAACATCATATTGAAGTACTGTTCAATGTTATCTCGGCTACTAATGAAAATGAGAAAAAAATCATTTTATACAAGACCAACAATGTTTTGTACAATATAAAAGCAAAATACCGGAGGTGCTGGGCATCTGAAATAAAAAGCAAAAAAGTGGTGGAAATACTCAACAGGACAGGTAGCATCTGTGAGGAATGAAAGAGTTGAGTAAACCTTGCATCAGGTCTTACATTCATTCTGACCAATGGTCCTCTTCCCTTGAAAGGTTGACTCTGGGTTTCATGCTCCAGAGAAACACTGCCAGTATGTCCAGCACTTTTTTTTTTCATTTGTTCTTTTCTTTGTTGAATGCTGCTTAATGTTTAAAAACTAAAGCAAATTTTACCTCTTGTCAAAAACTGAGTTGCTTTCTCCATTACAGAGAGTCCAGCATACAACTGACATCCTGCAAAACCTTACCCAAAGAAATATATCAGACTTCTTGGTCAAAACATACCCGAAACTAATAAAAAACAGGTATGGTCCATTCTATACATGTCTCCAATTTCAGCAGCAAAAATTCACAAATAAAGATTTTGGGATCTCAGCAACTTAATGAGAATGGAATTTTGCGATCAGTGGTGATGTTTGCCACTGACCTTGGAATGAACAATTTCTGTTCTGTGGGTTTTGCCAAGTCAGATATCCAAGTCAGTGATGTCATCAAACAGGCGAAGCAATTAATCACACCGAAGTATTCTCAGGACAGCAAGTCAAGAAGTAAAATGCATTAATTATCATTCACACATTTATAAACTTTAAAGAAATTTGAGATGCGCACAAATAAAAACTAAAACATAAACATTTTTAAAAACTCCTACATTGTTGTATTGTTCTATCAGAAGTTAGAAATTAGACATTGTGCAAATACAGAAGTGGTTTTTCTGGGCCATAGAGAGATTGTGCATGAGTAGGAATGACACTGGTGCCATTACAATCCCAGTTTTACTTCAGTTCAGCAAGGGATCATTTTTCAAGATTTTTTTTTACAAAATATTACAGCATAGAAGGAAACGTTTTACTGATTTCCTGAAATTTCCATCTGCCGGGACTTAACAGTGCGTCGTGTAGAGGAATATCATCTGGATGCTGGCCTGCAAATCCAGATGGACAAGCACCAGAGGTTGTTTCCATTCTCACAGTTGTGAACACTGGCTGTTCAGCAGTCAATATAAATGTCAAACATGGGCCATTAGAAGCTGGAATTAAAGTATCTGGTTCTCATCTGACAGCTGATTTTGGAAAAGGCGTCTAAACATTTGCGAAGATTAACCTTTCTACTTTTGTCTGTAATTTCAGCATGAAGAGCAAGTACTGGGTTAATGAACAAAGGTATTGAATTGTTCTCTTCATAATTTGTAAATCCCTGCTGCTTGGCTGATTCTTGACATAAATGGGTAGAAGTGGACCGCAGTGTGAATATGTTACACAAAATATGGCTTATCTGATTGAAGTTTCATGATTACAGCCTGGAAATTATACCATGTAATAACACCTGAACACTTAAAATGTTCAGATCAAATTTCTCTGCTATTTTAATGGAGCTATTCATCCATTTATTTTTATCATACGGCATAGTTTCCGTACATAGTTTCAGAATTACATCTGTATTGTAGTCAATAGTGAATTCGGAAAGCAAAATAAAAGCACAGCAGAAAATGAAAACTTGAAACAAAAACAGAAAATGCCGAAGACTCTCAGCAGGAATCACCTGCAGATGGACGCAGGTTGTAAAAAAGCTGCACTCAATTGGAGCGATGTGATCCCCACTGGGGTCACCAGTCCGAAACTTGGAGTGTGGGCTCTGATGTAACAATGCCTGTTGTGGAGCTCCAACTAAGTGCTAATGGCCATGAGGCCTCTAGGCCCCTTTATACCATTCGTTTGTATTAGTAGACATGGCCTGACTGCCTGATTTTGTAGACCTGAATAATTGTCCTTAAAAACCTAATGGGGAGCTACTTGGTTTATACTTATATACAATTTAGATTAAACACACTATCCCTCTGTACGCCCCTAATCCTCCATCTCACCCATCTCCTTCCCAATCTCATAGGCCTTGAGTCACCCTTCAAGCCCCAAAGTGAGCACTTACAGAGAACCAGTTCAAGAAGCACTAATCCACGTCCAAACCATCAAACAACGAGTGCTCTCCACAGATTTTACCACATTGTAAAGTGCATCCAGTAATTTCTGGATTTGTGATAAATATATTCGTAGTCAGTTCGAAAATTAGAAAATAGGCATGGGAGCAGGCTGTTGAGCCCATCGCTCCTGGTCTACTATTCAGCATGATTGTGGCTAACCCTCTGTCTCATCACCATACTCCCACTGTCTCCCCACACTACCTTGCTAGCTACAGAAATGACGTCTATCGTTATGGGTCAGTTGATCTTTGTGACTTGAGTTGTTAAAGTGGAGAGATACAAATCAGAGAACAAACAAAGGGCCATTTTTAAATTCATTCTCAGGGTTTGTTGCCCAGTACTTAAGAACTGATGTGGTCCATATGATTAAGATCCTTCCATGGTGCAGTCAGAGAGAAAATTCTATGACACTAACTCATCACCAGATATAGATCCATTTCCATGTCTGCATGATGTGTGACATCAAGGCTAACTCCTACTGGTTACTACAGTGTCCCCATTGCTCTTTGAGATAATATAATGTTGCCAGGGAAGCCTTGGCAAGTTGTTGCAGTGCATCCTCTCGTATTACACACTGGAACATGGGGCAAAATATTCCCACGTCTTCAGAGACCAGAGTGAAGGTGGGGCTAGGAACAAATTTGGAAAATGTGTCAACGTTCTACATGTTCCCACATTTGATCCATCTTGCTAGAGATGGTGTCAACATTACGGGGCCAATGGGGGAAACGTTAATGGCATTGGTTGTTGAATGGGACCTCCATTGAAACTAGAGTTTGGCAGGTAACTGGAACTGACTGCCTGGTGGTAGACCAGGGGCCATCAATGTCTGCTCTTGATTCCCACAGCCTAGACCCACAGCAATGAGTCAGCCAGATTTACTACCTGCTCGTTGTGTTAAAGTTCCAGAATGCTGCAGGGAGTGCCTCTGTTTTGTGGTGCCCTCAATCTAACCAACCTGCTTCAGCTGTGCCCACCTCTCCCTTGGCCTGCCACAGTTTTGGCACCTCTGACTGGGCCTCAGGAACCCACCATTGTACTCAAGGTCCCAAATTGAATGGCAAATGCAGAGGTGGTCTCATATTTGGCAAAGGACATTGTCCTGTTCTGTGATCGGACTCCAATAAAGAGAGAGCTTACGTCTTGATACAGAGATGGAAATGATTTGAAAATATTTGATGGAATTGCTCATATTTTAGAGAATGAGGGGCACAAATTGTAAGCTCAATGTTCTGTTGTTTTAATGTTCTAGATACGGTGGGATTTCAATAGGAGGAAAGCTTCCAGTTTTACACATCGACCATAAACAGATCGAAGTCTTTTTCACCAAGTTGGGCCGTATGTTCAATGTCACTGGGGTAAGTCACATATGCATTTATTATCGACCATTGCAAACTGCGTCTCCGTCCAAACTGCTGTGATTGGTTTAGTGTGCTTTACCTGGTGGCATTTATCCAAACAAAAAAGCAGTTCTTAAAGGTGAACAGCACAGAATGACACCATTTGGCCCATCATGTTTGCTAGCTCTTTCACCAGAGCCATTTGGAATTAGTTCCAGAATTCTATCCTCTTCCTTCCCTCCCTTCCTTTGCTCTGCTTCAGCTTTCCTTTTCATAGATGGGTCATCTTGGCTTTGACCATTCTCTGTGGTCAAACACCAACACTCCACATATTTTTTTCAAAACTGATTAGAGAGGAATAAAGGAGCTTGAACTAAAAGAACTTTAGCAAGCTCTTAATACATCATCCAGCAGCTGCTGGATAACCTAGACCCATATCTGGGCATTATCAGATGCCTATTTCTGATGAACTGATGGACATTAACTAGTCCAAACTGTATAAACTGACAGAGAAACCGACCCATCCTCTTGCCTTAGCTGGAAGGCAGAGTGAATAGGTTAACCACTTGTCACCACATCATTAAATAAGTAATCAGAAATCAAAATCATGAGTTAATATTTATTATCCCCACATTGAACAACATATTAATGCTAAACATTAAGGAATGAATTCTTGGGCCACCAGGATTAGAAATGAAGGTGTGTGGAGGGGATCCGAATGCCAGTGTTTGTTGGCAGTGCCAGTTTCCTCAATGCCATTGCAGCAAGGCCATCCTGAGATCCTGTCCAGTTCATTGAGAAAGTCCCTTCACATTGATAGAGATCCCATTGTGACGCTGTTAGGAAACATGTTCTGATTTAGATCCAGATGCACTAGGTGAACCCATTACAAGTGCTATGTGTGGCAGACCAAGTGGTTGGAGGCAGACACACAACAGAGGGCCAATACCAAGAGAATTCAGTGGATCTTGCCGAAAGGGTGAAATTTGCTGAACTCAGCTGTTGGGAAACCGATGCCAGGGGCTGGCAGCAGGTGGCAGGAAGATTAGGCAGATAGCACTTGGGCAGTCAATCCCCTGATATCATGGGGGTCAATAGGAAAGGGAAAGGTTACTGAACACCCTTGTGAGGGTCACCCTGAGCATGGGGGAGACAATGAGATCTCTGTGCTCCCCTCATCCCCCAACCCTGCTGAGCCAACTCATGCAAGGAAACAGTACCCACTGTATTGGCTGACATGAGTTACTTCAATTGGCCTGTGTTAGCTCAGTCCCACCCTTGTCCCTGCCCTGATGTCAGATAACTGTCCACCAAACCCATCTAATTACGTAGTGTCCTGACTGTCCCCTCCACCCCTTACACTCCCTCCAAGGCAAGCATATGACCAAGCATAAATCCAAATTATGTCTTTCTCCTTTAATATGCAAAGCCTGAATGAATAAAACTGCACAAAGTATTTGGGGCAAACCTGGTGACTGAATTAATGAACTTGAGATTGTTAACTGAGTATTAACTGGACATTACAAAATAAGATAAGATAGTAATCCCAGACTTTAACAATGTGACTTTAAGCTCAGCCCTCAGAATCATGGGGCAAAGTTGGTCCTCTCTCCTCCTCTTCCCTTGTGCTTTGCTTCCTGGAATGTCAGTACAGTCAGCTTCCATGTAGCATGTGTTCTCTAGACCTGCCTCTCTCTCTCCTGAGTTTGTTTTAATGATTAGATTCCCTACAGTGTGGAAACAGGCCCTTCAGCTCAACAAGTCCACACCAACCCTCCAAAGAATAACCCACCCCAACCCTATATTTATCCCTGGCTAATGCATCTAACACTAGGGACAATTTAGCACAGCCAATTCACCTGATGTGCACATCTTTGGACTGTGGGAGGAAACCCACACAGACTCGGGGAGAATGGGCAAACTCCACACAGTCGCTTGCCCAAGGCTGGAATTGAACCTAGGTCCCTGTTGCTGTGAGACAGCAGTGCTAACCACTGAGCCGCTGTTTATTCACATTGTATGGATATCAGCGGCATTTAATGCCTAACGCTAATTGACCTGGAAAAGGTGATAGTGAGCCAGCTTCTGGAACCCACTGTCCTGTTGGAAGGGATTTCCAGGATTTTCACCCAGTGACAGAAGAAACAGCAATATCATTCCAAGTCAGGACAGTGTGTAACTTGGAAGGGAATTTGTAATTTGTGGTGTTCCCAAGTATGTGCTGTCCTTGTCCTTCGAGACGATAGGGGTTGTGGATATGGAAGGTTCTGTCTAATGACCCTTGATGAGTCATTGCTGTGCATCTTGTAGATATTACACACGGTTGCTGCAGAGTATCAGCAGTGGAAGGAGGGATAGGGTTTTTAAAATAATCATTCGCAGGATGACTGCAACGTTGGCCAGGCCAGCTTTTTTAGCCCATCCATAGTTGCCCAGAGGGCAGTTAAGAGTCATTTCACATTGCTGTGGGTCTGGAGTCACATGTACACCATACCAGATAAGGATGGCAGTTTCCTTCCCTAAAGAGTGTTGTTTGATTAGCTCAGTTAGTTGGATACTGGCTTACAATACTGAGTGATGCTAACTGCATGGGTTCACTTCTTACATGAGCTGAGGTGACTAGGGAAATTCTCAATGTCAACCTCTGCCATCACCTAAGGCATGGTGACCCTCCTATTAAACCACTAATGAGAAGTGGAATTATGGTATCTTTATCTTAAATCTGTTGAAATTTCTTCTCTCGGGGATAGAAATGTCACTCTTAAATGCAAGTAAAATAAATATTTGTCAGTGTTGATTATATCTAAATGGACAGATAAAACACTGACAGTTCAGTATTAAACTTCTATACAGTGTACTGTACACATGAGCAGACTGTTATGGCATCATATCAAATTGGCAGGCTGTATTCACGGCTCCCTCTAGTGACAGAAACCTTTTACAGCATGCCTATTACAGTCTTCGCAGAATATCCATATGGTTTAACTTGTTTATTATTCATTATAGGGCAATAATACACAGATGACGTTTCGAAGTCTGAATGTTTTCCTGAAGCATTTGGAGACTGAGGATAATGTCAAGGTCAGTTTCTGCAATCTGACATCCTCCAGGAAAGATAAATTATTGAAAATATTTAACTGAGTCATAGAATCATAAAGTCATAGAGTCATAGAGATGTACAGCACGGAAACAGACCCTTCAGTCCAACCCGTCCATGTTGACCAGATATCCCAACCCAATCTAGTCCCACCTGCCAACACCCGGCCCATAATACTCCAAACCTTTCCTATTCATATACCCATCCAAATGACTTTTACGTGTTGCAAATGTACCAACCTCCACCACTTCCTCTGGCAGCTCATTCCATACACAAATCACCCATCCATGAAAAAGTTGCCCCTTAGGTCACTTTCATATCTTTCCCCTCTCACCCTTTAGTTCTGGTCTCCCTGATACCAGGAAAAAGTATTTGTCTATTTATCCTATACATGCCCCTCAAAGTAGAGTCCTAAAGCCGGAGCCATGACAATGCAAATTAAAATGTCTGATGTTATTTTAATATATGTATATATACTTGGACTTCCATTGTTGTGTGTGGTAATTATTTTTCCACCTATTAATCATCAGCTGCTTCGGTACATTTGGAAGTCTAAAGGATTATACCCCACTCCTGGAACTATACATGCACAAGGTACAGGAGTAGGCCATTCAGCCTATCGGGCCTGCTTTGCCATTTAATAATGGTTGATCTGACTGTAAACTCAACTCTGTATTCCTGCAAACCCCTGATAACCATAAGACCATAAGACATAGGAGTGGAAGTAAGGCCATTCGGCCCATCGAGTCCACTCCGCCATTCAATCATGGCTGATGGGCATTTCAACTCCACTTACCAGCGTTCTCCCCGTAGCCCTTAATTCCTCGAGACAACAAGAATCTATCAATCTCTGACTTGAAGACATATAGCGTCCCACTGCACCCTGAGGCAATGAATTCCACAGGCCCACCACTCTCTGGCTGAAGAAATGTCTCCGCATTTCTGTTCTGAATTTACCCCCTCTAATTCTAAGGCTGTGTCCACGATCCGAGTTTCCTCGCTTAATGGAAACAATTTCCTAGTGTCCACCCTTTCCAAGCCATGTATTGTCTTGTACGTCTCTATTAAGTCTCCCCTTAATCTTCTAAACTCCAATGAATACAATCCCAGGATCCTCAGCCGTTCCTCATATGTTAGACCTGCCATTCCAGGGATCATCTGTGTGAATCTCCGCTGGACACGTTCCAGTGCCAGTATGTCCTTCCTGAGGTGTGGGGACCAAAAGTGGACACAGTACTCCAAATGGGGCCTAACCAGAGCTTTATAAAGTCTCAGTAGCACATCGCTGCTTTTATATTCCAACCCTCTTGAGATAAGTGACAATATTGCATTCGCTTTCTTAATCACGGACTCAACCTGCATGTTTACCTTTAGAGAATCCTCGACTAGCACTCCCAGATCCCTTTGTACTTTGGCTTTACGAATTTTCTCACCGTTTAGAAAGTAGTCTATACTTTTATTCTTTTTGCCAAAGTGCAAGACCTCACATTTGCTCACGTTGAATTCCATCAGCCATTTCCATCAGCCATAACCTTTCAACCCCTCGCTTAACAAGAATTTATGCACCTCGGCCTTTAAAATATTTAAAGACTCTGTTTCCACTGCCTTTCCAAGCAAAGAGTTTCAAAGATCATGACATTCTGTGAGATAAAAACTCATCACATCTCTATTTTAAATGGGTGACCCCTGATTTTTAAGCAGTGAACCCCACCCCAGTTCTGGATTCACCCATTGGAAGAAGCATCCTCTCCATGTTTACCCTGTCCAGAAAATCTCCCAGGATCTTGTGTATTTCAATTAAGTATCTCTTATTCTTATAAACTCCAGTGGATTCAAATTTACCTCACAAGACATCCAGCTCATTCTGGGTTTTAGTCCAGTAATCCTTCATAATTTAATTACTGCTTTCAGCACATTTCCATTCTTCCTTGAATAAGGTGATGAATATTCTCCAGACGTGGTATTACTGAAGCCCTGTATAACTGAGGCATAACCTCCCTAGCATCATTTCTAACTGATGGTGAAGAGCTGAGCTATGGTCAGCGCTGAATGGAATCTGTTACCAAACTATAGTACCCTGCCATTATTATATTCCATTAAATAAATCATTTCATTGCTTGACAAAGTGAAAAATAATGTTACATTTCCCAACATTAATGTTCTTCAGAAACAAATTATGCAAATACTGGAAATCACAGCAGGTCATGCAGCACCTGTGAAGAGAGAACAAACTAAGCTCGTCAGAAAAGCTCTGATGAAGAGCCATCTGGACACGAAACATTTGCTTACTCTCTTTCCACAGATGCTGCCTGACTCACTGTGATTTCCAGCAGTTTTTGTTTGCATTAATGTTCTTCATCTCAGTGAGCTCAAAGATCAAACCATTGCAATTCATTTTATAAGAATGAATCAATACTAAAGTATTAAGCCAACAAGTGAGTTGAATGGTGCAGTACATGAATTTGAGACAGCTAAACTGGCATGGACTAAGTCGATGTGCCACATCGACTCTAATTGCCCTGATTTGTAATCAGCAACATTTACTCCACGTGAAATTTGAAAAAAATAAAGTGGTCTAGTATTTAAACAGAGGGCAGCCCCATCTTCATGGTATCTGTGGAAAACTTCTCAGATCTCTCGCTTGGGATTTTTAAATCATCTTACCAGCATTATTCTGTAGCCTATTGTCAGGAGGTGTGCAGCTTTGGTCTTTAAGTGCTCCAGTGTTTAGCTGTTCTTTACATAACATTCCTTTTGATGAACCAAGATTGAAAATATCATCCAATTGAGTGGAGGATGTAACCTGCGTCTTGTGGCTCTCACTGTGGCACACCAACTTAAGCCGCACTTTTTAAAGCTGCTTTAATGAATCAGGATGTGAAGTCAATGGGTAAATGATGACCCTAATGTAAATGTGGTCTCAAAAGTCACTTTGTTCTTGAACTCTTGAATCCTAAAATCTGCTGCCAGATTTGGTACTGAAGGATCCCCTGCCTGTCTTAATGTTTCATTGTAACGCTCTGTTCCAGGTGTGGTTCAACAACAAAGGCTGGCATGCCATTGTGGCATTTATGAATGTTGCCAACAATGCGATTCTCCGAGCAAACCTACCCGAGCTTCATTACACAGAGGACTATGGCATAACTGTTATAAACCACCCGCTCAACCTCACAAAGGAGCAGCTTTCAGAAGTTACTGTGTAAGTTCATCAGAATCTCGGGCACCTCTAACCCACCAGCAATTTGCAATCGTGATGAATTTCATGATTTACAATCTTTGGAACATAATCTCTGACAGCATGCTGTGGCAATCAAATTAATTATATATTAGCTTCTCTCATTAGAGCATCGTCGTATTTACTGATGTTCCTCCTTTCAGTCTAACTACCTCAGTGGATGCAGTGATTTCAATCAGCGTGGTCTTCGCCATGTCATTTGTCCCAGCCAGCTTTGTGCTCTACCTCATTCAGGAGAGAGTTTCGAATGCTAAGCATCTGCAATTTGTCAGTGGAATGAGCCCTACTACTTACTGGGTGTCTAATTTTCTCTGGGATATGGTATGTTGCATTTTGCCATATGACTGAATTTGTAGTTAATTAGAACTTGCAGACAATAAATTTGATTAGCAATATCCGATAACATGTTATCCATCTTGAGATATTTAGTATTACAACTTTAGTGTGAAAGCATAACTCTATTCACTAACACAGTAGAATTGGAAATCTGTGATGCCCAAACATTTAAATAAAAGATTTTAACTTTTAGATCAGCTTACAGGGTCCAGTGAGGAATATCTGAATTAATCCCAAGGAAAAGAGAATGTAATTGTCAATATTTATCAGAAAAAAAAGGTGTTGTCGACCTTTTCTTCTTGCATTTGTCAGGACAAATGCAAGGATGCAAAATTTCAAATCATCTCAATAACTTGTACAACAGGGAGTGAGGAATATCCACCCATCGCTTCCTACCTGACAATGCCTTAGTCACTCACAGTCGACTTGTCAACCAATCTGCATAAATTGTTGTTATTGTTTGAAATTTGGAATTCTTGCATTTATCCTGATTGGAAAAAGCTGAAGAGCTTCAGCACATGTCTCTCTTTTTGGCAATATTCCAGCTCTAGACTAAGAAATGAAACTCCCTTCCATCCAATTTTTGAGATGTGTTTGGTCCTCTGAAATAGAATATTGTCATGCATTGAATCAGTGAACTAAACAGACTGTGAATATATTTTGAATTCTGGATTAGTGGTGCTGGAAGAGCACAGCAGTTCAGGCAGCATTCGAGGAACAGTAAAATCGATGTTTCGGGCAAAAGCCCTTCATCAGAATTGCAGATTGTAAGGTAATTTAGGAATAGAATGCTGACCTTGTGAAGGAGTCTTTTTGATGTGAGTTTGGGGGGAGGATGGTGATATAGTGGTAATATCACGAGCAAGTAGTCCAGGATCCCAGGTTAATGTTCAGCAGACAGGGGCTCAAATCACACCAAAGCAGATCGTTAAAGTCTGTAAGTTAAAGAATAAACAGCTAGTCTAATGGTGACCATAATTGATTGTCATTAAAACCCATCCAGTTCCATTATGTCCTTAAAGGAAGGAAATCTGCTGTGCTTACTTGGTCTGGCCTACATGTGATGCCAGATTCACAGCAATGTGGCTGATTCTTTACTGCCTACTGGAGATTTAGGGATGGGCATTAAATGCTAGCCCAGATAGTGATGCTCACATCCTGTGGACAAATAAACATAAATTGATTAAATAATTGGAGTTCTCCACTAGTGTATTTGTTCTGAGATGCACAGTTTGAATTTGATGCTTATCTTGGCTCTGAGATCAGTGCACAGGAGCAATGACGTGCTGTGGCATTTGAAGTTGCAGTTTGATGGATAAAGAAGAAAAGGTGTGTGTCACATCTTATCCTTTCCAGTCCTTTAGGAGAGGCTGAACCTTCCTCAGAATATTTAGGTAGAACAATGGACCTCAACCTGAGAGAATATGAACTGAAGTGTTTTGATGTCACTTTTGTGAGTTATGTTTTCAGGCAGCATTTGTAACATTCTCTTGAAAATGAAACCTGAACGTCTTTTTGTTTCTCAGTGTAACTATTCAGTAACCACGATAATGGTGATCTTGATCTTCATTGGCTTCAATAAGAAAGCTTACACTTCTCCTCAAAACCTGCCTGCATTCATAGCTTTGTTGCTGTTCTATGGGTAAGACCAATCTCAGCAGCCTGCCTCCTCCATGTTTTCTGCTACCTTTGCTTCGCTTATTAGATTTTGTTTCTTAATATTAAGGCCAGCAGTGTAACTCCTGTATCTCTCTTTTTAATAGATGGGCAGTGACTCCCATGATGTACCCAGCATCCTTTGTCTTCAGTGTTCCTAGCACAGCCTATGTGGCTCTGTCCTGCATCAATCTCTTCATTGGTATCAATGGCAGTGCTGCCACTTTTATACTTGAGTTGTTTGAAAATAATAGGGTAGGTTCTCTTTGGTTCTCATTTGTCTCTGAATCATGCATTAGTTTTACCATTTTTGTCAAACATGAAAGAAGTTTGATCATTTATCTGGTGACCATATTTGTTGATTAGACAGAGAAGTGAATGTTGAATGAGCTAATATCATGAAACCATAGAGTGGGTGCAATACTGAAGACCATTCCGCCCATCATGTCTGTATTTGCTCTCTGCAAATTAGTCCCCCTGAATCCCACACCTCCTTCACCCACAAAGCCCTGGAAACCTTTTCTCTTCTGACAATCATCAAGTTCCTTTTTGAAATCCATGATTGAATGTGCCTCCAGTATACTCTCAGCAGAAAGTGAGGACTGCAGATGCTGGAAATCAAAGCTGAAGAATGTGTTGCTGGAAAAGCGCAGCAGGTCAGGCAGCATCCAAGGAGCAGGAGAATCGACATTTCGGGCACAAGCCCCTCCCAGGCTTGTGCCCGAAATGTCGATTCTCCTACTCCTTGGATGCTGCCTGACCTGCTGCGCTTTTCCAGCAACACATTTTTCAGCTCCAGTATACTCTCAGGCAATGCATTCCAGATTCTAACCACTCACTGCATAAAACAAGGGGTTCTGCATTTCACTTGTGGATATTTTGCCAGTTGTGATTGCCATTTAAATGTGCACCAGTTCCATCCAATGTGAACACTTGGCTGGTTCTATAAATGAATCCTCGAAAACCTCTTGCTCTTAACCACATGTTAAAGCCAATTAGAATTCTGTTATGTCAAAGTTTAAAAGTGTAAGAGGGCAATAGATGGACAACTGTGTGTAATAGATGAGCTGCTACAGCATTGACTAATAGGTTATTGGCAGTGGGACAAACTAACAGATGGATTGCAATGATAAAGTGCAAAAGATGCTGACTGGTAAATGGTATTTAGTGGCTGACAGATGTACAATGTAATGGATGGCTGGTAATGATCAGCATGAGTAATGATTGGCAGTCATGCAACATGTTGAGTAGTTGGCAGCAATACAGGTAATGGATGGTTGGCGCAGATACATGGCAATAAATGACAGTAATACTCAGTAGCCTCGTCTGTTTTTCAGTAGTGTTTGGTCTGTAATCAGTGTCTATCACTAACAGTCATGTTTCCATTCTGTTCCAGGCATTGCAATTGTTCAATAAAATGTTGAAAAATATTCTGATTATATTTCCACATTTCTGTCTGGGAAGAGGTTTGGTCGATATGGCCATGAACCAAGCAGTGACTGATGTGTACGCTAGGTTTGGTAAGTCTTCAGTTTATCGATAAAGAGTATTTTAATTCCATGTTCTAATGCGGTGTGAACTCCTTTCTTGCTCATTCAGGGGATGTGGATGTCACTGACTGCCCAAGGAGCCTTGGTGAACCACTGCACAGCATCCTGTAAATAGTACACACTGCTGCTACTGAAGTGGTGGAGGAAATGGTTGTTTGTGGATGTGCTGCCAATCAAGCAGGCTGCTTTGTCCTGCTGTGGGCAGTAACTAAGTCATGAGATGATCATCCTGGGTTCATGGTTAGGTTAACCACAAAATGTTGTCCTTTGCTTTTAGTGGCAACCTCCAGCTATTGGTTATAAACATTGAAACATAGAAAATAGCTGCAGGAATAAGCCATTCGGCCCTTCGAGTCTGCAAAACCATTCAATATGATCATGGCTGATTATGCAATCTCAGGATCCCACTCCCACCTTCTCCCAATATGCCCCTTGATCCTTTTAGCCGCAAGAGCCATGTCCAGCTCCCTCTTGGATATATCTAATGAACTGGTCCCAACACCTTTCTGCGAGAGAGAATTCCACAGGTTCACAACTCTCTGTGTGAAGAAGTTCTTCCTCATCCCCGTCCTGAATGGCTAACCCCTTATTCGTAGACTGCGACCCCTTGTTCTGGACTTGTTCAACATCAGTCTGGTCTCTCTCAGTAGCAAGAATGCCCTTCCTCAGACTAGAAGACCAAAACTGCACACAGTTCTCAAGGTGTGGCCTTACCCAGGCCCTGTATAACTGCAGCAAGACATCCTTCCTCTGATATTCAAACCCTCTCGCTATGAAGGCCAGCATGCCATTAGCTTTCCTCACTGCCTGCTGCACCTACATACCAACCTGCAGCGACTGTTCCACCATGACACCCAGGTCTCATTGTACCTCACCTTTTTTGAAATTGATGCCATTCAGATAATAAATTGCCTTCCTGTTTTTGCTACCAAGGTGGATAACTTCACATTTATCCACACTATATTGTACTTGCCAAATATTTGTCCACTCAGCCAGTCTGTCCAAGTTACCCTGCAGCCTCATAACATTCTCACAGCACACACTACCACGCAGCTTAGTGTCACCTGCAAATATAGAGATATTGCATTCAATTCTTTCATCCAAATCATTAATGTTTATTTTGAAAAGGGTCCCAGCACTGAACCATACAGCACCCCATTCGTCACTGCCTGCTACTCCAAAAAGGACCCATTTACTTCCTGTCTGACAACCAGTTCTCTAACCATGTTAATGGATTACCTCCGCTACCAAGAGCTTTAATTTTCCTTACTAAAATCTTCTATGGAACCTTGTCAAATGTCTTTTGAACACCCAGATACACAACATCTACTGATTCAGCCTTATCCACTCTACTGGTCAAATCCTCAAAAAATTCCAGAAGATTTTGCTTTAGTGAATCCATCCTGACTAGAACTGATTCTGTCACCGCTTTCCAAATGCTCAGCTATTACATCCTTAATAATTAACTCCAGCATTTTCCCCACCACCAATGTCAGGCTAACCAGCCTATAATTCCCCATTTTTCCTCTCCCTCCTAAGAGTGGGGTTACATGAGCTACCCTCCAGTCCATTGGAACTCTTCCAGAGTCTACAGGATGCTGGAAAATGATCACCGTTGCACAGGCTATTTTTAGGGCCACTCCCTTAATTACTCCAGAATGCAGACCATCAGACCCTGGGGACTTATTGGGTTTAAATCCCATCAATTTCCCAATAACATTTCTGCACTATAACGATTTCCTTCAGTTCCTCCTTCCTGCTTGACCCTCTGTTCCCAAGCACTTCCTGAAGGTTACTTGTGTCCTTCTTAGTGAAGATATACCCAAAGCCATTTTTCACCTGGTCTGCCATCTCTTTGTTGTCTATTATGAATTCATCTGATTCTAAGTGCAAGGGACTTATATTTGTCTTCACTCCTCTTTTTCTCTTCACATATCTGTAGAAGCTTTTGCAGTCAGTTCTTATGTTTGTCGCAAGCTTACTTTCATATTCTATTCTCCCCTTCCAAATTAAACCCTTTGTCCCGCCTCTGCTGAATTTTAAATTTCTCCCAGTCCTCAGGTTTGCTGCTCTTTCTGGCCAATTTATATGCCTCCTCCTTTATAAGCCAATAGCTTGCCTATGGGCAAAAACAGAATACTGCAAACACAATGTTCCTGGAGACTGTGACCGGGGTGACATGCATTGCCCTTCTGACATAGAATGCGCCTGTGGACACTACACACCATATTGGAGGCTTCAGTGCCCATTTCATGTCCAAAGATAACTGTTGCTAGGTAACCGGTTTCTTATCCTGTGCGTTACGTGGGCAGGCCGAAGCATAACATACTTCCTACTTAAGGTTAAGACTATGCACAGTTCCAATTCTGATTGGAACTCAAAATTGTTCTCATTGGTTAGAAACGTGTGAGCTTAATGGTAATGGGCTAAACCTTGCTTTACAGGTGAAGATTTTTATTTTAGTCCATTCCATTGGGAGTTTGTTGGCAAGAATCTTGTTGCCATGGCAGTTGAAGGAGTCGTCTACTTCCTTTTAAATCTCATTATCCAACATCGCTTCTTCCTCAACCACTTGTACGTAAACACTTTTCTCCAGCTTTTAATCTCTCCTTCCTCTGTGTCATATTGTGGCTAACATTTTATTTTGTTGTATTTTACCCAAGCTCACTCTCCATATTCTTTACTATTCCTGCTTTTCAAGCAACATGTTTACTCTGTAAAGAATTTAGGATGTTGCCAGGGTTGGCGGTTTTGAGCTATAGGGAGAGGCTGAATAGGCTGGGGCCATTTTCCCTGGAGTGTCGGTGGCTGAGGGGTGACCTTACAGAGGTTTACAAAATTATGAAGGTTGTGTATAGGGTGAATTATCAAGGTCTTTTCCCCAGGGTACGGAGTTCAAAACCAAAAGGCCAAGGTTTAAGGTGAGAGGGGAAAGATTTAAAAGTGACCTAAGGGGCAACCTTTTTATGCAGAGGGTGGTGCGTGTATGGAATGAAGTGCCAGAGGAAGTGGTGGAGGCTGGTACAATTACAACTTTTAAAATGCATCTGGATGGGTATATGAATACGAAGGGTTTGGAGGAGTGTTGGCCAAGTGCTGGCAAATGGGACTGAATTAATTTAGGATATCTGGCTGGCATGGACATGTCGAACCAAAGAGTCTGTTTTCTTGCTGTACATCTCTATGACTCTCTGACTCTTACAACAGCAATTTGGAGTTACGAATCTCACATTCTAATCACTGTCCATTGGCAGGAAGCGTTTCTACCTCTTCTTTTCATTACTTTTGTGATTAGCTTCACAATTTGTGCCCTTTTTTTTAACCATCTTTCTGTTCAATTAAAATAATGTCTACTTAACCAGACGTTATCGTGATGAAAACCTCTCCCAGGTTACTCCCTGACTTTTGCAACCATATGTGCAACTCCTGCGTCATGACTGGAACAATTCATTCATCAGGAATTCCAAAGAATGTATGCTGTCCCTTTATGATTTACTTAAATCTTTTCTACCATGGATTATAGAACAAAATAAATACTTTTATCAAACACTTCTTAAAGTTTTATCGAGAACTATATTGGGATTTTCAGGCATCTCTTTTTCATTCTCATTGTTATATTTACGTTCGGTGATGGAGTCATTTAATAACATTATCTTTATTTGTGTGGATATGGGCTATTTGGACTTGCACAAAAGCAGAATTGGAATAATTCATTGATATCCTCAGTGATTAATGATCATCTATTAAACTTAAGCCTAGAACAAACGGAAAGAATTAATTTTCAATCAGTACAGATATAGGTTAGCAACAAAACCTTTTTCTCAAAATAATTGACAAGCGTCTACATCGAAGCAAAGATCATCTTAAACATACTTTACACAAACTGGAGAGGTCCTGTGTATGCACAAGGCGTGAAGAGTTTAACTAATTATCACCCTTCTTACTGCATCGTGGAGCTCAAATTTAATTTTAACAACTCATTTATTACATTCTTTTCCCATGTTGCAGCAATAAACGAGAAATTCCACATTTAATTTGCAAGGATTTCATTAGCTCTGTGATTTTTAAAAGTTTCCTGGCTCCTAGTGAGCTGTGTCTTTATTGACAGGTTGAAAGGATAGCAGACCAGGCAGCATCCAAAGAGCAGGAGAATCGACGTTTCGGGCATAAGCCCTTCTTCAGGAAACGTCGATGCCCGAAACATCGATTCTCCTGCTCCTCGGATGCTGCCTGGCCTGCTGTGTTTTTTCAGCACCACATTTTTCAACTCTGGTCTCCAGCATCTGCAGTCCTCACTTTCTCCAGGTTTAAAGGATAGACCAGATCTAAAAGTTGAAGTTCTAAATTGGAGAAAGGCCAATTTTGACAGTATTAGGCAAGAAGTTTCGAAAGCTGATTGGGGTCAGATGTTCGCAGGTAAAGGTACGGCTGGAAAATGGGAAACCTTCAGAAATTAGATAAGGAGAATCCAGAGAAAGTATATTCCCATTAGGATGAAAGGAAAGACTGGTAGGTACAGGGAATGCTGGATGACTAAAGATATTGAGGGTTTGGTTAAGAGAAAGAAGGAAGCATATGTAAGGTATAGACAGGATAGATCAAGTGAATCCTTAGAAGAGTATAAAGGCAGGAGGAGTATACTTAAGAGAGAAATCAGGAGAGCAGAAAGGGGACATGAGATAGCTTTGGCAAATAGGGTTAAGGAGAATCCAAAGGGTTTTTACAAATACATTAAGGACAAAACGGTAACTCGGGAGAGAATAGGGCCCCTCAAAGATCAACAAAGTGGCCTTTGTGTGGAGCCGCAGAAAATGGGGGGGGGTTGGTGGTGGTTCTAAACGAGTATTTTGCATCAGTACTTACTGTGGAAAAGGATATAGAAGATATAGACTGTAGGGAAATAGATGGTGACACCTTGCAAAATGTCCATAGAGGAGGAAGTGATGCATTCTTGAAACAAGTAAAGGTGGATAAATCCCCAGGACCTGATCAGGTGTACCCGAGAACTCTGTGGGAAGCTAGAGAAGTGATTGCTGGATCTCTTGCCGAGATATTCGTATAATCGATAGTCACAGGTGAGGTGCCAGAAGACTGGAGGTTGGCTAACCTGGTGCCACTGTTTAAGAAGGGCAGTAAAAACAAGCCAGGGAATTATAGACCAGTGAATCTGATGTCAGTGGTGGGCAAGTTGTTGGAGGGAATCCTGAGGGACAGGATGTACATGTATTTGGAAAGGCAGTGGCTGATTCGGGATAGTCAACATGGCTTTGTGCGTGGGAAATCATGTCTCACAAACTTGATTGAGTTTTTGGAAGAAGTAACAAAGAAGATTGATGAGGGCAGAGCAGTAGATGTGATCTATATGGACGTCAGTAAGACGTTCGACAAGGTTCCCCCTTGGAGACTGATTAGCAAGGTTAGATCTCATGGAATACTGGGAGAACTAGCCATTTGGATACAGAACTAGCTCAAAGGCAGAAGACAGAGGGTGGTGGTGGAGGGTTGTTTGTCAGAATGGAGGCCTGTGACCAGTGGAGTGCCACAAGGATCAGTGCTGGGTCCTCTACTTTTTGTCATTTACATAAATGATATGGATGAGAGCATAAGAGGTACAGTTAGTAAGTTTGCAAATGACAACAAAATTGGAGGTGCAGTGGACAGTGAAGAGGGTTACCTCAGATTACAACAGGATCTTGACCAGATGGGCCAATGGGCTGAGAGGTGGCAGATGGAGTTTAATTTAGATAAATACGAGGTGCTGCATGGTGGGAAAACAAATCTGAGCAGGACTTATACACTTAACGGTAAGGTCCGAGGTAGTGTTGCTGAACAAAGAGACATTGGAGTGCAGGTTCATAGTTCCTTGAAAGTACAGTTGCAGGTAAATAGGATAGTGAAGAAGGCATTTGGTATGCTTTCCTTTATTGGTCAGAATATTGAGTACAGGAGTAGGAGGTCATGTTGCAGCTGTACAGGACATTGGTTAGGCCACTGTTGGAATATTGTATGCAATTCTGGTCTCCTTCCTATCGGAAAGATGTTGTGAAACTTGAAAGAGTTCAGAAAAGATTTACAAGGATATTGCCAGGGTTGGAGGATTTGAGCTACAGGGAGAGGCTGAACAGGCTGAGGCTGTTTTCCCTGGAGCGTCAGAGGCTGAGGGGTTTACAAAATTATGAGGGGCATGGATAGAGTAAATAGACAAAGTCTTTTCCCTGGGGTCGGGGAGACCAGAACTAAAGGGCATAGGTTTAGGGTGAGAGGGGAAAGGTATAAAAGAGACCTAAAGGGTAATGTTTTCATGCAGAGGGTGGTACATGTATGGAATGAGCTGCCAGAGTAAGTTGTGGAAGTTGGTACAATTGCAACATTTAAGAGGCATTTGGATGGGTATATGAATAGGAAGGGTTTGGAGGGAAATGGGCTGGGTGCTGGTAGGTGAGGCTAGATTGGGTTGGGATATCTGGTTGGCATGGACAGGTTGGACCGAAGGGTCTGTTTCCATGCTGTACATCTCTATGACTCTATAAAACTATTTTCTCTCCTTTGCAGCCTCCCTCTTCATCCCCATTTGAAGCAACCCTCTCCTCTGACTCCCCTCTTTCAGCCTCCTTTCTTATACCTCTCCTTCAGCCCTCGCCTTCATTCCATCATCCTGGGAGCTTCCTTCTCCCCCCCAGCAGATGGCTGTGTGCTCACAGGTGCACATCAATGCTCACTATGAGCCTCTCAGTAAAAAACCGAGTGAACTAGCCAGTGACTCAACAACTGCTCCTCATAGAATCACAGGAAGAGTTATGGGCCAGAGGGAAACTCTTCAGCCCAATGTGCCTGCACCTTCTCTATCACCAAGTTCAGCTTATAATCTATTGCAAGTCTCCTGCCTTTTCTCCAAATAACTGCACACCATGACTATACAAAAGACATCCAGTGCCCTCAGTTGAACCTACTTCCATCACATTCCTGGACAGTACATGCCATATCCTGAACACTGGCTGTATGAGAAAGGTTTTCTCACATCATCTTGCTTTGTCACTTTAAATCTATGCCCTATCATTTTTCTTTCTTTGATGAGCAGGCACAGCTCATCTGTGCAACCCAACCCACTTATGACTTTGAAAACCTCAACCAGATCTCTTCTTAGCCTTCTCCTGTCCAGGCCCAACAGTCCAAATTCTTCAATCTGTCTTCATAAATGAGGTTTCTCAAACATGGAATCATTCCAGTAGATCACTTCTGCGCTTGTACCAATGTGTTCACATCTTTCCTATAATGTGCTCCCACAATTGTACCTATTGTTCCAGCTGAGGGTACTGTCACTTCTATTTAAGGGGGTGGCTTTTCTTTGATTGGTCACCCAAACATTTAATTTGTTGGAGTGTCCTAGGGCTTTCAGGAATGTATTTTAAGTGCTTCTTTGAGGTTATGGAAACTGAATGATGTAAGTTCTGGGGGTTTTAAAGCAGTGCAGGGGAAGTCTTGTGACACAATGGGTAAAGTCCTGGCCTTAGGCCAGAATCTTGGTCTAAATCAAGTACTATTCCAGAAATGTATGGCAAAGGAAGGTGCAGTCTTAATCAACAAGACAGATAGATTATTGACTTACAAGTCCTTCCAACATATGCCAATGGAGGCAGTAAAAGTGGGAGAGATTCCTGATCAGCCCTTCATTGACACTATCTGTGACTTCAGGCTACAGCACACTTATAAAAATGTGGCACAGCACCCTGGACTCCCTGAGTGAATGGTAATGCACCAGCACCAAAGCATTGGAGAAAATTGGAATCCTTGAGCATTACAAATGCACACGTGACAACTGCCCAAGGTCCTTCATCAGTAGATTCAGAAAGAAAATGAACGTTGAGCTGAGGAAGGAAAGATTGAGAGAGGCAATTTTTAAGAACACTCTTACAGGAGTTTGGGGAAGTGAGCAGCAGTTGTGATTAGGTTAGAAATCCCACAGCTTGAGGGAGTTGAAGACGCATTCGCCACTGATTGGGTGATAAAACTTAAGGATGCATGAAAGACTTGAGCTGAACAAAGTGGACAGTTGTCAGTTGGAGGAGGTTATAGAAATAAGGAGAGAATAGGCCATGATGGGGGGGGGTGGATTTAATCACAATGACTAAAAATATTTACATTGGAGGTATAGGAGAAGCAGGAGACTACAGGTTAGCAAAGGTAGGAGTCATGACGAGGGCAAAATGGTGCAGGGTTACATCTGAAAGCTAATGGAGTACCATTGGTCTATACCTGTAGGATAAACAGGTTTCAATTCTGGTACAATGCAAAGTTTGTTGTCATCTGTTGTTTTTACAATCAGTCCCTTAGTACATGATTTAATTTTAACTGTTATTGTTTTCAATAGCTGTGTTACTTCCCTAACTTGACAGCAAACATTCTGCTGATAAGTTAGTATAATCAACATTTATGTCTTCAGTTTAACAAATAATTGTAGATATTGTCTTATAATTTGTTTAATAACCAATGCATCCAGCATTGATGGAATCTTCAAACAACACGATTCATCTAACAATTACACACTGGTGACTCATCTTTCAGCTGTCAGCTACACGTGACATTAATCTGGGTCCAATCAACAACTTAATCAGCCATTGCAGCAGCACCAATGCTGAATCTCTTCCTGCTTGTTACAGGCCAACAATCCTCAGCAACTTACCTGCCATTGAAGAGGATGACGATGTAGCTAAGGAACGTGAAAGAATTCAGGGTACGGGCAAACATGACATTCTGAAATTAAAGGAACTGACTAAAGTGAGTGGAACCTAGAAGGCCTATTATTGTGGATTTCTGTAAGGTAGGTTAACAGATTGAACTAATGCGGAATTTTGTTCCTCCAGTACTACTCAGGGAGAAACAGGCCAGCTGTGGATAGAATCAGTGTTGGTGTGCGACCAGGAGAGGTATGTTCATTCTTTAAAGATACACATTAGCAACCAAAGATTTTCATCGGCTTTCTCAGTTGACTTGGTTCATTAAATAGGATAACAAAACGTAAACGTGTATTTTTCTTCTGTACTTTAGTGCTTTGGGCTGTTGGGTGTCAATGGTGCTGGAAAGACGACTACCTTCAAAATGCTGACAGGTGATATCGACCCGACCTCAGGTGAAGCTTCAGTAGCAGGCTACAGGTATACTGCAGCGTTAGCTAAACCACACACTCACTGGCACCATTATAAAGTCAATTTTGATATTTCTTTGACAAGTTTCAGCCAAGAAAGATCACCCTTCTTTTGAATCTTTGCTAAAAGTGCAACAATGTCCCACTGTTGATGATGCAACTTCGTCTTAAAACTCAGTTGTTTGGTTTTCTGAATCTTCCCAGCATTCTCACCCATATCGACGATGTCCACCAGAACATGGGATACTGCCCTCAGTTTGACGCTATCGATGACTTGCTCACAGGTCGTGAACACCTTTTATTGTACGCAAGGCTACGCGGTGTTCCAGAGGACGAGATTGAGCAGGTAAATCAACCCATGAGTACCTTTTGTGATTTGTGTCACACCTGGAATTGAAAGCAGCACATCAAGAGAAGAGGGGGTTTCCGATAATGTTTCATTGAATTCAAAAATCCTCAAAGACTGAGTACTGAGGATAACGATCTCAGATAAATGTTCCATATTGTGCCGAAGAGATTGCCAGGCAGGAACAATATAGAGTACAGAAATAGGTCAGGAAGGGCTCATGCCCGATACATCGATTCTCCTGCTCCTTGGATGCTGCCTGACCTGCTGCGCTTTTCCAGCAACACATTTTCAGCTCTGATCTCCAGCATCTGTAGTCCTCACTTTCTCCTAGAGCTCAGAAATAGTCAAGAACTTTGTCACATGACACAAGTATAATTAGTTGACTGCCTATGTAGTATACATTAGTTTATACAGAAAACTTCTTTAAAGAATGTCTTTACCATAGTGAAGCACACAAAGATGTTTTTGCTGGAACAATATCTAACAAAACCTGATACTGGCGCCAGAATGGGGGTTGTTCAGACAGATAACCAAAACCTAGTCAAAGAGGCACATTTTAAGGAGAGTTACAAGAGAGAGGTAAAGAAGCAGAGACATTTAGACAGAGGGTATTCCAGAGTTCAGGGACTAGGCAGCTGAAGATAAGACCACCAGTGGGAGAGTGATTAAAATTGAGGGCAGTATTTGAGGAGTGCAGATATTTCTTTCAGTTGTGGGGCTGCAGGAGGTCACAGGGACGAGGACATACAACACGATGAAGAGATTTGAAGTGCTGGATCAAGTTTTGAATGAAGTAATACAAAATAAATGAAAGCAGTACTTTATGCTGCTTAAGTGATTTTGACAAAATTCAGTAGTTTCACATTAAAGTCATTGTGAAGAACAACAAAATTCTTTCAACTCTACTGCTGCTACCGAGTATGGTGTGATCTGAACAAATACAGCTCAAAATAAATGCAAAGCAAATCTTAGATTTCAGTCCTGGCATTGATTCTAAACTGTTAAAGTGCAAGGAATTTTATCCAGAAATTAATTATATTCACACTAAGGACCTATTTTTACCATTTCACACTTATATTTACATCCAATTTACATCTCTGGTTCTCTCTCACTCCTATCAGTAACCTCTTTACCTTTAGCATTGAGCCTCCACGCTATCTGTTCCCCTTGCTTCTTCTCTACCTCTATCAAAAGTATAAAAAATATCATTTTCCAATCCCTTTCAGCTCTGAAAAGCAGCCCTACCAGATTCAAAATATTAATTCTGTTTCTCTCTCCAAAGATCCTGCTTTACCTATTGAGTTTCTCCAACAGTTTTTGTGTTTTTTTACAGAATTCCAGCATCTGCAGAATTTTATTTTTTCTAAATTTACGATGTTCAAAGTTCTTCTTTAGAACCTTAAATTGAAAATTACTTTAGGTTTGAAGGCTGCAGAAATTATTTCATATAATGTAGTTACAGAATATTCAACGTATCATTTGCAACATCACTTCATGCCTGCATGCTCTCCCTCTCCCTTTCACTCCCTCAATCAGGCGTCATAGAGTCATACAGTGTGGAAACAGACCCTTTGGCGTAACCTGTCCATGCCAACCAGGTTTTTAAACTGTACTAGTCCCATTTGCCTACAATTGGCCCACATCCCACTAAACCTTTCCTATCCATATACCTGCCATTTATCTTTTAAATGTTGTTATTGTACTTCCTCTGACAGATCATTCCATATATGCACCGCCCTCTGTGTGGTAAAAGTTGTCCGTCAGGTCCCTTTCCCCAACCCTGAGGAGGAGACCTTGGCTATTCACCTCATTATACCCCTCATGATTTTTTATAAACCTCTATAAGGTCACCCCTCAGCTTTCTTGAAAGTGCCTTGACAGGTAGACAGTGTGGTGAAGAGGACATTTGGTACCCTTGCCTTTACCAATCAGAGCATTGAGTATAGGAGTTGGGACATCATACTACAGATGTACGAAACATTGGTAAGGCCACATTTGGAGTCTCAATGCCTCATTTATTGCAAGGAACCAAGTATATGCAAGTTCCCTAAATTCTTAAACCACCTTGTTTCTGGTATAATCTTTAAACAAAGGATGTATCAAAGTAACTGCAGCAAGCCAAACATTTTGTAAAATGTATTGCTAAGTGTGCATTTTTGAGAAGCACATAAAAGAGGGTTTTACAGCTGTAATTCTTTACATACTTTCATAGCTTTTTCCATTTATTCAGCATTGGAGAGTTAGTGGAGATCAGTCTCTCAGGCGTTGTTCTAACACCACTGCCAAAACAAATAAGGAGTTGACGTATCAACATCACTATTTAAGTGGTAAAAGGTCCCAAGCTGTTTTAGTGAAATTACTTTCACCACAATGGAAACTCACTTGTCTCGAGCAGATTAAAACTAAATGTTTGAAAACTGCAGATGATCGAAATCTGAAATGAAAATAAAAACAAAAACTAAAGAACTGAGGATGCTGGAAGTCTGAAACACAAACAGTAAGTGTTGGAATAACTCAGCAGGTCTGCTGGCCTCTGTAGAGAGAGAAGCAGGATTAAGCACTGGTTAAGCACTGAAGAAGCAGTGGTTAAGACTGCTGCCTCACAGCGCCAGAGACCCGGGTTCAATTTCTGACTCAGGCGACTGACTGTGTGGAATTTGCACATTCTCCCCGTGTCTGCGTGGGTTTCCTCCGGGTGCTCCGGTTTCCTCCCACAGTCCAAAGATGTGCGGGCCAGGTGAATTGGCCATGCTAAATTGCCCTAGGGTTAGATAAGGGGTAAATATAGGGGTATGGGTGGGTTGCGCTTCGGCAGGTCAGTGTGGACTTGTTGGGCCGAAGGGCCTGTTTCCACACTGTAACTAATCTAATCTAATCTAATCTAATGTTTTGAATCCGATGACCTTTCGTTAGAAAGAGCCTGTCAAAGGGCTACTGGACTCAGAACATTAACTCTGCTTCTCCCTTTACAGATGCTGCCAGACCAACACCGGAAATACTCAGCTGGTTAAGCAGCATCTGTACAGAGGGAAAGAGAACTGGTTAACATTTGAATCTGTGACCTTGCGTCGGAACTGGGAAAAGTTAGCAATGTAATTGAGGAAGAGGTGAGTGGGACAAGAAGAAAAGGAAAATTCATGAATGGGTAGAAATGGGGCCTATTCAATGGCAGAAGATGTAACCATCCAGAGCAAAACAGAAAGGAGCAGGGAAAGATGTGTTGTGAGCAGGTGTGCTCCTGACTGAAAGCAAAACTCAGAAAAACTGAACCACTTAAGCAAATAGTATGGGCACCAATATGATACTCTGAAATTGTTGAACTCTGTTAAGTCTAAACAGCAATAAAATTGAAGAGTGAGGTGCTGTTCCTCTACTTGTATCACTAATTACTACAGTAAGCTGAGGACAGAGATGGCTGTGTATATAGAGAACTAAAGTGAAACCAGAAAGTCCAGGTCATGCGAGCAGTCTGAAAGGAGGCATTCTGTAAAGTGGTCACCCAATCTGCATTTGCTCATCCCAATGTAGGGGAGACAAACGAATGTACTTGACTAGATTGAAAGGAAGTACAGATAGTTCACGGCTTCACCTGGAAGAAGGGTTTGGGGCCTTGGACATTGAGGGAAGACCCAGCTGCCCAGATCACAAACAGAACGTGTTCTTTCCACTGCAAAATATTCAAGTCTGAGAGTCAATGGGTGTTCCCCAGAAGTGAGCAGCTGACAGAACCACTGGTATTTTGGTGCTAAATTTCTGTCAATTCCCACTTGCAGGTTGCCAACTGGGGAATTGAAAAGCTGGATCTTGCAGAGTATGCTAATCAGATGGCTGGCACATACAGCGGAGGGAACAAGCGCAAACTCTCCACTGCCATCGCCCTCATTGGCTGCCCTCCAGTTGTCTTGCTGGTAAGTTATCTTGTCGTTTTGACTCCCAACCCAGCAGCTTTTCTGAACTGTGTCATGAATGACACTGGGCCTGAATGCTCAGGAGGAATTCCTAGCTATTGCACGATGTCAGTATGCCTATGTCAAAGAAATGGAATCGCACCACGCCAGTTCAGTATCTGACATGAGGGGATTTAGGAGAAACTGACTTCCACCAGCAAGAACCAGAGGACACTGATTTCAGATGATTAGCAAAGGAACGCGAAGGGAAAGGAAGAGAATTTTTATTCAGTGTCTTGTTGTGATCTGGGATATGCTGTCTGATAAAGTGATGATACCAGATTCATTTTGAGTTTTGAAAAGAAAACTACATACTTGACCTCTATTCTGGTCAATAGGCTTGCACATATTTGGAAATTAGAAATCATTTCAACAATATCCTTTAAAATTCTGGGCCACCACATTGATGGCTGAGTCCTTACTCGACATTTAATGAAGCCCAAGTGACCTTGAACTTTACTAAAGCATTTGTCAAGGTCCCTCATGGTAGGTTGGTCCAGATGATTAAGTCACATAGGATTCACGATGAATTGGTAAGTTGGATACAAAGTTGACTAGGCCATAGAGGGTGGAGGGGTGAATGGAGGTCTGTGATCAGTAGTGTTCCACAAGGATCAGTACTGGAACATCTGATGTTTGTAATTCAAACGATTTGGATGAAAATGTCAGTCATCTGACTAATAAGCTTGCAGGCCAGGAGTTGTGGATAGTGAGGAAGGTTGTCAAAGGATGCAGAGCTGAAAATGTGTTGCTGGAAAAGCGCAGCAGGTCAGGCAGCATCCAAGGAACAGGAGATTCGACGTTTCGGGCATAAGCCCTTCTTCAGGAAAAAGAATCTCCTGTTCCTTGGATGCTGCCTGACCTGCTGTGCATTTCCAGCAACACATTTTCAGCTCTGATCTCCAGCATCTGCAGACCTCACTTTCTCCTGTCAAAGGATGCAGATCAGGATATAAATCTGTTAGAAAGTTAGGCAGAGAAATGGCAGATGGAGTTTAATGTCACATGTGTGAAGTGATGCATTTTGGGAGGTCAAATGCAAGAGGAAAGTATACAGTAAATGGCATGACCCTTAGGAACATTGATATACAGAGGGATCTTGGGGTATAAATCCAAAGATTCCTGAAAGTGGCAACACAAGTGAAGAAGGTGGTAAAGCATATGGCATGCTTGCCTTCATCAGTCAGAGCGCTGAGTACGAGAGTTGGCAAGTCATGTATAAAATTTTAGTCAAGCCACATTTGGAGTATTGTGTACAGTTCTGGTCACCACAATACAGGAAGGTTGAGGAAGCTTTGGGCTGGGTGCAGAACAGGTTTACCAGGATATTACGTGGATTGGAGCATATTAGCTATAAGGAGAGGTCAGACAAACTTAGATTGTTTGTGCAAGTGCGTTGGAGGCTGATGGTAACCTAATGGAAGGATAAAATTATGAGAAGCATGGATTCTTGAAGTCTTTTTCCCAGAGTGGAAATGTCAAATACCAGGGAGCATAGGTTTAAGGTGAAAGAGAATAATTTACAGGAGATGTGGGATGCAAGTTTTATACAGAAGGTGGTAGGTACCTGTAATGCTAATCAGATCATGATTGAATGATAAGCCATTAGCTGTGGCATGGTTATATTTCTAAGGCATTTAATGTGTTCTTTAGGATGAACCAACTACAGGGATGGATCCAAAATCTCGCCGGTTCCTCTGGAATTGTCTCCTCAGTGTTATCCGAGAAGGAAGAGCTGTAGTGTTGACCTCACACAGGTGAATGAACAGTCTTGCAATCTCTTTTTAAGTTTAAATGAATTCCTTGCACTGGAGATCCAGAAGTAACCATTTTCTTCTGCTGACTTTACAGTATGGAAGAATGTGAAGCACTCTGCACCAGATTGGCCATCATGGTGAATGGGCAGTTCAAGTGCCTGGGTACCATACAGCACCTCAAGTACAAGTAGGTCCAAGGTTGTTGCCAGCATTTCCCAGTTGTGCTGCTGCCTCTCAGACTTTGTGTTACAAGGATGGGCTTTAACAAGCTTTAAGTTCTTAGGGTAAACTTGCATTGAAACTGAACATAGTACAGTACATGCTCTTCGGCCCTCAATGTTGTGCCAACCTTTCATCCTACTCTAACTTTAGACTAACCTACATACCCTTCATTATACTATCTTCCATGTGCCTATCCAAAAGTCACTTAAATAACCATAATGTATCTGACTCTACTCCCACCACTGGCAGTTCATTCCACACACCCACCACTCTCTGTGTAACTGTTTCTAATTTTCCTTCAGTTTATTTTAATGGGTGAAAAATCACATGCAGTTTGTGCTTGTGAAATGGACACTGACAAACTCTCCAACTCTAACCCTAGGGAGGGAAACCCACCTATGAATTCAAACAGTTAATGTTGTTCAAATCTGTATTTACGGCAACTGTCAGAAATCAGTCTGTGCTTGGGATCCAGTTCTTGTAATTATTGTTAGAGGAGAGTGAATGGTGTTACAGTAATGCCATCACAATCTAATGGATACTTGACCTATTTCACAAGAATGCCAGATGAATACAATTGAGGAAGGTCATTCCATCCCTCCTAATTCCTCTGCATTAATTTTGAGTTGGGGAGATAAGTTTTTTATGAATTCTTAGAGCAATACTTTTCCTTTAATGAGTTGCATCTCACTCATTGATTGAATGAATATCATATTGTGGGAAAGTGCTTTCTAAACTGATTCATCTCTCGTTCATCAGGTTTGGTGACGGCTACGTAGTGACTTTGAAGATTAAAGGGACTTGGCCAGGAGCTTCACCTGACCTGAATCCAGCTGAAGAATTCTTCAAAAGCAACTTCCCTGACAGCTTGCAAGTAGAGAAACATCACAACATGATCCAGTATCAGCTGTCTTCATCATCATTATCCAAAATCTTCCAGTTACTCATCTCCAACAAAGAGCAGCTGAAGATAGATGAATACTCAGTCTCACAAACAACTTTAGACCAGGTAATGGAAAGAATACATCAAGTGCTGCACATCAAAACGTAAGGTCTTTTTGCTCTTTTGAGCTTTCATCATCAGGATTTTTCTGATTAAGCCACCCTCCTTTTAAAAAGATCCAGTGGGGAGCTTCCAATTCACTATTAACATCCAAGAATTCCTTGTGAGAGGAGGAAATACCAGCAAACTTTCAGTTCAGCTTCCATTAAACACTGCATCCTGTGTTGGAAAAGCAAGGAAAAAGTGCAAAGGGAGTTTGCCATGTTTAAGTTGACAGAGAGCAAACATAACAACTAGCAACCTACGTGCCCACAGTTAAAAGCAACTCCTGTATCCCAACAACAGGACTGTTGCATTAGTATTGATTTATGATACTCTCAGTTCTTGAACCTGACATTTGTTTGCCCTATGAAACATATGGGCAAATGGACCCTTGTGTCTGCTGTTTAGCTGCTGTCCTTTATTAGTTTCTTTAGTCTGACTTTTCATTCTCTCACATTTCAGTTATCTACAGGGGATGCCAATCTTACCTTAACACAGTAGCTCAAGCAAATTGTTCCCATAGCCAACAGCTTTCTAATCCACTAATTAGAGAATAAATGAATGCCCAATTATTTGTGCATATTAGTCAATATTCTCAATATTCATTGACTACACAATACATTCTGACTGGACAATATTTACCCTTCAATTGGTCACAAAAAACACATTTGATCTTTATCAAATCACTGCATGTGGCAGTTGGCCAGGTTGAACCTGATTGCCATGTTTCTGAAATTACAGCAATGGCTGCCTGTCAAATCTATTTCACTGGCTGAGAAGCTCAATGAGACATCATTGGTTGACAAAGGCGCTATATAAGTGCAATATGGTTATGTATTTCAGTGTTCCCTAAAGATCCATCCTTGACTTCTCTTTTCCTGTGTTCCAAAGCTGCTGCTTGCTGTCACTATCCACAGGCATAACACTACAGTGACATCCAACTGTCTCCCTCCACTATATTCCTCCATCTCTTTGCTTCCTCTAATCTCTTAAGATTATTCGCCTGATATGCAGCTCTGAATAATCCCTAATTTCTGCCAGTCAACATTAGGATGGCCAAATCTGACACCATCAGCCCCCTTACCACAAACTATAGCCTCTCGCCACCCCAAATTCCTACTTTCATCTCTTATCTACATTTTCCCTCGTGCTCCATGAGGGTCACTTTTATCTGCATTAAAGATACTCTTTGTTAATAAAAAGGTTGATTTTTCAAATAAAGATTAACCAATTGTGTTATACCTTAGACTCAAATGTTTATATGCAATTGGCTTGATGTTGTTACCAGAGTTAATGCTCAGTTTGTCTTTGTGCAGGTGTTTGTGAACTTTGCCAAACAACAGACAGCTGAGGATGACAATCTTGCTCTCCATCCACGTGCTGCTGGGGCCAGGAGGGAAGTCAAGGTATCCCCAGCTAAAATGGAACCCAGTCAACCGAATACTACCAGCACTTCCAAAACTGAGTTAAATAACGAGAAGAAATCCTGAGGAAGTGCCAACAGAAACAGCAATAAGCAGACTGTATTACATGGACTAAATCACAAATCTTCTGACTGTGACATTTCTCCTCAGGGTGGTTACAATAACACTGACCCCCGTCATGTCTGACAAGTCAATATGTAGTAACATCACTATAATTACAGCAAACTGCAACACCAACTTTCAAGACATGCAGATAATCATATCTGAGGTCATACATATGTCTAACTCTAAAGGAAAATCCGTTGTCACCGAGTGAGATAGCTATAAATTGAGCATGGCTGAGACAATCTCTCTCAGTCATAACTTAGAAAGCCTGCTGAGGAATTCATATTAATGTTGTACATTTCCCCCTAACCTGCAGCATGCACACATGTATATTTATATACACATATAGAAATTAAACCTTTATGTACTAAATCCCTGTTTCCTACATTCATTGTTATACAACATCTTCAAATGTGGGTTGCTGTATGAATTTAATACGAAAAGCAATTGGAAATCTGTAATGACAGTGCAACATTTTCTAGACTTAAATAAAGAAACAAGGGGGAAGATTTCTGCAGTGGGCTCCTTATTAAATCCTTTTCTTGGCATCCATGTACACAGATCTATACTATAGGAAGGATGTGGAGGCATTGGAACGAGTGCAGAGGAGGTTTACCAGGATGTTGCCTGGCATGGTAGGAAGATCGTATGAGGAAAGGCTGAGGCACTTGGGGCTGTTCTCATTGGAGAAAAGAAGGTTTAGGGGAGATTTGATAGAGGTGTACAAGATGATTAGGGGTTTGGATACGGTAGACACTGAAAACCTTTTTCTGTTAATGGAGTCAGCTGTTACTAGGGGACACAGCTTTAAATTAAGGGGTGGTAGGTATAGGACAGATGTTAGGGGTAGATTCTTTACTCAGCGGGTTGTGAGTTCATGGAATGCCCTGCCAGTAGCAGTGGTGAACTCTCCTTCTTTATGGTCATTTAAGCGGGCATTGGATAAGCATATGGAGGTTATTGGGATAGTGTAGGTTAGGTAGACTTTGGTCGGCGCAACATCGAGGGCCGAAGGGCCTGTACTGCACTGTATTTTTCTATGTTTTTCTATAACTAAGAAGTTAACAACGTTACTCTAGCTAAGACAGTTGAAATCTTCCCCCAGAGTTCCATTTTGATATGAATTCTTAACAGTTGTGTAAAGTTCGCTCCTGCATTGTGTGATCCCATGAGCAAAGTAAAAGCAAACACAGTGTCTCCTATACATAGTGGATAGCCTGTGCTCTGAACTTCATATTATTCTAAGATTCTGCCCATCAGTGGCCTGAGATAAATCAGCACCAGCATGAGCCTCATCATCTGTTAGAAGGTAACTTAAAATGCATTTTAGATGTTGAATGATACTTAAAATGGGGCAAAAACATTATAGATTTAAAAGAACAAAATAATTGAAGCTTTAACTCCAGTGACAGTGAATATAATCACCCGACACTATCAGCTACAGTTCATAAACCAAAGAACTCTGCTCCTGTTTCAAACCCTCCTTTCTCTCTTCGACAGGAACACACCCACATTTTTACTTCTTGAATTTTCAGTTCTCAATACAACATTTTTCACTTTGAAAAAGTTGTCAGGATGCACAAAACAATAAAAACTTGGAAATCTGAAGGAATGTTGCTCAGACTGCATGCACTCTGCTACACACTCAACCACTGAGTAGAAAACTGTTAATGATATACGTCAAAAAGTGTGGTGCTGGAAAAGCACAGCAGGTCAGGCAGCATCCGAGAAGCAGGAGAGATGACGTTTTGAGCATAAGCTCTTTATCAGACCACATTCCTGATGAAGGGCTTATGTTCAAACATCGATTCTCCTGCTCCTCAAATGCTGCCTGACTGGCTGTGCTTTTCCAGCACCACACTTTTTGACTCTGATCTCCAACATCTGCAGTCCTCACTTTCTCCCTGTTAATGATATGCCTTTGGCAAAAGAAAAAAGAACATTAAACAATAAATTGTCAGAGTTATTACATACCTGAATGTCTGAAATTGCAAAGTTGGAGCTTTTGTTTTATCGTGCCCAGACAGGAAATGTTGAAGTGATCAGAAATTTCATTACAATCGCCAAAACTGACCATTTATTATGATGACAAATATGGCTTGACTATCAGCATGTTCAAACCCCAATGAAAAATTTCTTATGCTTCAATTCATAAACACATCATGAAATGCTCACCGAATGTGCAGAGTGCACTTTTCTATTGACAGGGCTGTATGATATAAATCCACATTGTGGCTGAACTACTCCTTTCAATGGATACAACACTACTTCCAGCACTGGCAGGGAAATGGATGGGAAAATACCAGCAGATCTAATCCTTACATTAGCCATTACATGAAGGTAAATAGAATTATTTCAACAAATAGTTTACACCTGCATGTTGGATGAATTGAATCCCTACAGCGTGGAAGCAGGCCCTTCAGCCCAACAAGTCCACACCAATCTCCGAAGAGTAACCCACCCAGACCCATTTCCCTACATTTACCCTGTCTAAGGCACCTAACTTACACATCCCTGAACACTATGGTCAATTTAGCACAGGAGAAAGTGAGGACTGCAGATGCTGGAGATCAGAGCTGAAAATGTGTTGCTGGAAAAGTGCAGCAGGTCAGGCAGCATCCAAGGAACAGGAAGGCATCCTTGCAAGAGGATTCGCAGTCGGTTAAAATCTTCGAGGAGAAAGGAGAGGAAGAGAACTTCTTCAAGGAAGGCAGGGAGGAAGAGAGCTTCTTCAGCTCATTCCTGAAGAAGGGCTTATGCCCGAAACTTCGATTCTTCTGTTCCTTGGATGCTGCCTGACCTGCTGCGCTTTTCCAGCAACACATTTTCAGCTCAATTTAGCACAACCAATTCACCCAACCTACAAATCTTTTGACTGTGGAAGGAAACCAGAGCAAACCCATACAGACAAGGGGAAACTGTGCAAACTCCATACAGACAGACAGTCACCTGAGACTGGAATCAAACCCAAGTCCCTGGCGCTGTGAGGCAGCAGTGCTAACCACTGAGCCACCGTTCTGCCCTATGCTTTTACTTTATACTATAAGTACTAACAACCAAAAGCCTGAACAAGCGATTCTAAAATTGCTAACTGACCATTCCTGAAAGGATATTATTAAATTGGAGAGGGTTCAGAAAAGATTTACCAGGATGTTTTCAGGAGTGCCCTCAAATTGTGAGAGTGTGCCCTCTGGTCTCCCATGAGGGGTAACATTCTCTCAGCATTTATTCTGTAAAGTCTCTATATATTTCTATGATTCTGGATTAGTGGTGCTGGAAGAGCACAGAGTTCAGGCAGCATCCAAAGTGCAGCGAAATCAACGTTTCGGGTGAGATCACCTCATGTTTTCGAAACTGCATTTGAGTAAACCCCCAAACAATTTAACCTTTTGGTGATAAGACAATCACTCTATACTGGTGACTGGGAGTGATGCAGAATTTAAGTGATAAGGATAGGTTGGGAGGGGCAATCCTTTTACCCAAAGAACGGTTCGTGTGTGGAATGAACTGCCAGAGGAAGTGGTAGATGCGGGTACAGTTATAACATTTAACAGACATTTGGATAGGTACATGGATAGAAAAGGTGAATTGCCTGCAAGATCGCAAGTTCCCGATGCTCGGCTAAACTGTGTTATCCGACATTCGATTCTCTGAAAATTCGAATATCCAACAAATTCTCCACGCCCGTGTCATTCAGATAATCAAGGTTTCTCTGTAAAGGGATATGGGCCAAACATGGGCAAGTGGGACTAACTTAGTTTGGGAACATGGTTGGCACAGACTTTATGACTTATAAATACCGAGAGGTCCTCCTGGGGACATTCCTTGAGATGACTGCTGTTCAGCCCTGTACAATATGCACTTGACAGTCTGCACGATACACATGTCAGTCTGCATTATAAACTTCCCACAGTGTGTACTATATACACCCAACAGTCTTCATTATAAATTCTTCATGATGTGGATATATCCACCTGACATTCTGCCCGAAACACACTCATAAACAGCACTACATACCCTCTATAGTCTGCACTACATACTCCCATAATCCTGACTGAACTGTATACATTGAATAGTATGTGTTTTTCTTTGCGATAGATGAACTGATCATAATGCATGCATAGTGGCTGACATTATCTGATACACACTGCAGATTAGCTGGTATATACTAATGCAAGTCCCAAGCCAGATAAATGCAGAGGGTAAATGGAAAAAGAAACCACCTCCCAAATCCTAAAGACGGTTGATGTGAGTGGGTTGAAGGTCTGCATCACTCCGAGTCACCAGTAAAGAGGAACTGTCTTATCACCAGAAGGTTAAATGGTTTGGGACTCACTGCAGTTTAGAAGAATATGAGGTGATCTCATAGAAATACACAGACTTGACAGAGTAAATGCTGAGAGAATGTTTCCCTTCATGGGAGACCAGAGGGCATAGCCTCAGAATTAGAGGGCACCTATTTAAGGCTGAGATGAGGAGGAATTTCTTCTCTGAAAGGGCTTTGAAGCTTTGGAACTCCTTACCATAGAGAACTGAGGGGGTAGAGTTGGTGTGTATGTTTATGGCCTTCACAGATAGATTCTCAATCATTGGGGAATCAACAGTTATGGGATAAGGGCAGAAAAGTGGAAGTGAGGTTCATCAGGTCAGCCAGAATCCTATTGAATGGCAGAACAGGCTTGAGGGGCCAAATGGCCTACTCCAGTTCTTATTTCTTAATATGGTTTTATGGTCTCGCTCTGAGGAGACCTGAAGTGAAATTTCTAGGGTTCAGTCACAATGTTCAATAAGTCCCTTTGCACATTGCTACGAAACACCCTCCTGAATCATGGAGCCAAGTACCCCTCAAACTCCACTCCAACAGATTACCTTCAATTGACAAACAACATTAACCAATGGGCGTGCCATATAAAGGCAGCTTTTGTCTTTCATCAAACAAATCACTCAACTAGCCACAGGCCTTCAGGCCAGAAGCAGTACCAGAAAAACATGATGTTCACAACGTCTTGTGCCACAAATTTCAAATCACTCAGAATTACAGCACTATCAATTCAACAATAAAGCAGTACAATAACCAACCATTGAGGTATTTAACCAAGGCAGCATCGGTGGATGGTTATGAACAACAGCTGAGGAGCTCTGCCTCTTGCACAATTCCCATTCCAAAACCAAGTATCTGGCTGTTACAAAATTGCTGTTGCTGAGAACTTCATCTCTGCAGTTGGCAATAGTGACTGCATTGCCAAATCGTTGACCAACCATAATTGGAAAATCGAGAACTTGTGAAGGCCACTACGTCAATGCAAGTCATTGTCATGTCTAAGTATAAGTGGGTGATATTTACCACACATACATTACCAGTTTTGAAGGTGTGGTGCTGGAAAAGCACAGCAGGTCAGGCAGCATCTGAGAGGTTGATTCTCCTGCCCTACACTCGACTCTGATCTCCAGCATCTGCAATCCTCACTTTCTCCTAATACATTATCAGGCAATAGGCACCAAAATGTGATAGACTTTCAGCTATTACTGATACATTTAAATACAGGAGACAAAATACTGGAAAAGATCAACTCCCTAAGTCAGCTGACTTCTTTTGCGGATTGGCAGCACTCCTCTGTCTCATGGAAAAACAAAAGTAACATTCCAGATTGATGTAAATCAATACCCTTTCCTGAAACCTATCCAAAAAGATATTATCATCAGATTGAAATCTTCTAGAAATTACAGCTAAAGGGAATCTTACGGTCTGTTGAAAATCCTTTACTTTACAATACGTAGCTCAACTTTAAAGCGTTGAAACTATCTGAGGAAACCGCCACAAGGAAAACAAAGATCATAAGCTAAAAAAAAATTTATCAGAGCAAACTACCTTTGCCTGTAGCTAGTTTTTGTATGAATGAGTATACATGTCAAGTGTGTATGGAGGAGATGCCATGTTTAGTTTAGTCGTACATGTAAAAATAAATAACTTTATTCATAAACTCACAAAAACTTGCTGCTGAATTTTAATTGGGCAATACATATCAAGGGTAAGAAAAGGCACACCTGATTCATCACAAAACATATGGATCATACTGGCAGTACAGGAACATGTAAACCCTGTCTGTCACATGGGCCATCACTCAAGAGGAACTCTAGAACATCGCTTATTTCACCTTTTATCTAATACATTTTTATTTGAAAATAAAGCATTTCAGCTATAAATTTGTATTTGGCAACAGACAGTATTAGCAAATGACTTGCAAAGTAACACACATGGGCTGCCCTTCGGTGTCAAAACAAAGCCTTGAAAACCGTGGATTCTTCCTAGTACACTTAGTCAACAGCAAGCAGGCTTAGCAGACAGTACACTATCAATAATAGTTTGAGAAGTGATTGAACTTTTGAGCACTGCAGTAAGGCAAAGTTAATGTAAGATATTGAGGAAGGATCAATATAGTTTCTAACGTAAACCATGAGGAATAATAAAATAATCAACCTCCAATGAGTTGGGTTACAGGCAGTGATGAGTCAGTAACGTGGACATGAGCATTTCAGGCTGGCAGTTCCATGCTGAAGGTTGACATGCACTGAAGACCCTGGTATATTTGACAGTACATAGATAACAATGAGGATTTCTCCCATGGCAGCTTTGTCCCTTTTGGTGCTGGGTAGCCTCAGAACTGCTCTACATTACAACAAAAAAGGAATAATTGGCATGCGGAGGGTGGGGTAGTCTTTAAACTCCTTCAGGTACATGTGGTGTTTGCCTTTCGCCCAAACAGTCATTTGGAAGAAACCAATCAGGGTAAAGAGACCGACTGAAAAACAAAGTGAAGAAAAAGGTTAAAGGAGAATTGGATACGTGCATTTAGAAACCTGTTTGTCTGTACTTGCATTGAGTAGGAGATTTAAATAACTGCAACATATTTTCTTACCTGGAAGACACTGTGTCATTATAGTAAAACCAATCCAGGATCCTACCTACAGATGAACAAGCAAAGTGAGATGAGATGGTTTGACTCAAGACTATCGACTAGTTTGGGTCCTTGTTTTTAATAGTGGATGCACAGTTCAAAATGCACTTTTCCAAACACAAAGTTGCACCCCTGTTCAACACACTCATTCTGAGTCAGTTACATGGGAATTATAGAAATGCTATAAACCGGGTTTGACAGCAGGATTTTTTAATCAAGTCACAACCAGAAACAGAAGGAGACAGTACAATTTGAGCGACTGTATTGAGCATAGCAGTTGGGAGGTCATGCAGTGGCTGTACAGGACATTTGGTCACTTTTGGAAAACTGCATTCAATTCTGGCCTCCCTGCTATAGGAAAGTTAGTGTGAAACTTAAAAGGGTTCAGAACACATTTGCAAGGATGTTGCCAGGCTTGGAGGATTTGGGCTATAGGGAGACACTGAATAGGCTGGGGCTACTTTCCCTGGAGTGCTGGAGGATGAGAGGTGACCATATAGAGGTTTATAAAACCATGAGGGGCATGTGTTGGAGGCTGAGGGGTGACCTTATAGAGGTTTATAAAATCATGAGGGGCATGGAGAGGATAAATAGACAAAGTATTTTCCCTGGTGTGGAAGTGTCCAGAACTGGACAGCATAAGTTTAGGGTGAGAGGAGAATGATATAAAAGAGACCTAAGGGGCAACTTTTTATGCAGAGGGTGGTACACGTATGGAATGAGCTGCCAGAGGAAGTGGTGGAGGCTGGTACAATTGCAACATTTAAAAGGCATCTGGATGGGTTTATGAATAGGAAGGGTTTGGAGGGATATGGGCCAGATGCTGGCAGGTGGGACCAGATTGAGTTGGGATATCTGGTCGGTATGGACGAGCTGGCCCGAAGGGTCTGTTTCCATGCTGTACGTCTATATGACTCTATGACTCTATGTGGGGCATGGATAGGAGAAATAGACAAGGTCCTGTTCCCAGGGTAGTGTAGTCCAAAACTAGAGGGCATAGGTTTAAAGTGAGAGGGGAAGGATTTAAAAAGGAATAAGGGGAAACTTTTTCACACAGAGGATGATCTGTGTACGGAATGAGCTGCCAGAAGAAGTGGTGGAGGCTGGTACAATTACAATATTTAAAAGGCATCTGGATGGGTATATTAGTATAAAGGGTTTAGAGGGACATCGACCAAATGCTGGCAAATAGAACTAGATTAATGCAGAATATCTGGTCAGCATGGATGAGTAGGACTGAAGGGTCTGTTTCTATACTGTACATCTCTGTGACTCAATCCTAGCACAGGCCACATTACAGAAGGTGCAACAAGACAGGCAGACAATTAGGTTCATTCAGCTGACTCTCATAACCAAAATGAAAAATGGGGAGAGAGGTGGCACACTGGACTTCTCCCGTTTCCCAACGTGACGGGTAGACTGGTGGGGTGAGTGGATTGTACAACTCCCTGGACAGGTCACATTATGACAGTTCATCTGACAGACCCTCTCTGCCTACCTAGGCCTATAACTAAAGTCAGCCTGTCAATGGAATTTCTTCAGCATTGTATGTGTTTAATCAAACCATCGGTGTGAGGGCCCTCCACCCAGAGATGCCTGTTGGTTTAGCACAGTTTCTACCTTGGTGATAAGTGGGTGAGTGCTCCCAACTGCGAACATACCTCATAGGTGTAATTGGGGCAGGACACAAAGAAAAAAAGCCAAGTGAAAGGATTCTTTGTTGGGTAAGGAATCTTACGCATCTTGGATCCTGTGGAGGAGAAACAATAGGCATTGGTTCATTATAAATAAACAATAACATAAAGGATTGAGAGGAGGTGATCTTCTAGTGGTCTTATCACTGGACTGTTGGTCCAGCAACCCAGGATTCTGGGAATCAGGCAGATGGTGGAATTTGAATTCAGTGAGAATTTATAATTAAGAGTCTAATGATGAATCCATTGCTAATTGTTAAAGAGTAAAACCTATCTGGTTCACAGCTTAACAGCTCTCTGAAATGCCAGCAATGCCTCCTTTCCCCGAATGGGAAAAATATCGCCTTCTTACCGAGGCCTCGAGCAAGTTTCCTGCATGACGTCGGTTGAAGATGATAAGCTGACTAATGCCCTGTGATGAGATTTATAGCAAAGAGGAGAGAGTTCATCTGAAACTAAACAGAACAGGGACCACCTTTGGTGTAACCTCTAATGCAGAAAGACCTAGGCTCAAGACTCACTTGCTTTAGAGGTGTGTTCCAACAGGTTAAAAACATCCAAGAGCAGGAAAAAGAGCTAAAAGATCGGAAAGGAGGGCAACAGGACAAGCTAACAGCAGCTTTCAGAGATAAGGCTTTATTTATGAAATTGTTCTAGTTTTGCCAGTTGAGCCTTACAACATTCTGTTACAAAGTGGAAAATACTCATGAATAACTTTCTTAGAAAGGCACACAGTAGAAATTGGTTTATATGGTCTCCCTGTTGTTTATACTGTAAAGAGCAGAATAAAAAGAAGTCACAAGCAAGTACAGGACCAGAAAATCTGACATCAGGCTCAATCAAGGGATGGAGTCAAAGGATGTAAAAGTTATTCTGCAGTTATACAAAATCCTGCTCAGACACTAGTTGGAATACTGAGAGTAGATCTGGGTACCACACCTTAGGAAGGATATATGGCCCTTGGAAAGTGTATAATGTCAGTTTACAAGAACAATACCTGGACTTTAGGAGTAAAGGTATGAGGAGAGATTATACAAATTATATTTGTTTTCTCCAGAATTTTGACGGTTAAGGGATGATATGATCAATGTCTTCTCGATATTGTTAGGAAAAGACGGGATGGATAAAGATAAATTATTTCCACTGGTTGGGGATTCTAGAACTAGGAGGCAAGTCTAAAAATTAGGTTCTGAGCACATGAGCCTTGAGCACACATTCAGGCCTTTACCCAAAGCTACATTCTGGGTGAGGTGATAAACCAGGGGGGTTCAGCAGTCTGGGGGTTTCAGCAGTCATATTCCAAAAGGAGCAAGGGAGATTGCTGAATGTCCTGTTCTTCACCCACCACCAGAAACTGATAATTTATCTCATTTCTCATTGCCATGTATGGCCTGTTACTATGTGAATATTACCATGATCTTGGTATTTACTGCAGTGATTTAACGTGCTGTTAAACACAATGGAAGGTTCAAAGGAATCAAAAGTCACTGTCACATTAGAATTATTTCATCCTATTCATTCTGTACTTTTTTTTCTGTTCCCATTCTTTCAGCATTGAATCTACAAACCAATTCCTAACAGAAGGATGATATTATGAAGAGGAGTTACTTGTAAGATGAGGTGGAATGGATTCAAGTCAGCTTCAAACAGTGATGCTTTCTATGTTAATCTACTGATAAAAACACGTTGTTGGGAATAAAGTATCAACAGGAGAATAGAGTGGTGCTTACCCTCAGAGCGCAGGTTCCTCAGGGCCAAATGGATTGAGAAATTTCCAATTTCACATACCTACATAAATCACCACAATATAGTTACTAATTGTTCATAGCCCCCAAAATATACACTTTAAGATGCTACAGCAGCATGCTAACCATATTGAGAGTGACAGCTTCATACTCTAGTTCAGAATTTGAATTTATTTTTCATTTCCAAAGGTGTTGTCCACTTCTAAAGCTGTTAAATACTATTAGGACTTTGCATTCAGGCTAAAACTACTTGTGCTATTCAGTATAAGTAAATTAACTGCACAAGAGCTCAAAACTACAATAAGACACAAACAGCATCATTGATTAAAAGTAATGATGGATCCACAGGGATTCAAATATCTTCTTTATAATGTATTTGCTGTACAGTATTATGGTCTGTCTGGTAATTGAGACGTAAATACCCTTTTGATTCCTTGAATATGATCATCAGCCAATGGTGCAGCTGCATTTTCACTGATGGATGGATTCAAGTGTCCCACTTTAGACTGAACTAAAAATGACAGGAAAGGTTGATATATCTAGTCTACAAATCAACACATCTCTGGATATAAAATGGTCAGTCACTCAGGGCTTTTGATGGATTAATTGTCCGGAATAATCCAATGAAATGCCACTCACATTTTTTTTCCCCAGGCTTTGTATAACTATTGATGTTCTAACCACTTGCAAATCAATTTGGCAATAAAAACAGAAAGGCTTGGAGAAACTCAGCAAGTCTGACATTTTTGTGAAGACAGAAACAGAGTTAATGTTTAGAGTCTGATATAACAGTTCGTCAGTACAGGCTTTTAACATCCAGGTTAATCGAAGAGATTGCATCTGGCAGACACCTGCGTCCAATGCATCATCCCTAAACGTTTCTGCCAATTCCAACTAGACCTCACCACCAAGAACATCTTCTCCTCCCCACCCCTCTCTCTCTTCCGCAAGGAACGTTGCGTTTGACAGTCCTTGGATTATGCCACTCTCCCCACCAAACCCCAAACCCTCAGGTACTCTCCCCTGCAATTGGCACACTAGTCCCACCCTCATCTCCATCCAGGGCCCCAAACAGTCCTTCCAGGTGAGACAGAGGTTCACCTGCCTCTCCTCCAACCTAGTTTACTGCATCAAGTGCTCCCGATGTGGTCTTCTCTACCACCAAGTGTTAACTTGGGAACGTTTTGCTGAACATCTCAGCGGGGCATGCAGGGGCCATCTGAACCTTCCAGTCACCACCCATTTTAATTCCCCTTCCCATTCCCTCTCCGACATCAAGACCCTTAGCTTCCTCCATTGCCACAATGAACCAAAACACAAATTGGAAGGACAACACCTCATCTTTCACCTGGGCAGTCTACAGCCCGTAGGACTTAACAGTGAGTTTTCCAATTTCAAATCACCTCCTTTCTCTTTCTCCAACTCCCTTCCCAGCCCCTTCCCCTCCCTTCCACCCCTCCCAGCCATCAACCGAATTCATTCCTCACATTGACCAACCAGGTCGTACCCTCTACCAGTCTTCACCTGTCCCCACTTCCCCACCCTGCCCCGGCCTCCTCTTTATCTGCAGCCCCTCACAGTCCTGAAGAAGGGTTAACCCGAAACGTCAACTTCTCCACCTCCTGATGCTGCCTGGCTTGCCATGTTCTTCCAGCCTCCTGCCTGTCTACTTTAGACATCTGCATCCAGCTGCATGTGTACATCAACAAGGGAAAATGAACCTTCTATTCAGTGGGCTAGTTGTTTAAAAGGAAACAGGCACACATTCCCCTGAAATAACAGTCATGCATTAAATAGACAACATAGATGTGTTCTCTACTTCAGGCATAATTAAGCTCCCCATAGGGCATCAGTTTAAGGTTAGAGGGGAAAGAATAAAAGGGAACCTAACGGGTAACTTTTTTACACAGAGGGTGGAACACATATGGAATAGCTGCTGGTGGAAGGTGTTGAGTTGGATGATTAACAATATTTAAAAGGCATTTGGACAAATACATGGATAGGAAAGCATTAGAAGGATATGGGGCAAGTGCAGGGAAATGGGGTTAGCGTGGACAGACATCTTGGTCAGCATGGACCAGTTTAAGCCAAACGGCCTGTCTCATGTTGTAGGACTCTATAACTCTAAGGCTTTACATAATAAATGTGTTTTTAAGTAGCAATTGAATTAGTCAAACAAATAGTGGCTTGGCAGGGCAGCTATGAATTGTGCATTAAATTCCATGTGGGAACTCCAAGATGCTCTCACATCCTGGCTCACCATGTGTGAAGCAAGTGTTATCATCAGCAGCAGGTTACATTTTGTGGTGCAGTGGTAATGTCCCTTCCCCTGGATGGAGAAACCTGAGCTCAAGCCTCACATGTTCCAGAGGTGTGCAATAACATTTCTGATCAGGTTGATTTGAAAAATAGGTTAAGTTTGAGCGTCAGCAAGATTATGAGTTTGTGGGAAGCACGTTTAGATATAAATATATACATTTATAAATATCTTAAAAACATGCAGACAGAGACAGAGCGAGTGACTGTTAGGACACACCAGACAGAAAATCAAAGAATCCCTAGGGTATCTCACTCTCCCACAAGTAATGGCAAGAGGAAAACAAATGTTAAACTTGATGACTGCCCACAAAAAGGGACAATTTCCACTAGTTACAGTAAAACAGAGTTGAAAACAACATTTCAATTTCCTCACACTAAAGAACAGATACCTTTTTCCACATTTTTATACTCATTAAATGGAGACAAATCGAATGTGTCTGTTTAAATATCATCAGTTGATCTGCATCAATATAATTAACATTGATTTATTTTATGCTTAAGATAGATAATAAACAGCAGATCATAAGATCTCATTACATTACGGATTGTTCAGTTTTATTGTTACTGCTGAAAATGTGTTGCTGGTTAAAGCGCAGTAGGTCAGGCAGCATCCAAGGAACAGGTAATTCGACGTTTCGGGCATAAGCCCTTCATCAGGAATGAAGGCCTTATGCCCGAAACGTCGAATTTCCTGTTCCTTGGATGCTGCCTGACCTGCTGCGCTTTAACCAGCAACACATTTTCAGCTCTGATCTCCAGCATCTGCAGACCTCACTTTTTACTCGGACAGTTTTATTGTTAGTATGATACATCTAATTTGAAACATATACGGATGTGGACAGGGTAGGATGTTGATGATATAACCTACCAAGAAGGTGTAAAGAGCCAGATGGACTTGTTGGTCACCATACACTGTAAAAGCCAGAAAACCAAATCAGAGTAGGACACAACTTTCAAAATGGATTACTGTCAGCTTAAGACTTGAGATGCAGCAAGAATAACAACATGTCACTTACATGGAGGTGTGTAGAGTGGATGATTAATGAAATAAGCCAGCCACGCAGTGAAACCCCAATAATAAAAGCAGTTCTGTGAAGGAAAAGGCAAACATTGAGACTAGTGGACAGTGTTATTCTTATTGAGTAAGACCAATTCTATTACAATGTCATTCAGGTTGCAGTTGCTGAGTGTCTGAAAAGTTTTTTATTCTCAGGTTAATTGAATCAAAAGCAACTTCACCTAGAGTGTGAAAAAAGTATTGTTGAAAAGTTCTCAAATAACCTTGATAAGGACTAACAGTAGGAGCAAGTTGCAGCAGGTACTGGAATCTGCACTGAAAACAATTGCAACTAGGTCAGGCAGCATCCTGAAAGACAGCAAGGTAACTTTGAGTCTAGATTACTCTTCATCAGATCTGAATTGTGGAGCAGGTAACATTTATGCTATAGTGGATGAGCTGGAGTGCTAGGGGAGAAAGGATGTTGATAAGCTGTAAGTATTAAGTTGGCCTGGAGTAGTATTTGTAGAGCAATAAGATGGTGCTATTTTCTGGGTCTGTAGATTGGAAGAAGCAAAAATGGCCCTTAATAGAGTGATATGCTCACAGAGGTTGGGAGGTCATGTTGCACCTGTACAGGACATTGGTTAGGCCACTGTTGGAATATTGCATGCAATTCTGGTCTCCTTCCTATCAGAAAGATGTTGTGAAACTTGAAAGGGTTCAGAAAAGATTTACACGGATGCTGCCAGGGTTAGAGGATGTGAGCAATAAGGAGAGGCTGAACAGGCTGGGGCTGTTTTCCCTGGAGCGTCAGAGCCTGAGGGGGTGACCTTATAGAGGTTTACAAAATTATGAGGGGCATGGATAGGATAAGTAGACAAAGTATTTTCCCTGGGGTTGGGGAGTCCAGAACTAGAGGGCATAGGTTTAGGGTGAGAGGGGAAAAATATAAAAGAGACCTAAGGGGCAATGTTTTCACACAGAGGATGGTACGCGTATGGAATGAGTTGCCAGAAGATGTGGTGGAGGCTGGTACAATTACAACATTTAAAAGGCATTTGGATGGGTATATGAATAGGAAGAGTTTGCAGGGATATGGGCCAGGTGCTGGCAGGTGGGACTAGATTGGGTTGGGATATCTGGTCGGCATGGACGGGTTGTATTGAAGGGTCTGTTTCTATGCTGTACATTTCTATGACTCTATGACTTGTTGGATGTGGGAGTTTAGGGAGAGTTTATGTGTTACTGAGGATTATATCTGCAATAAATGCCATTGGTTGCAAATCCTATCAGATCGAATGGATAGGTAGAAGCGACAGTTAGAGGCAATGAGGAATTTACAAGTGCAAGAGGATGTGATGGGTGGCAGTTATAGGAAGGGAGAAAAGCCACAGATACAGTCACATAGATGGGTTAACTCCAGGAAATGTAAGAGGGGTAGGCAGGTAGTACAGGAGACTTCTGTGACTATCCCCATTTCAAACAAATATGTTGTTTTGGAAAATGTAGGGATAATGGACTTTCAGCAGAATGTAGCACAAACAGCCAAGTTTCTGGCATCAAGACTGGCTCTAATATAATCAGGGGTAATCGGGATCCGAGCAATTGATTATATTAGGGGACTGTCTAGTCAGGGGAACAGACAGATGTTTCTGTGGCCTGCAGCGAAAAATCAGAATGGTGTGTTGCCTCCCTAGTGCCAGGACCAACAATGTCACAGATGTGGTACAGAATGTTCTCAAGGGGGAGAGGGACCAGCAAGAAGTTATTGTACACATTGAAACCAATTACATAGGAAGGGAAAAGGATGAGATTCTGAAGGGAGAATTGAGAGAGTTAGGCAGGAGTTTAAAAAGGAGGTCCTCGAGCGTAATAATATCTGGAATACTCCCGGCGCTGCTGCTTCGGGACAGAGAACATGGCTTTGTGAGTGGAAATTCATGTCTCACAAATTTGATTGAGTTTTTTGAAGTAACAAAGAGGATTGATGAGGGCAGAGCAGTAAACGCGATCTATATGGACTTCAGTAAGGCATTCGACAAGGTTCCCCATGGGAGACTGGTTAGCAAGGTTAGATCTCACGGAGTACAGGAGAACTAGCCATTTGGATACAGAACTGGCTCAAAGGTAGAAGACAGAGGGTGGTGGTGGAGGGTTGTTTTCAGACTGGAGGCCTGTGACCAGTGGAGTGCTACAAGGATTGGTGCTGGGTCCACTACTTTTCGGCATTTATACAAATAATTTGGATGTGTGCATAAGAGGTATAGTTAGTAAAGTTTGCAGATGACACCAAAATTGGAGGTGTAGTGGACAGCGAAAGTTACCTCAGATTACAATAGGTAATCTTGATCAGATGGGCCAATTGGCCCATCTTGATCAGATGGGCCAATTGGCTGAGGAGTGGCAGATGGAGTTTAATTCAGATAAATGTGAGGTGCTGCATTTTGGGAAAGCAAATCTTAGCAGGACTTCTATACGTAATGGTAAGGTCCTCGGGAGTGTTGCTGAACAAAGAGACCTTGGAGTGCAGGTTCATAAGCTCCTTGAAAGTAAAGTCACAGGTATACAGGATAGTGAAGCAGGCATTTGGTATGCTTTCCTTTATTGGTCAGAGTATTGAGTACAGGAGTTGGGAGGTCATGTTGCGGCTATACAGGACATTGGTTAAGCCATTGATGGAATATTGCATGCAATTCTGGTCTCCTTCCTATCGGAAAGATATTGTGAAACTTGAACAGGTTTTGAAAAGATTTACAAAGATGTTGCCAGGGTTGGAGGATTTGAGCTATAGGGAGAGGTTGAATGGCCTGGGATTGTTTTCCATGAAGTGACAGAGGCTGAGGGGTGACCTTATTAAGGTTTACAAAATCATGAGGGACATGGATAGGATAAATAGACAAAGTCTTTTCCTTGGGGTGGAGGAGTGCAGAACTAGAGGGCATAGATTTAGGGTGAGGAGGAAAGATATAAAAGAGACCAAAGGGGCAACTTTTTCATGTAGAGTGGTGTGTGTATGGAATGTGCTGCCAGAGGAAGTGGTGGAGGCTGGTACAATTGCAACATTTAAAAGGCATCCGGGTGGGAATATGAATAGGAAGGGTTTGGAGGGATATGGGCCAGGTGCTGCCAAATGCGACTAGATTAGGTTAGGATATCTGGTCGGCATGGACGAGTTGGACCGAAGGGTCTGTTTCTGTACTGTACATCTCTATGACTCTATGAGTCTTAAGCTTCATTATTGTATCCACTTCCACCAGCTCAACTGGCAGTACATTCCAGGTTCTTACCATTCTCTGTGCAAAATATATGCCTCTCATATCGCCTTTAAATTTACCCCCCTTTACCTTAAATGAAAATGTGTTGCTGGAAAAGCGCAGGTCAGGCAGCATCCAAGGAGCAGGAGAATCGATGTTTCGGGCATGAGCCCTTCTTCAGGAATGAGGAGAGTGTGACAAGCAGGCTAAGATAAAAGGTAGGGAGGAGGGACTTGGGGGAGGGGCGTTGGAAATGCGATAGGTGAAAGGAGGTAAAGGTGAGGGTGATAGCTAGGAGTGGGGGTGGGGGCGGAGAGGTCAGGAAGAAGATTGCAGGTTATGAAGATGGTGCTGAGTTCGAGGGTTGGGACTGAGACAAGGTGGGGGAAATGAGGAAACTGGAGAAATCTGAGTTCATCCCTTGTGGTTGGAAGGTTCCTAGGTGGAAGATGAGGCGCTCTTCCTCCAGCCGTCGTGTTGCTATGGTCTGGCGATGGAGGAGTCCAAGGACCTGCATGTCCTTGGTGGAGGGGGAGGGGGAGTTGAAGTGTTGAGCCACGGAGTGGTTGGGTTGGTTGGTCCGGGTGTCCCAGAGGTGTTCTCTGAAATGTTCAGCAAGTAGGCGGCCTGTCTCTCCAATATAGAGGAGGTCACATCGGGTGCAGCGGATGCAGTAAATGATGTGTGTGGAAGTGCAGGTGAATTTGTGGTGGATATGGAAGGATCCCTTGGGGCCTTGGAGGGAAGTAAGGGGGGGGGAGGTGTGGCGCAAGTTTTACATTTCTTGCGGTTGCAGGGGAAGGTGCCGGGAGTGGAGGTTGGGTTGGTGGGGAGTGTGGACCTGACAAGGGAGTCATGGAGGGAGTGGTCTTTTCGGAACGCTGATGGGGAGGGGAGGGAAATATATCACTGGTGGTCCCTCCAGCATCTGCAGTTCTCACTTTCCCCTTTTACCTTAAACCAATATTGCTCACAAATAGCTACCATTCAGACCTCTCCACCAACAAAACTCCCAGTCACAGAGAACCTGCCTGCTGAGAGCTATTGCCTAATCAGAGGCCAGTAGCTCAGTGCTGCCACAAGCAGGGATGGTGGCAGCTGGGGGAACTGCATTCATTCAAGGCCCAGGATCATTCTGAGACCTGAAGCCACACGTGGGTGAACGTGGGCTGGTCAAAGATTGTGGGAAGAAGGGATGGGGGTGAGGTGCCAGCAGCCAGCCCCCTGCCTGATGAAGGGTCCCTCAGTCGGGCCCAGAGTGCCTTTTAGTGAGGGGCCCACCTTAGATGCCAATCTAAACAAATCTAACCAGTTTAGCTGGATGGCCTTCAAGTATCCATTTATCCCTGAGCCATCACTAAGGTGGTGGGCGCTGGGATAGTGAGCACCAACTGACTGATTAACGATTCTAATCAATACACCAATGTCAGCTGGGAATCCTGAGTCAGCCCGTTCCATCCTCCAGCCTCATCAAGGGGAGTTGAGGTTGTTTTTTTTAAAAATTTCACAATGTACTTTATTCATAAAGAACCTTAAATACATAGTCACTAGAGCAATTTGGTAATGGATAGTCTTTACATTTGTCGAACAAACAAGCCGAAGGCATTTCTATATAAATAAGACTATATTTATAGCCATTTGAGGCAGTGGGAGGTTCTAATAACTTGCTGCAAGGAGCGCAACAATAAATTGGCCCTGACCAATCGAGTTCTTGCAGTGACAGTTCCACACCACAGGAACGGATCCTGTCTCTCAGTGGGTGAGATTCTATCAGCCTCCAAACAGTAGGGTGGGATACAGAACTGACAAGGTTCTCAGAGACTGTTCTGTGTGTCCTGTATTCCTAACATTGATTGCCATTATCAAGGTTCAAACTTACTTGATGACCAACCTACACGCAAACAGAATTCACATCCTTTAAATTGAATGCAATTATACACAATACTCTAATTTAAGATATTGTTTCCATCAAATTCAATTGAGACATGTCTTTTGCATATGTTCATAGAAACATGGAAAATAGGAGCAGGAATAGGCCATTTAGCCCATCGAGCCTGTTCCGCTTTTAATATGAATCATGCTGATCGTCCAACTGAGTACCCTACTTCCACTTTCCTCCCATACCCTTTGATTTCTTCAGCTCCAAGAAATAGATCTATAACAGAAAAAAAGACGAGATTCACAGAACAATGTTTGGAATTTGTGTTGTGGTAACAGGTCAGCATAGGACAACAGTTGGAGGCACCTACCTTAACAGTATTGCGAAGAGGCATTGTACCATGAGAAAAGCGATGCACAAACAGCGTTTCAATCAGTCTTTTGACATAATGAAAAGAGTGGCAAAACCCTGCCAAGCTGGAAAAGGTAAAACAGAAAAACTGAATGGCAGCTGATAAACAAAATCCCCAAATCGCAGTCGGGTCCTTCGCACAGTTATGTGAGAAGCTCTCTCGCCAGTTTACAAATGAACTCATCTTTACTGACTCTGATAAAAGAAACCACGGGGGAAATTTTAACTCCTGAACAACACGGTGGGTTTTGGTTGAGGGTTATTAATATTTTTTAAATCCTCTACTTTGCTCGCAGAAGGCAGTTCAGTCATTAAGGGATGGGCAATAATACTGCCCTAATGCTTGGGATGCCAACATCCCAAGAACAAATTTACACAATTATCCCTTAAATTAAAATTGAATAATTTACACAGGTGGTGTGCATGAAATGACTGGTTTCATCAGGTCGATTAAAAGCGATGGTGTTGGCCGGGGATTTCAAGATTAAGGGGCACATTTTTTAAGGTGAAAGGAAAGAGATTTTAAAAAGACATGAGAGGCAAATTTCTTACACAGAGGGTGGTTTGAGTGTGGAATGAACTTCATGAGTAAGTGGTGGATGTGTGTACAAATACGCGTAAAAGACATTTGGATCAATACATGATTAAGAAAGGTTTGGAGGGATATTGACCAGCAGCAGGAAGGTGGGATTAGTTTAGTTCGGATTATGTCTTGCATGGACTGGTTGGACCAAAGGGTCTGTTTCCGTGCCGTATGACTCTATGACTATGATGGTCTGGGGCTCAGCCACCGCATTCAGTCCTGAATGACAACAATGGAGTATGTGCCACTCCATATCAGACAACTTGCAATGATATTATTCTTTTCCTGTAGTAAGACATCCGAAAACATTTTGCAGGAGCACCATCAGACAACAATAGGCATTGAATGAGAAAGAGGGAGATTAAAGATAAAAACTCAGTCAAAGGCATCATTTTCAGGGTGGACAAATTGTTGGAGAAGGTGAGGGAGGGAATTCCAGAGGTTGGGAGCCTGGGCAGCTGAAGGCACAGTCACCAGTGGTGGTGCAAGTTCAGCAAGCATCCTCTATTAAGTCCAAAGACAAACTCGGATTATCAAACTGTACTGTATCAGAGCTAGGTTAACACCAGACATCCAACGCATGCTTACTTACTGCACTACAGTGTGTGGGCTGGTGGTAAATTCATCCTTTTCTTCATAAATAAAAGGCAGGCGAGAATAGAAGAGCAGGTAGATAAAGAGTGGACCTGCATACTCCGTCAGGAACACCTACAGTCAAAGAACAACAGACACAAGCAGGTGGCAGCTTAACACGGCTATTCAAATTAAACACAAAGTGGCTGAACTTTTTAAAATCCTTCCTATCAGCAGGATGTTGTGAAACTTGAAAGGGTTCAGAAAAGATTTACAAGAATGTTGCCAGGTTTGGAGGATTTGAGCTACAGGGAGAGGCTGAACAGGCTGGGGCTGTTTTCCCTGGAGTGTTGGACGCTGAGGGGCTATAGAGGTTTATAAAATCATGAGGGGCATGGATATGGTAAGTAGTCAAAGTCTTTTCCCTTGGGTCGGGAGTCCAGAACTAGAGGGCATAGATTTATGGTGAAAGCAGAAAGATAGAAAAGAGACCTAAGGGGCAACTTTTTCACGCAGAGGGTGGTACGTGTATGGAATGAGCTGCCAGAGAACGTGTTGGAGGCTGGTACAATTGCAACATTTAAGAGGCATTTGGATGGATGTATGAATAGGAAGGGTTTGGAGGATATGGGCCGGGTGCTGGCAGGTGGGTCTAGATTGGGTTGGGATATCTGGTCGGCATGAACAAGTTGGACCGAAGGGTTTGTTTCCATGCTGTACATCTCTATGACTCTATGGCTTGCCTTGTATTATTCTTGATAAAGAGAGAGCCTGGTTTGAGAGCAGTAACCAGCCTGTAGACAATGGAGCAGCCAATTTGAACCACGCTAACAAGAGGAGTGCAATCTCAGGGAATATTTTTCCCCTTTGTCTGCACAGCAGGTTTGATGGGCTGAATGGCCAACTTCTGCTCCCACTTCTAATGGTCTTGGTCAGAGGGCACTGAGGCAATGACAGTCCCGTCTAAAATCCTGGGTTAGGCCATAATGAAGGACAGAATAAATACACAGGAGAAGGACTTCAGACACTAGAGGCCAGTCAACATGGACTGAAGACTCTTTCTCTTACCCTTTACCGAACGTCTGCACTCCAGCTCTTCCCACTCGTCTGGATGGGTGAATCCTCCTCTCACAGACGAGGGATCAAAGACTGAGTCAAGTCAGAATCCTCCCAAACTGAGGGACCCCTCATTTCATTGGGCACTGATTCACGACTCTGAGCTTTCAATATTCTCAACAAACACCCCACACACCACAATTGAAATGTGGAACTTATTCAAGGAACAGCCACTGCTTGTTCTTGATAAGTATATACTTGTCAGGCAGGGAGGAAGTGGTCAAGCGAGGGAATCATGATTGACTAAAGGAGTTGAATTTCTCATCAAGAGGAAGTAGAAGACTTATGTCAGGATGAAGTGAGGACTGCAGATGCTGGAGATCAGAGCTTAAAAATGTGTTGCTGGAAAAGCGCAGCAGGTCAGGCAGCATCAAAGGAGCAGGAGAATCAACGTTTCGGGCATAAGCCCTTCTTCAGGATTCCTGAAGAAGGATTCGATTCTCCTGCTCCTTAGATGCTGCCTGACCTGCTACGCTTTTCCAGCAACACATTTTTATGTTAGAATTAGACATGAAGGCTCAGTTAGGGCACTTGAGAGTTACAAGTTAGCCAGGAAAGAGCTAAGGATAGGGCTAAGAAGAGTCAGGAGGGGACATGGGAAGTCATTGATGGATAGGATCAAGGAAAACCCTAAGGTTTTCTTTAGGTATATCAGGAATTAAAGAATGATTAGAGTAAGAATAGGGCCAATCAAGAACAGTAGTGGGAAGTTGTACGTGGAGTCAAAGGAGATAGGGGAAGCGTTAAATGAATAATTTTCATCAGTATTCACACTGGAAAAAGACTAATGCTGTTGAGGAGAATACTAAGATACAGGCTACTAGACTAGAGGGGATTGAGGTTCACAAGGAGGAGATGTTAGCAATTCTGGAAAGTGTAAAAAATAAATAAGTCCCCTAAGCCGGATGGGTTTTATCCTAGGATTCTCTGGGGAGCCAGGGAGGAAATTGCAAAGCCTTTGGCTTTGATCTTTATGTCGTCATTGTCTACAGGAATAGTACCAGAAGACAGGAGGATAGCAAATATTGTTCCCTCGTTCAAGAAGGGGAATAGAGACAACCCTGGTAATTATAGACCTGCGAACCTTATTTCGGTTGTGGGTAAAGTATTGGAAAAGGTTATAAGAGATAGGATTTATAATCATCTAGAAAGGAATAAGTTGATTAGGGATAGTCAACATGGTGTTGTGAAGGGTACATCGTGCCTCACAAACCTTATTGAGTCCTTTGAGCAGGTAACCAAACAGGAGGATGAGGGTAAAGTGGTTGATGTGGTGGATATGGATTTGATAAGATTCCCTACAGTAGGCTATTGCACAAAATATGAAGGCATGGGATTGAGGGTGTTTTAGCAGTTTGTATCAGAAATTGGCTAGCTGAAAGAAGACAGAAGGTGGTGGTTAATGGGAACTATTCATCCTGGAGTTCAGTTACTAGTGGTGTACCGCAAGGATCTGTTTTGGGGCTACTGGTGTTTGTCACTTTTATAAATGACCTGGATGAGGGCATAGAAGGATGGGTTGGTAAATTTGCGGTTGACATTTAGGTCGGTAGAGTTGTGGATAGGGCCGATAGATGTTATAGGTTACAGATGGACAAAGATAAGCTGCAGAGCTGGGCTGAGAGGTGGCAAATGGAATTTAATACAGAAAAGTGAGAGGTGATTCACTTTGGAAGGAGTAACAGGAATGCAGAATACTGGGCTAATGGTAAGATTCTTGGTAGTGTAGATGATCTCGGTGTCCATGTACATAGATCCCTGAAAGTTGCCACCCATAGGGTTGTTAGAAGGCATACGGTGTGTTAGCTTTTATTAGTAGAGGGAATGAGTTTCGGAACCATGAGTCATGCTGCAGCTGTAGGAAACTCTACTGCGGCCACACTTGGAGTATTGCATACAGTTCAGGTCACCGCAATATAGGAAGAATGTGGAAGCTGTGGAAAGGGTTCAGAGGAGATTTATTAGAGTGCTGCCTGGTATGGAGGGAAGGTCTGATGAGGAAAGGCTGAGGGACTTGAGGCTGTTTTCATTGCAGGGAAGACGGTTGAGAGGTGACTTAGTTGAGACATATAAGATAGTCAGAGGGTTAGATAGGTTGGACAGTGAAATCCTTTTTCCTCGGATGGTAATGGCTAGCATGAGGGGACATAGCTATAAATTGAGGGGTAATAGATATAGGACAGAGGTCAGAGGGAGTTTCTTTACTCAGAGAGTAGTAGGTGTGTGGAACAGCCTGCCAACAACAGTAGTAGATTTGCCAACTTTAAAAGCATTTAAACGGTCATTGGATAGACATTTGGATGAGAATGGAGGTTAGATGGGTTTCAGATTGGTTTCACAGGTTGGTGCAACATCGAGGGCCGAAGGGCTTGTACTGCACTGTAATGTTCTATGTTCTATGTAGCTTTCTCAAACCGTCTCCCCACAAACATTCCAATCACTTATCCCCAGTACTTTCACAATCCTGTACCATTCCTCACTTCCCTCCACATTTCAGGCTCCCTGGTTCCCTACTTCTTCCTTCCCAGGAGTCTATTCAGCCCCTGCCTCTGTCCTGTCATTCAATGCATCATGGCTAATTGGTGAGCTAGGGCTGGATGTATCTGGAGTTGGGGAGGCTCTAAGCACCTTTACAAATAGCAAGCAGATCTTGGACCTGGAAGCTCCAGCCCTTTTCTGGCAGTTTTCAATGTTGGAAATGGGGCACAAAGCAAAAGTGAGGGAAACCTACCCCTTAGGTGAAGCTCAGTGCACAGATCAAGTGAGGACACAGTGTGGAACTTCAAAAGATCATTGACTAGTTGGTGGAGTAGATGGATTGGTGGCAAATGGCGCTCAATGCAGAAAAGTGTGAATTGATGTATTCAGGTAGAAAGAATATGGACTGACAGTAACAAGTAAGATGTACAGTCCTGAAGGGGGCGCAGGCCCAGAGAGTCCTGGCGTATGTGTGCACAGAATATTGAAGGTGGTAGGTCAGGTGGACAAAGCAATTAACAAAGCATACAGTATTTTAGGCTTTATTAATAGGGAATAACATACAAGAACAAGGAGATAATGCCTTGCATATGACACTTGTTAGACCTCATCTGGAGTACTGTGTACAGTTCTGGAGTCATTTTATGGGACGGATGGGGGTGTATCGGAGAGAATGCTAAAGAGGTTTTACAAAATGGTTCAAGGGATGATAAACCTCAGTTGTGAGGATAGATTGAAGAGTTTAGATTGTTTTCCTTGATAGACATTTTCAGACTCATGGGGAGCTGGATAGAGTAGATAGAGAGAAACTGTTCCCACTTGTAAAAAGATCAAGAATAAGAAAGCATAGAATTAAAAGGATTTGCCAAAGAAGCAAATGCAAGGTGAGGGAAAAAAACCTTTTCACACATTGAGTGGATTGGAGCTGGAATGCACTGCCTGGAAGTGTGGTGGAGGCTGGTTCAATTGAGGAATTCAAGAAGGCACTGGTAATTATTCAAATAGAAACAACATGGGCACTATATCACAATGTGTATTTGGACACCCAGACACAATGAGCCAAACATAATGCTCCTGTGACTCTGTAAGGTAGATGTGATTCTTACTCCAGGAATGGCCTTCACCAGCAGTGTGCCCTAACTTTGTGGTGAAACATAAACACTCGTCAAAGCTGGAACAGGTAACATCGAATCGTCAAACTGTTAAAGTATTTAAATCAGAGAATAATACAGTGCAGAAGAGGCCTTTTGGCCCATCAAATCTGCACTGACAGGTGAGAAACATCTGACTTTCCACCTAATCCCATTTACCAGCGCTTGGCACTTGGCCAATAGCTTTGAATGTTATGACATGCCAAGTGCTTCACCCAGATTCTTTTTAAAGGATGCGAGGCAACTTTGTGATGAGACCATCCCCACACTCTGAGTAAATCTCGTGTACTTTATGTTTTGAAAGAAACTTTTGGGGCTATGTTTCAAAAATAAATCTGTGCAAGAAATTTCTTGAGCTGAATGTTGATAGTCCTCAGGCTCACAGCATTACAAATGAATGGATCATGACTACTTCTGGGACTTGTCAAGATCATAGCGAGGGTCTCTAAGTTAACTGTCTGATTGACAGCTATGTCTCCAGCTGTCTTTTAAGTGGCCTTATTTGTACTTAGTATTTGAAGGAATTGGACATTAATATCATGTTTGAAAAAGTCTTCAAGTATTTAACCCCTTGTAGAAACAAACACTGTAATCATTGGCCCATGCCTTCAAGTGTTTAATAGACTTGGGTCACTTGGTCAAAATCTTGGAATTCCCTCGTTCACTGCACTGTGACTTTCCCATAGATTGCAATGGTTCAAAAGACATCGCTCTGCCACTTTCTCAAAAGTAATTAGGATGTGCAATTAAGGTTGGCCTGGCCAGTGACACCCCATACTATGTTTCCCAGCATAGCCCAGGTCTCCCCATACTGTTCAATTGGCATAGAGGAATATGAGCAAAGTTGGAAGAACATGCATTGGCACTGAACTTATGTAGGGGCTATAATGGCTCACTGGCGACTGGTGGAGGAGCCGCAGTTGACCTGGGGTCATGGGGATAGTCAGGGGTCATGATTTGGATCAGTTGGCATGGACAAGTTGGCATCAATGGGTCACGGGCAGTGTGGTGTGGGGCTCAGTGAGGAGATTTGAGAGCTAAGAGCTACAGGGCCTAATTACTTTTATTAAACCTGGAGATCAAAACAGGTCTGTTAAATAAGTTGGCTCAGCACCCAGCAGGATTGACCCCTCCACTATCTGAATCCTTTCCAGGGTCAGATGGTCTAACTGCTACCTCTCTTCACCCCCCAATACCAGAAGGAACATCATTTTTCCAGAGTCACTTTTCCCTATGGTGAGCACGTGAAGCTAGGAATTTTCCAAACTCCCACTGTTCAGCTCAAGGTTGAAATTCCAGCCTTCTTTGTCTAATATCCATATCCCCCTAACATGCTTGATTCCCAAGGATTTCATATTAATCATCAACTTAAATGAGGAAAAGAATTCCACTACCATTTGAGTGTGTACACCTGCTTCCCAACTGGAGAATTATAATGTTCACTTCAAGTCATTTAGTCCTCGGCTCCCCAATGTGCAAAAATCTTATATCTCCATCTATCCTATCAGTTATGTAGCTTAATATCAAAATTGTTAATCAAACTATTCTTTCATATTCTAAACTCCACAGTATACCACTGTAGGTTGTGTAATCATTCAAGTTAATCCGTGGAGTCTAGATACTTGGAAATCGGAACAGTACTCCCTCCAAGGTCAATATATCTTTGTCAAGGTGCAGTGACCAGAATGGAGCACAGTACTCGAAGTGTGGTCAAGTGGAACGGTCTCGGATCAAAGGAAATATTTTAGGAACAATTAGGAATTTGCACCTCATTGTAGATTCCGGCCACCAGGTGGCACTCCACACCACAGTAATGCTCTTTGCGGTTCTCACTCTGTAGCATATCAGATTGTTTCTTAATTGTTAACATTTTTTAAAAAACTTCTGATATTTATACTGTAATATGCAAATGTTAATTTTTGTCATTTCACCCACCATTTCATCCCCAACATTTATTTTCAGCCATTTCCCCATTTTGCTGGCTTGCTCCAGTCACTCTCTCGGCCTATATTTGCATTCAAAATTATTACTTTAATAGCGTTTTATATGATGCAGCATTATTTTTAATCACTGGGCTACAAGTGGTGTGCCAATCCTCAATCTCCTTAAACTGCAATCAGATCTACATCGCATTTAGGTATTAAATCTCAGCCCCCATAACAAGATTTATGAAAACAAAACATTATTTCTGCCCTTGCAATGCTGAGAATTCCTATGACAGGAAGCTTTCCTGTTTTGGTCTCCCCAGCCCATTATTCACCCTCCCCTCACTCCTTTTAGTCCTTCATCTCTCTCTACTTTGCACCTTTTTCTTCCCCTGTTCACCACTTCCTCTTTCCCTCACCCTTCTCCCTTCATGCCACATGCTATCTTTTTTCTGTAATTCAGTCTTTTTCCTTATCTTCCCCTCCCCTCTCCCTGTCCTCCTTTCCGTTCACAACTTTGCAGCTCATTCTCTCAGACTTATCCAACTCCTTCCTCCGCAATAGAGTGTAAATTCCAACAAAATGGAATTTGATTTGGATTTAGATGCGAGGATAAGAGGTACAGTTAGTAAGTTTGCAGACATGATTTGGAGATGCCGGTGTTGGACTGGGGTGTACAAAGTTAAAAATCACACAACACCAGGTTATAGTCCAACAGGTTTAATTGGAAGCACACTAGCTTTCGGAGCGACGCTCCTTCATCAGGTGATAGTGGAGGGGTCAATCCTAACGCACAGAATTTATAGCAAAACTTTAGTGTGATGTAATGAAATTATACATTGAAAAATTGATTGTCTGTTAAGCCTTTCATCTGTTAGAATACAGCGATAGTTTCACTTCTTTCACTGTAAATTTCACACTGACATCACACTGTAAATTTTTGCTATAAATTCTGTGTTAGGATTGAGCCTTCCACTATCACCTGATGAAGGAGCGTCGCTTCGAAAGCTAGTGTGCTTCCAATTAATCCTGTTAGACTATAACCTGGTGTTGTGTGATTTTTAAGTTGGCAGATGACACTAAAATTGGAGGTGTAGTGGACAGCGAAGAGGGTTACCTCAGATTACAACAGGATTTGAACCAGACAGGCCAATGGGCTGAGAAGTGGCAGATGGAGTTTAATTCAGATAAATGCGAGGTGCTGCATTTGGGAAAGCAAATCTTAGCAGGACTTATACACTTAATAGCAAGGTCCTTGGGAGCGTTGCTAAACAAAGAGACCTTGGAGTGCAGGTTCATAGTTCCTTGAAAGTGGAGTCACAGGTAGATAGAATAGTGAAGAAGGCATTTGGTATGCTTTCCTTTATTGGTCAGAGTATTGAGTACAGGAGTTGGGAGGTCATGTTGTGGCTGTACAGGACATTGGTTAGGCAACTGTTGCAATATTGCATACAATTCTGGTCTCCTTCCTATCAGAAAGATGTTGTGAAAGTTGAAAGGGTTCAGAAAAGATTTACAAGGATGTTGCCAGGGTTGGAGGATTTGAGCTATAGGGAAAGGCTGAACAGGCTGGGGCCGTTTTCCTTGGAGTGTCAGAGGCTGAGGGTTGACCTTATAGAGGTTTACAAAATTATGAGGGGCATGGATAGGATAAATAGACAAAGTCTTTTCCCTGGAATCGGGGATTCCAGAACTAGAGGGCATAGGTCTAGGGTGAGGGGGGAAAGATATAAAAGAGACCTACGGAGCAACTTTTTCACGCAGAGGGTGGTACGTGTATGGAATGAGCTGCCAGAGGAAGTGGTGGAGGCTGGTACAATTGCAACATTTAAAAGGCATCTGGATGGGTATATGAATAGGAAGGGTTTGGAGGGATATGGGCGGGCGCTGGCAGGTGGGACTAGATTGGGTTGGGATTTCTGGTCAGCGTGGACAGGTTGGACCGAAGGGTCTGTTTCCATGCTGTACATCTCTATGACTCTATGGCCAGCATGATCCACCTGCATTATCCCAGTGACATCACACTAGTCTGGCACTACATGGTGAACTCGTTAGACAAGAAAGCACAGCAGCAGTTATAATCAGTAATAGATTTTGTTTTTGATTGGAGACCCTGGTTTCAATGAACAGATGGCTGACTTTGTTTTTATTAATTCATGGGACGAGGGTGTTGCTCACTGGACCAGCATTTATTGCCCATCCTTCATTGCCTAAAGGGCAGTTGTGATTAATTGTCAGGTACTGCACTTGTACAGAGACCAGGCTGGATATCAGTCACCAGGAGCACCAATTGCAAAGAATTGGGCAATTATTGTTGTACTTTCCTGGATATTACAACTGGTTTAAAAGTTAACATTAAAAAAAAGTTTCCCGATTGGAATGAATTTTAACATGGCTACTTTTTCCATATTCAACTAGACACGACCTTTGCACTTACACAACGTGCACTCATCATTCTCTATTTGCTTAAAAGGCTGTTCAGAGTTAACCACATTGCTATAGGTCTGGAGTCACATATATATCAGGCCAGGTAAGGACAGCAGATTTCCTTCCCTATTAAAGGACAATTGTTATTCAATAATAAGCTAGTCTAATGGTCACCAGGAGTCACCCTGGGGTCAGGATTACAAGCCCAGTGACACATTACCACTGCCTCCCCAGTCTCTCACCTTTCATACTTATGGGCTGCAATGCTCCACCTAGTGGTGGCATCGCTCATATACACAGCCTTTTTAAAATGGCTCATGGAATCAACTTGCACCACCTTTTCAAGTCTGGATCTTCAGCCAAAGATTTTTTTTCTTTTGCTGGCATTTTGCCCAAATCCATGATTCGTGTCAGCGAGGAAAGATACTCCTGTACACAAAGCCCGTTAATGTTCCTGCTGGACAAAGGAACTGCTCTACTTCCTGTTGGGCAGGAACAGAAGCTCATAAGATGACCACAGGCCATTCAGCCCATCGAGTCTGCTCCAATAAGATCATGGATGGTCTAATCATCCTACAATCCACTTTCCTGCCTTTACCTTAGAACCCTTTATTACCTTACTGCATAAAATTCTGTCTATCTCAGCCTTGAATATACTCAATAACCCAGCCTTGGCAGCCCACTGTAGTAAAGCATTCCTTAGAGAGGAGAGGAGAAATTCCTCCGCATCTCTGTCTTAAACATGCGACCTCTCATTCTGAGATTATTCCCTCTAGTCCTGGTCTCTCCCACAAACAACCTCTCCACATTTAACCCGTCAAACCCCTAGGAATCCTGTATGATTCTAAATTCCACCAAGTGCAGGCCAAGTCGATTCAACTTCTCCTCAAAAAACAGTCCCTCCAAACCTGGACTGCTTCTAATGCCAGGATCTTTCCTGAGATTAATGAGCCCAAACCTGTTGACAGTATTCCAGCTGCGATGTGACTGGTGCCTTGTACAGTTTTAGGAGATCACTATCATACCCACTGCCTACCCGCACCCTTCAAATTCCTGACCTGAGCCAGTTGTTCATCTCCCACACTGTCTGCTTTTTGCCATGCTCCTGCCTCTCTCCGTCAGTCTGTTCCATCCCCACTGTCCCATATTTCTACCCTTACCATTCGCCAGCTCCCTACTCCCTCTCACCCCACACCCGTTAGATCAAACTAAAGGAACACTCACCGTGGTCCATCCCACTTGAGGACCCAAATCTTTGAAGTAGAAGGTAGCAGTTGTGCCTACGGGGAGCGTTTGTAGAATCTCTTCATCACGTACACACTTTCCCTCTGGAGAATGAGACGACATCAGGAAGAGGTGGTCAGTCTTTATGGAGAAAAGCCTCATACACTGAAGGGAAACCAAACTGAACCTATTCTGAATAATCACTTGCAACGACTTAGCTCATCCGAGCGCAGGTTCTGGTGTGGGGGAAACAGAGAGTCCAAACTCACTTCACTGTCTTCATCTTGCTCTGTTTGAATATCAGAATAAAACTGACATTGTGCTATGTTTAGCTTGGAATATGGTTGGCATGGACTGCTTGGACAAAAGAGTCTGTTTCCATGCTGTATGACACTATTAGGCTTTGCAGGGGGTTTAGATTTAATGTACACATGGACTGAGGAAAGAAATTTAAAATGTATTTGAGCTCCACCCCACGTTTATCCCAAAAGTAATAGGTTCGGCTCTGCTCTGTGTCGAGTTCACAGATCTCAATGCTCAGGTTAAGGAAAGGCCTGCTTGGGTTCACGATTCATTCGGAGCTGTACAGTTGGACTTTGATCAAAGACAGGATCGGGTTCCTCCGCATGACGGGTTTGGCTGCCAGCACCCACTGTAAAAGCTCATACTTAAAGTAAGCATTAGGACCCAATCCAACACCACAACATGTCAAGAACGACACTCCGAGGATAATGTTTAATCTAGACATGACAAAAACATTGCTAACTTAAGTCTTTCAACATTCTGGTCTCCTTCCTATCGGAAAGATGTTGTGAAACTTGAAAGGGTTCAGAAAAGATTCACAAGGATGTTACCAGGGCTGGAGGATTTGAGCTATAGGGAGAGGCTGAACAGGCTGGGGCTGTTTTCCTTGGAGTGTCGGAGGCTGAGGGGTGATCTTATAGAGGTTTACAACATTATGAGGGGCATGGATAGGATAAATAGACAAAGTCTTTTCCCTGGGGTGTAGGAGTCCAGAACTAGAGGGCATTAGGGTGAGAGGGGAAAGATATAAATGTGACGTAACGTGCAACTTTTTCCTCACAGAGGGTGGTACGCGTATGGAATGAGCTGCCAGAGGAAGTGGTGGAGGCTGGTACAATTGCAACATTTAAAAGGCATTTGGATGAGTATATGAATAGGTAGGGTTTGGAGGGATATGGGCCGGGTGCTGGCAGGTGGAACTAGATTGGGTTGGGATATCTGGTCGGCATGGATGGATTGGACCGAAGGATCTGTTTCCACGCTGTACATCTCCATGACTCTATATTGCTTGAAGATCATTCACTATCACATCAATACTGAAGTACCTGAACTTGAACCTACAGCTTCCTGACTGAGTGGCAAGGATGCTCATATCTGAGCCACAGCTGAAACGATAGGAGAAAGTGAGGACTGCAGATGCTGGAGATCAGAATCGAAAAGTGTGGCGCTGGAAAAGTACAGCAGGTCAGGCAGCATCCGAGGAGCAGGAGAATCGATGTTTCGGGCATAAGCCCTCATCTCTCCCTGGACCTGCAAAGGACCTTTGCTGTTCTTCATCCTGAGAAGAATCCAAACACTCAACAAAGGCTTTTTCACCAGCTTATCGGACATCAGCTGACACAATAGCCACACAAGGAAGGAAAGAAATTCTGATTTATAACGAAGTGCATTTCTCTGTTGGACCATCCAGAACACTCTGTAGGAAATGGGCCATCTGACATATGTGACCAAAAACAGTTTCTAATACAACCTTCAAATGTTCCTCCTTCATCTGCCATGCTAACTCTGTCAAGACTGCAGCAAACACAGTCCAGCTGAGTGATAAACCACATACCACACAATGGTATCTGGTGTTAACCCACAGAACCAGGCATGAAGGCAGCTGAGCACATTTTGTGAGGCACCTGCACTTCTCCTGAAGGTTAGCACAGCACAGCAAGTCCAAGCAGAAAGTGTGACACATGCAGAGGGATTTTTAGTGGATAAATATTTCAGAACAAAAGGGAGAAAAACATCTTAAAAGTATTTGGAAAAAAGCCAGAAGAGTGCGATATTAAATGTACACTTTCTGGCTATTCTGTCAGCTGATGTCCAATAAGCTGGTGAAAAAGCGTTGGTTGAGTGTTTGGATTCTTCTCAGGATGAAGAACAGCAGAAGTCCTTTGCAGGTCCAGGGAGAGATGAAGGGCTTATGCCTGAAACGTCGATTCTCCTGCTCCTCGGATGCTGCCTGACCTGCAGTGCTTTCCCAGTAATACACGTTTTGACTCTGATCTTCAGCATCTGCAGTCCTCACTTTCTCCTATTGTTTCAGCTGTGGCTCAGATAGGAGCATCCTTGCCTCTCAGTCAAAAAGCTGTAGGTACAAGTCCAGGTACTTCAGTATTGATGTGATAGTGAGTGATCTTCAAACAATATGTTGAAAGACTTAAGTTAGTTATCAAGACTTGTGAATTAGATGTGGGTCATGTAATACTGCAGAATTCAGTGAACGCTTACTATCTTCCTGGTATCTGTACCTATGGACACTGTCATCAGAGGCATGAGTGAGATCTGAGCTAAAGCTAAGCAATCCAGAGGTACTGTAGCATATACCCTTCACTGTGTCATGCTACAAGTGGATTCAGTAAGATGGAGACAGAGAGTTCTACACCATTAAATCAGGTCATGATACGGTGATAACATTATCTTAAAGTTATATCACATAATCTGCTCTGAGGAACATCAATCTAGTGTAGTATTGAGGGAGTGCTGAACTGTCACAAGTGCATTTTTGTCTGATGAAAAATTAAACGAAGGTTTCTCTATCCCTATTGTGGTGGTTATAAAAATATCACTCTGTCCATTGTTCCAGTTAATATTTATCTCTCAACCACATCAAACAGGTTATCTGATCATCACTACCTTGCCGCGCACAAATTGCCAGCTGCCTTTCCTACATTGCAACAGGATGAGAAATTATTTCATTGGCTGCAAAGCACTTTGAGTCAGTGTGAAAAATGCAAGATATGTCTCTTTCATTCTACATTTCTTTCAGAGATTTGGTCTGCCCTCAATGAGCTAAGGTTCCTCTTCAGCTGCTCTCGAACCAGATGGCTTCTTTCCAAAACAATCTGGGGCAAAGGCAACTAACCAAGCTCCCTCTGCCATCCTGATGTCTCTGTTTCCACTCAACAGAACACAGCAAGAACACCACATACTCCAATCTCTTACCCGCGCCCCTGTAGTCATAACGTTACAATTGGGATCAGTGTCCCTGATTCAGGGAGGGAGCAATTTTTTTTAACATTCTGTCATGGATGTCATTGGCAAGGTCAGCATTTATTGCCTATCCCTAATTACCCAGAGGGTAGTTAAGAATCAACCACATTGCTGAGAGTCTGGAGTCACATGTAGGCCAGACCAGGTAAGGACAGCAGTTCCTTCCCTAAACGACATTATTGATGGGTTTTTCCAACAATCAGCAATGTTTTCATGGTCAACACTCGACTCTTAATTATAGACTTTTACTGAATTCAATTTCACCATCTGGGATTTGAACTCAGGAGACCCTTCCTCAGAAGATCCCCAGGTCACTAGACCCAAAACAGTAACACTGATTTCTCTTCACAGATGCTGCCAGACCTGCTGAGCTTTTCCAGCAACTTCTGTTTTTGTTTCCGACCGACAGCCTCTGCAGTTCTTTCGGTTTTTCCCCAGAACGTTACCTGGGTTCCTGAATTAATAATCTAGCGATAATACCACTAGGCCAATGCCTTCCCAATGAAGCATAATGGATGTATGTATATATTTATGCACACACACATATATGCTGTGCACATATAACACTGTGTATACATGAGGACAACTATGACGTTCCTTCAGTCAAATTGGCTGCTGTTACTCACTGTTAAGACTTGCAAATAAACAGGCATTTAGACATGCTTTTCCAGGAGAAAGTATGAGGGTCCCCAGTAGTCAGCAGGCCACAGCTGAGCCCTGGAGTATTTCACTGCAGTGGTTTTTTGCCGCACACAATTTGATCAAAGTGGGTGGTCAATTGTGTTGCAACTCCATCCATATTTGTTTCAGGACAGTGACCAGAACCTCAGTGTCACATCCACCAGGCGCCTCACGTGCCCCTGCCAGCAGATTCTTTCAGCAGGAAGCATTCCAGAAATTCCAGGACTATTAAGGTAGATAAACAGTGGGTGGTATTTGAGAGTCAGTAGGGAGCTGCATTCAATCCCTTCACGCTCTACGAATTTTAAAAACAAAATTGAATTGTTGATGAAAGAGGTGGCCTAGGCCACAGTGAAGATCCCATTGTTCAAATTGTGTCTGTAACTTCAACAATTCAAATGTGGAGGGCTTCTTTTCTCACTCAGAGAGTCATTAATCTTTGTAATTCTGCACGACATCGAATGTCGCCATTCAAGAAAAAGATAGATCGATCTTTGATCTATACGGAAGTCATGAGCTATGGGGGTTAGGCAAGAAAGTAGGGTTAGGGCCACAATTAAATCAGCCATCATCTTATGATAGATGGAGCAGGCTCAGGGACCAAGTGGTTTACTCCTGCTCCCATTTCTTCAGTCCCCATGCAAAATGTGTATAACAATATAGAAGGCTGGTATGCAGGTACAGCAAGTAATTAGGAAAGCTCATAGAATATTAGACACACAAACAGGAGGTGAACAGAGGGACAGAAACCGTGTATGGGCAATAATTAGTGGGTCTAAATAAAGACTAGGAATCGGCACAGGGCCTGTTCGTGTATTGTATTATACACTGTATTGTTATCATTTATTGGGAGGGGAATTGAAACAAAGGTAGGAGAGGTCATGCTTCAATTATACACACTGGTGAGAACACAACCAGGGTACCGTGTATAGGACTAGTCAGTTTACCTTAGGAAAGATGGAAATGCAACTGTAATTCAGGGAAGGTTTACTGAACTAATTAGGAAGAAAAAGAAAAATTTCTAAAGAAGGGTGACTGGACCTGAAACTTTAACGATGTCTCACTCTCCACAGTCACCGCCAGACCTGTTGAGTTTCTCCAGCATTTTCAGTTTTTCTTTAATAAATTAAGACCTGGAATGGACAGGTTGTCTCATCAGGAAAAGTTTAATGTTTATAAGGGTAAGAGGAGATATATTGGAAATGAACAAAATTCTGAGAGGTCTTGACAGGATTAATGTTTTCCCTTATGGGAGAATCTACATCTAAGGGTCACCATTTGAAAATCTGGGGATCGTACATTTAGAACCATACTAATGTGAACTTGAGGTTGCAATCAGAACAGCACTGATCTTATTCAATCAATGGAACAAGATCCTGCTCTCGATAAAAGATTGTACATTTTATGTTTATATATTAACTAAATTAACCCATTTAGAAATGGAACAGAAGCCAACGCCCCTTCCAGTCAGTACCATTAAGGGTGATGTACACAGAATTACATAATGCGGAAACAAACCATTCCAACCCATCGTACTTGTGTCTGCACGTTGTAAGAAAAATCCCACTTTCCCCATAGCCATGGTATTTTCTCCCCGCTTTTCAGCCAGATATTCCATTTCCTTTTGTAAGTTATTGTTGAGCATTCTTATAAACTCAAAATACTGAATAGCTGGAGAACACAACAGTTCTAGTCTTACACCAGTACAGGGTGATGTGAAAGGTTCACTGACTCTCTGCTGACATCCCTTCAATGTGATCTCTCATTCCAAGCTTTTCCTGCAAATTGTGAAGCCAATCTCCTTTGGAGAGTTTTGTTGTAAAAGAATACTCCCTTCTCATGTATCTCCAGTCATTAGCTGCCTATTGGGACTTTGCTGCTTGCAAATTGGTTGTCATGGATCTTACATTACAACATTGGGCACCAAAAACAAAAGTACTCGAATTGGATGGAAAACTCTTGAGATGTCCTTGAGATTATGGAAGTTGCAGGTCTGTCAATCTTTTGACCCAAGTTTATATGAAATCAGTCAAGGTACTAAAAAAAATCTGCCTTATTTGCTCGAAACAGTCCAAATGACGGGCAGAAAGAAAGGAAAACTGCTGAGGAAATTTGGCTTTTTGAAAATTAATTTTAATTTATGATCTTTCTTTATTTGAAAGGTCAGCATGTTACTTTGTTTAGTATAAATAACTCTTGTTAATGCTTACATTTAAGTGCCTTTTTTTGTTAGTTTATTATCCATATCTAAATTAATATTGCAAATGTCATTTTAAAAAAGTTACTTAAGCAAAAAGGTACTTACTGGGGTCTAATCTGATGGACTGTCTCGCTGGGTACCACTGAGGATCTGAAAAAGAAATGCAAAAATTAAGATTACTCTCTTATTGCAAATGTAATGAGTTTGGGAATAGAATGATTCTAAATTAAGGGGTTTGTTTTATCAAGGAGACAGATTGTCCAAGCTGCACCCTGAGCTAATGGCATTCCTGATGAAAGGTTTATGCTCGAAACGTCGACTCGCCTGCTCTTCGAATGCTGCCTGACCGGCTGTGTTTTTCCAGCACCACACTTTATGACCCTGAGCTAATGTCCATTGTTAACTGATTGCTGTCGGTGGTGGGAAACATCTAGAAACAATTATTTGGGATAGAATTGGTAGTCATGTGGAAAATGATGGAATTAGTAGTCACATGGATTAGGAAGAGCCAGCATAGATTTCTAAAGGGAAAAACATGTTTAATTAACTCACTGGAGATTTTTTTTAAGAGGTAACTGAAAGGCTTGGTGAGAATAATGCTACTGATGCGGTATACAAGGATTACCAGAAAGTGTTTAATACAGTGCCACACAACAGACTTGTTAAAGGTCAGGTATAAAAGGGACAGTGGCAGACTGAATACAAAATTGGTTGAATGACAGGAAACAGAGAGTAATAGAATCATAGAGATGTACAGCATGGAAACAGACCCTTCGGTCCAACCCGTCCATGCCAACCAGATATTCATATACCCATCCAAATGCCTCTTAAATGTTGCAATTGTACCAGCCTCCACCATTTCCTCTGGCAGTTCATTCCATACATGTACCAACCTCTGCGTGAAAAAGTTGCCCCTTAGGTCTCTTTTATATCTTTCCCCTCTCACCCTAAACCTATGTCCTCTTGTTCTGGACTCCACGACCCTGGGGAAAAGACTCTGTCTATTTACCCTATCCATGCCCCTCAATTTTGTAAACCTCTATAAGGTCACCCCTTCAGCTTCCGACGCTCCAGGGAAAACAGCCCCAGCCTGTTCAGCCTCTCCCTATTGCTCAAATCCTCCAACACTGGCAACAATGGTATTTTTCAGGTGGGAAGAACAATTGAAGAGGAGTTGCCCAGGGGTCAGTAATGAGACCCTCGCCTTTCCTGACATATATTAATGATCTGGATCTTGGAGTATAGGGGACAATTTTGCAGATGATGCAGGACTTGAATTAGTTGTAAACTATGAGGAGGACAGTGTGGAACTCCAAAAGAAATCGACAAATTGGTGGAGTGGATGGATTGGTGGCAGTTAAGGTTCAATGCAGAGAAGTGAGAGGTATGCACTTTGGTAGAAAGAACAATGAACAACAAAAATTGGGGATACAATTCTAAACAGGGTGCAGGAGCAGATGGACCTGGATGTATAGGTGTACAGATGATTAAAGGTGGCAGGACAGGTGAAGAATGTAGCTAATAAAGCATACGATATCCCCAGCTTTATTAATAGGGGCACAGAGTAGAAAAGCAAAAAGGTGGTATTAAACTTGTAGACAATTCTGGTTAGATCTCTAAGAATTGGATACAGTTTTGGACACCACATTGTAGCAAAGATGTGAATGTATTGGAGAGAATGTAGAAGTAATTTATGAAAAGGAATGAGAAACTGTAGTTCACAGAATCTCTACAACATGGAGACAGGTCATTCAGCACAACAAATCCACACCAACTCTCTGAACAGCATCCCACCCAGACCCATTTCCCTGTAACCCTGCATTTCCCCATGGCTAATGCATCTAACCTGCTCATCACTATTTACTATGGGCAATTTAGCATTGACAATCCGCATAACCTTTGGACTGTGGGAGGAAACCAGAACACCCTGCAGAAACCCACATCAACAGGGGGATAATGTGCAAACTCCACACAGACAGTTGCCCAAGGGTGGAATTGAACCCAGGTCCCTGCGCTGTGAGGCTAACCACTAAGCCACAGACTGAGGAAGATGGGAATGTCCTGCTTAGAGAGAAAGCAGAGAGGAGATTTGAAAGTGATTTTCAAAATGATGAGCGATTGGGATAGAGTAGAAGGGGAGAACGTAAAAGGAAAAACAAACCAATACAATAGACAATAGGTGCAGGAGTAGGCCATTCTGCCCTTAGAGCCTGCACCACCATTCAATATGATCATGGCTGATCATCCTCAATCAGTATCCTGTTCCTGCCTTATCTCCATAACCCTTGATTCCACAATCCTTGAGAGCTCTATTCAACACTTTCTTAAATGAATCCAGAGACTGGGCTTCCACTGCCTTCTGGGGCAGAGCATTCCACACAGCCACCACTCTGGTTGAAGATGTTTCTCCTCATCTCTGTCCTAAATGGTCTACCCTGTATTTTTAAGCTGTGTCCTCTGGTTCAGGACTCACCCATACGGAATACATTTGAAGTGATTCACATAAGCAGCAGGAATGATGCAAGGAAAATAAAATGTTTTCACTCAGTTGAGGTAGTTAGGGTATGGAATGCAGTGCCCATAAATTCGGTGGAGGCCGGTTCAAGTGATGCACTTGAGAGGGCATTGGGTGGTTATTTGGATAGAAATAGTTGTCAGGGATTTGGAGTTGAATCAGGGGAATAGCATAAATAAACAAGGCTCATTTGAAGAGCCAGTGCAAGCACAATGGATTGAATGATTTCTTTCTGCACCACAGGAATTCCGTGATCCTGCTGGACCTACAGGCCATCCTCCAGAAAACAGGATGGAGACTGGATTTCCAGAGAATTGTCCTCCAGAAGACAGGATCGGAACTGGACTTCCAGGGAGTTTGAGTGGCTGGTTAACCTCAGGGTGTGAAAGGGGGTTGCTGAGCGTGGTGGTGTCAGGTTGGAGAGGTGGGAGGGCCAAGGAGAGGAGTCGGGGAGGGGGGGTTCCCTCTAGAGGAGGTGTCCCCTTACCAGCAAGCCCTTCAGGGAAAGCTGCCAAGCTAGTCATCCTTCGGTCTCTGCCTACAGACTGAAAACAGATACAGGATGTGGGATGAACCCATTCAGTGGCTGCTAATTGCTTAATTAAGAACCTCAATGAGCCTCAGGCAGGTTGGCTGGCTGGCTGACTCCTGGGGACAGGTCAGAGGTGAGAAGCAGGTGGCAAAAGGCAGCCCACTAAATTTTATTTGAACCCCCACCCTCCCTAACTGGGTTGGTTGGTCCGGGTGTCCCAGAGGTGTTCCCTGAAACGTTCAGCAAGTAGGCGGCCTGTCTCCCCAATATAGAGGAGGCCACATCGGGTGCAGCGGATGCAATAGATGATGTGTGTGGAGGTGCAGGTGAATTTGAGGCGGATATGGAAGGATCCCTTGGGGCCTTGGAGAGAAGTAAGGGAGGAGGTGTGGGTGCAAGTTTTGCATTTCTTGCGGTTGCAGGGGAAGGTGCCGGGAGTGGAGGTTGGGTTGGTGCGGGGTGTGGACCTGACGAGTGAGTCACCGAGGGAGTGGTCTTTTCGGAACGCTGATAGGGGAGGGGAGGGAAATATATCCCTGGAGATGGGGTCCGTTTGGAGGTGGCGGAAATGACGGCGGATGATATGCTGTATATGGAGGTTGGTGGGGTGGTAGGTGAGAACCAGTGGGGTTCTGTCCTGATGGCGGTTGGAGGGGCGGGCTCAAGGGCGGAGGAATGGGAAGTGGAGGAGATGCGGTGAAGGGCATCGTCGATCATGTCTGGGGGAAACTGCGGTCCTTGAAGGAGGCCATCTGGGCTGTACAGTATTGGAACTTGTCCTCCTGGGAGCAGATGCGGCGGAGACGAAGGAATTGGGAATATGGGATGGCATTTTTACAGGGGGCACGGTGGGAGGAGGTGTAGTCTAGGTAGCTGTGGGAGTCAGTCGGTTTATAGTAAATGTCCGTGTTGATTCGGTTGCCCGAGATAGAAATGGAAAGGTCTAGGAAGGGGAGGGAGGAGTCTGAGACGGTCCAGGTGAATTTGAGGTGGGGGTGGAAGGTGTTGGTAAAGTGGATGAACTGTTTAACCTCCTCAAGGGAGCACGAGGCAACGCCGATAGTCATCAATGTTGCGGAGGAAAAGGTGGGGGGTGGTACCAGTGTAGTTGCGAAAAATGGACTGTTCCATATATCCTACGAAGAGGCAGGCATAGCTGGGGCCCATGCGGGTGCCCATGGCAGCTTCTTTGGTTTGAAGGAAGTGGGAGGGTTGGAAAGAGAAGTTGTTCAGGGTGAGGACCAGTTCAGTCAGTCAAAGAAGGGTGTCAGTGGAAGGGTACTGGTTGGTACGGTGGTCAGTGGAAGATGTCAGGATTGTCCTGTGAGGATAGATTAATTCAACTGGGCCTGTATTCATGAAGAATGTGATGAGGCTATGGCTTTAAGAGGTGTATTTTGTCCTTTTGCTTTGAAGAGAGGTTTTAAGGCAACGGTAACAAGCAGTGTATGCAGAGCCACTAGAGTAAACAGTTTGTGAGTAAAAAATGAGGTCTGCAGATGCTGGAGATCACAGCTGCAAATGTGTTGCTGGTCAAAGCACAGCAGGTTAGGCAGCATCTCAGGAATAGAGAATTCGACGTTTCGAGCACAAGCCCTTCATCAGGAATGAGAGAGAGAGAGCCAAGCCGGCTGAGATAAAAGGTAGGGAGGAGGGACTAGGGGGAGGGGCGATGGAGGAGAACGTGGCTGAAGAGCTTCTGTGCAGAGGAGATGACCTGGGGGGTGCAGTGAGAGAGGGACTCACTGAAATCCTTGTAGAGGGAGGAAGAGAGCTTCTTCAAGGAAGGCATCCTTGTAAGAGGATTCGCAGTAGGTTAAAATCTTCGAGTAAAAAATGAGGTCTGCAGATGCTGGAGATCACAGCTGCAAATGTGTTGCTGGTCAAAGCACAGCAGGTTAGGCAGCATCTCAGGAATAGAGAATTCGACGTTTCGAGCACAAGCCCTTCATCAGGAATAAGAGAGAGAGAGCCAAGCCGGCTGAGATAAAAGGTAGGGAGGAGGGACTAGGGGGAGGGGCGATGGAGGAGAACGTGGCTGAAGAGCTTCTGTGCAGAGGAGATGACCTGGGGGGTGCAGTGAGAGAGGGACTCACTGAAATCCTTGTAGAGGGAGGAAGAGAGCTTCTTCAAGGAAGGCATCCTTGTAAGAGGATTCGCAGTAGGTTAAAATCTTCGAGTAAAAAATGAGGTCTGCAGATGCTGGAGATCACAGCTGCAAATGTGTTGCTGGTCAAAGCACAGCAGGTTAGGCAGCATCTCAGGAATAGAGAATTCGACGTTTCGAGCACAAGCCCTTCATCAGGAATAAGAGAGAGAGAGCCAAGCCGGCTGAGATAAAAGGTAGGGAGGAGGGACTAGGGGGAGGGGCGATGGAGGAGAACGTGGCTGAAGAGCTTCTGTGCAGAGGAGATGCCCTCCATCGCCCCTCCCCCTAGTCCCTCCTCCCTACCTTTTATCTCAGCCGGCTTGGCTCTCTCTCTCTTATTCCTGATGAAGGGCTTGTGCTCGAAACGTCGAATTCTCTATTCCTGAGATGCTGCCTAACCTGCTGTGCTTTGACCAGCAACACATTTGCAGCTGTGATCTCCAGCATCTGCAGACCTCATTTTTTACTCGAAGATTTTAACCTACTGCGAATCCTCTTACAAGGATGCCTTCCTTGAAGAAGCTCTCTTCCTCCCTCTACAAGGATTTCAGTGAGTCCCTCTCTCACTGCACCCCCCAGGTCATCTCCTCTGCACAGAAGCTCTTCAGCCACGTTCTCCTCCATCGCCCCTCCCCCTAGTCCCTCCTCCCTACCTTTTATCTCAGCCGGCTTGGCTCTCTCTCTCTTATTCCTGATGAAGGGCTTGTGCTCGAAACGTCGAATTCTCTATTCCTGAGATGCTGCCTAACCTGCTGTGCTTTGACCAGCAACACATTTAAACAGTTTGTGAGGCCTTGTTTTAAAAGATGGAACAGTAGAAACAGCCTGAACAGATATATTCAACCTCTCACAGAATCTGAGCTGTTAGTTTTTCAGTAGCAGTTTCTACTGGGGCCTTGAAGAGGGAGGAGTTGTTTTTTCCCCCTCTCTCAGTTACAGCTAAAAGTTGGGGTTCTCTTCCTCTACTGGATTTGCATGTGAGATAATCTGCCTTTTTTTAAATTTGCCTTTGTTAAGGGTGTGTTTATGGGTAATACCATAATGGAACAGTTAATTAGTAAGAATTACTTTATTAAGCATTTCAATAGAGTTATAGCTAAGCCAATTCTTTTCTTTTGTTGTATTTTAACTGTAGTGTATGAATAAAGTGTGTTTTGCTTCAAATCCTGTAATTTGACAAATCCAGATTCCAGAATTGCATCCAGAATGCAATAATTCACGCTTGCCTTTAAAATAAGAAAAAGTTAGGGTCTGGGCTAACTTGTTAATATATTTTGAGGGGGTCTAGTCTGATCCACAACAAGAAGGAGAGAGGATCTGATTAAAATGTGTAAAATCTAACAGGGCTGGACAGATGCAGGGAGATGTTTCCCCCAGGATGGGGAGTTTAGAATAAGGGGACACAGTCTCAGATATCAGGGAGGGATGAGTTAGGAATCATTTAGGAATTAGATGAGGAAATATTTCTTCACTCAAAGGATAGTGAAACAGTGGAATTCCCTGCCACAGAAGATTGTAGAGGCAGATCACTAAATATATTCAAGAAAGAGAAAGCTAGATTTTTAAATTTTAAAGGCATCAAGGGGCATGGGAAGAAAATGGGAATATGGCGTTGAGATAGGGGATCAGCCATAACCATACTGAACAGTGAAGCAAGCTCAAAGGGCTAATGGTATACATATGCTCCTAGTTTCTACATTTCTATACAGGAGAGCTCTAAATACAGATATCCTTCTTTCTCCCCACCATATAAAAACACAAGTTTACATCGAATCTACCTCCAATTTGAAGCTGCTACATCTCCCATACTGCCTTATGCCTATTTGTTTTTTTCTGCTTTCCAGCTATCAGATTTCATCCTCATAATAACTATTATTAAATTTATCCCCGAGGGCAGCTGGTGGAGAGAGGAATAAATAGACTAAAATCCAGGAATTGTCAGCCTGTCCAAAAGGATTTGTAGCTAATGATTTATAACCTCTATGGGAGTTTGCTTCACAAACCACCTCAACTCCACGCAGTAAAGGAAAGAAATCGCTGGACTAAAAATAGTGGCGTAAACTGAATTTTGACAAAGAACAGAAAAGAAAATAAAGCAAATGGACAAACTGAACACAAAAATAGACAAATGAATTCAAAAATATGATAAGGATGCTGTCATTGGGATTTCCACAAAGTCTCCTCAGATGTTTTTACTTACATGACTTATGGAACATAGATTTAATTTCTCCAACTGTGGCATTTGGCTCCACCTAAATAAGATGCAAACAAAATGCAGTCAGAAGATGCAAACAAACTCGAAGCAGAAAGGGAATCTCATACATTGAAATGCAAATTTCAAGACAAAAAGAAGTCTTAAATTATGCTGAACCAAGGACATAGCTATTCATTACTATGACATTTCAGATGCTAAAGAACACAGCAACGGTTGGAATAAATTCCACTACCCTGCAACAAAGCAGAAGTTTTTCCAAGAGCCTTCAATCCTGGCTTCAGTCATTGTAACCTAGATAAAAGTACACCAACAAAGTCACTTCAAAACGCCCTCCAAATTAATTAGTCACTTGAAATGGTGTAAAAATAGACAGAAGGTTGGAACACCTTCCCACTCAGTACAAAGGCTGGGGCACCTCTGTACTCAGTGAGCACTATGAGAGGAGCCATGGATCAAAAGCAAACCACACAAAATATTTACATCCTAAAGAATCAATGGCTATAATTAATGCATGTGGAAAGTAAGGTTTAGATTCTCACCTTGTCGAGGAAGCAGAGCTGTTCCTTGGTCTTGGCATCAAGGATTTCCACCTCAAAGAAAACAAATGATTTTATTTTTTTCGTTGTGGTTGTGGATTCTCGCGCTTGCTGTGTGACGGTGGGTGTAGCTGTTTTCTTCTTTAAACTAGTTGCAGTAAATATAGTTGTTAGGTCTATCGTCTGCATTGGTGCCATTGCTTGTTGCACAGAGAATTCAGCAGGCACCTAGCAGTACAAACGTGAAGAAAGTGGCAAGCACATATGTCCCTGACATTTCCAGACAGTAGCAAGTGCAAAGAGGCAGCGTGACAGCAGCGTGATAGAACAACCCAACTGATGGGAAGGGGCTTGTAACTTGATACACCAGAAAGAATACTCCATCAGACATTGAGCAGCTCCCAGTATTTTAATCCAGCTGTTTCACTGCCTGAAAACACACAATTCTATCTAATAGCTTGTAATAGGTACTAAAAAATTAGGACACCAAACAAAAAATGTGATCCGACAAAAACTTTGAATGTCAAATAAGCCTCAGTTCAAAGCACCACATGTCGAAGCAAAGTAATGTAACTGGACCAGCATACCATTCATTGCAAAATATCCCACATTGCGGATGAGTGTGTGCCTGGGTGAATAATATACATTCTTATTCTGATTGTACATTCAGTGCATTGCACAAACAAACTAACCCTTTATGTCAGGATTGTTAAGCGTCCCTTCACAAAACTATCACAAATTAGGTTGTAAAGAGGATTGGGATTGAGGCTGAGTTGACAACTGTTCAAATAAAAGAGTATTATATTTGAAATTTTTTTTAAAATTCTAACAGTAACCATTGAAGGAAAATACCTGAAAGTTATGTTTACCGTTTTTGAAAGCCATTTTCTAAAGGGAACCTGGTGTGATCCACAGAAACACATGAAATGTGAACTATGTGCAGAAGGAATGCACCCAAGACCAGCCTGAGAAACAGGCCTAGTGTCAATCCTGTTTTACAACAGTGGTATATTTAGTACACAACAACAACTTGGATTTCAATAGCACCTTCAGAGCAGTAAAAAATCTCACGTCACTTCAGCGAAGCATTAACATGCGAAATATGATATCAAAGCAGAAGAGGAGAAAAACCAAAGAAATGTGGATGCTGGAAATCTGAAACACTAACAGAAATTGCTGGAGGAACTCAAGCAGGTCTGGTAGCATCTGTGGAGAGTAAGTAGAGTCAATGTTTCGGGTCCAATTCTTCAGAACTGTTCAGAATGGATCTGAAACGTTAAGTCTATTTTCTCTTCACTGTGGCTGCCAGACCTGCTGAGTTTCTCCAGCAATTTCTGCTTTGCTTTTTGAGGACGTATGAAGATAAGTGATCAAGGTCTAGATTAAAGAGGTCGGTTTTTAAGAAGCATCTCAAAAGGAGGATAGGATGTGGAGAGATTTAGGCAGGGAATCCCAGAGCTGGAAGCCTGGTCAGCTGAAGGAATACACTGACAGCTTCTCACCTCCTAGTAAAATCTACTAGAACTTCCAGCATGTTTTAAAAGATGTATCCATAGGAAAACTAAAGTCTTTTTGACTTCAAGCTACAAAAAAATATAATGCAGGAGGTGTTGTTTCAATGACATCTTTCCCAATGTTTCATTTCTCCGTTTACTTCGATGGAGATGAGAATTAGCAGAAATTGGGTGGCTGAATCTATTTCATTCATTTTGTGACTGAAACCCCTTAAAATTAAATGTCAGAATAATGTTCACACAAGCACTCAGTACCTTTCTACTTCTGAAGAAGACTCAAAACACTTCTCTCTCCACAGCTGCTGTCAGACCTGCAGAGTTCCTCCAGCACTTTCTATTTGTAGTTCAGATTTCCAGCATCCACAGCACTTTGCTTTTATTTTTAGTCCATGTTACTGGTTTGTAAAGTGTCATTTTGATGTCCAGCACCTGCCCAGCTGGTGGATTTTCTGCTAGCTATTATTTTCACACCTGTGTGGCTTATGCAGCACTTTAAAGGGCATTAAACCTCAATCATGGAGTGTGGGCTTGCAATAACCTGTCCGGGTTAGGGTGAAGAGCTCCTGTACCTGAAAGGCATCAGTGAAACTGATGGGAATTTACAATCTCCACACCAGTTCCCTGCCTTATCCGTTGCCAACTAGAAAACTGTGTTTACTGAAGTCACAAATCTCGGAGTTGTTAGCACTGGCATTACCTGAATACCTCAGTGTGTCGTGGAGGGTAGCAAATAGTCTTCAAACCAAGGATAATGACGGTAACCCAGAATGAACAAAGTTATTGAAAACTTATTACTGTCTAACAATAAGATAACTTTGCTGTACAGGAACAAAGTAAATGCTCTGATCCAGGTATGACTTGTATCACACAGGCACAAATGTATTGCAGCACCTCACAACCATTAATAGGTTGTATAAATTAATGAAACATGGTCTGTTCCCCTTAGAGAAAATTGAGACGAGTATTGTCAGAGATGTCCAAAACACAAGGAGTGTCAAGTAGATTGGAAGAAACAGTTTTATGGGCCGAGAGCCAAACAGCACCGATTTAAGGATTTAATTGATTGGCGAATGAACCAGAAGTGGCCTGAGAAATATCTTGTCCTCATGATGAACGGTTAGGAATTGCACTGCCTGAGAATGTGACAGAGATTGATTCCATCGTGGTTTTCAAAAGGAAACGAGATGGGGAATTCAAGATGGCAGCGACCCAGTGCTAAACTCTGCACCAGAATCCAGACAAAGTGGTGCAATCACCCTCCCTTATTACCCAATGTGGTAGAAATAGTTATTTTTTGACCCCTAGAATTGTTCAGTGCTAGTTTAAAATAGTTAAGAAAATGAACAAAGGGAAGGGACCGTAAGGATTGCAGAAAGCAAGGACCTCTTCCCCCACCCCACCATCCCCGACGCCCCCCGCAATAATGAACACACCCATGGCCACAGCATCAGCCTCCATGATCGCCCCAGGGGATTTACCTGTGCAGCAGAGCCTGGTCTCGGAGTTTGTGAAACTCCGAGAGAAGATCGATTCAGTGATGGAGGAAACCCAGGCCAGGCTTGAACTGATCTCAGTCATGCTGCAGACGCACGACTAGATCCAGCATCTCGAGCAGCATGTCGGGTAGATGCAGAAGCGGGCCGCAGCCTCTGAATCCTTGGCAAGTCTGGTCCAGGCCTTGGAATGGCGGGTACGGGCCTTGGAGGAGCAGGTCAATGACCTCGAAAATAGATGCTATCGGAAGAACATCTGTCTAATGGGGTTTCCGGAACTGGAGAAGGAAGGTCATCTCGTCAGCATCTTGGAGCAATGGCTCCCACAGTTTTTGAAGCTGGAAGTCGAGGTAGACCGGGTGTGGGTTGAGCGAACTCACCAGGTCACAGTGTGCAGGCCGGGACTGGACCAGTGCCACCGCCCGGTCCTAATGCGACTCCAGCATTATAGTGACAAACAAATGATGCTGGAAGCCTCTAGAGCACAGGGGAAGGGTCCACAGGCTCTGATATAAAAAGGATAACGAATTATGTTTTTCCAAGACTTTTCTGCAGTCATGATTAATAAGAGGAAGACCTTTGGTGAGGTAAAAAGGCGGCTGAGAGACTTGAATATTCAGTATTCCATAAGATATCTGGCAATATTACATTTCAGCCACAGAGGGTCAGTGTTCAATTTTGACTCACCGGGAAAGGCAAAAGACTTCCTGGATACTTTAAAACAGACTGGCTGGCTTGAATAATATGGACAATAATGTTTATTTTGTTTTTCCCTGTAATTTGCCTGGTTTACCTGGTTGTCAGGGGGGCGTTTTTGTTTAATATATGTGGGGATCATTTTTTTTTCTTTTTCTCTCTCTTCTCCCTTCTCTCTTCCCTCCCATCATCCTTTGTTCTTTTTTTCATATCATTTCCTTTTGTTTTTCTCTTCTGGAATAGGATGGGAGAGTTGGGGTGGCGGGGGAGAGGTTGTATATTTCTGTTCTACCAGGAGTGCCTAGGGCTACAGTATGGAGGGGGTGGGTTGAATGCCCACTTTTAACTTTCTTGTTATAGCATGTGTGTGTTTTTCTCACTTTGTGTTGTCTGGGGCAGGAGCGTGGCTTCACCTAGACGGAGCCATTGAGGGGTTAATGGGTAGTATTAGCACCCCTGTGGGCAAGGGGGAAAGTGTTATATGTTGGTATGTTGTTGAAGTTGCTGTTTGAAGTTTTGATCTGGTAGTTTTGGAAGTTGTATTTTTTAGGGTTTTTTTTTAAACTTTCTCCCTCTCCTTAGTGGTTTGTGGAGTAGAGTAGTAGTTTGTTATTATTGTCATTATATTATGAGGTTGTTATACTATTTTGTAGTGATTTTGTAAAAAAATTAAAATCTTTTTTCTATTTAAAAAATATTTTCCAAAAAAAAAGAAACCTAGACAATTATCTGAAGAGAAATCATTTGCAGGATCACAGGGAAATAACAGGAGAGTAGGATGAGCTAGATTGCTTTTACATTATAGCTAGAATGAACAGGATTGGTCAAATGAACTCCTTACCTGCAATAGCTTCATGGTTAGTTATTGTGGTGATACACTTGCATGATACACAGCCTAACTGTAGTCTATACAACTACAAGTGATAATAATGTAACGCTGCAACAACACTCTGAATAAGATACACATGGGTACAGGTAAAAACAATGACTGCAGATGTTGGAAACCAGATTCTGGATCAGTGGTGCTGGAAGAGCACAGCAGCTCAGGCAGCATCCAAAGTGCAGCAAAATCGACGTTACGGTGATTTCTGATGAAGAGCTTTTGCCCGAAACGTCGATTTCGCTGCACTTTGGATGCTGCCTGAACTGCTGTGCTCTTCCAGCACCACTGATCCAGACACATGTGCACAGCTTGGAATGTATTGCACAGAATTTGTTCCATATTAAATACCGTGTCCGCAAAAACACGCAATGAATATGATGCAATAAGATAACTGACACTACATAACAATGTTGATAATAAATTGTCAACACAATTTTAACTGTAGCACTATTTACTGCACAGTTTTGGCTGCAATTGTATTACATTGCCACAAACTCAACAGTAACATACACCCCCAATACACACTGGCACTGCATTCACCAACATGATAATGAGAAACAAAACAAATGCTGGAAAAACTCAGGCTCAGAGGATAGAAATAGGGTTAACATTTTGGGTTGAGGGACTTTCTCATCAGAACTGAAGAAAAGTTAAAATGTAAGCATGTTTTCAGACAGTATAAAGTAATTGGGGGAGACCAGAAGAACTCAAACGAAGGTCTGTGATAGGGTCAGGCGAAGGAGAAATTAAATGTAAAAGATTTTGTGCTATAACAGCCAAAGAGAGGGGTTACAGATACAATAAAGAAACCAAAGTTATGTCTAAATGAGGCATGGATGGTTATACAAAACTATTTGGATGTAATCTGAAATTAGTTTTTCAAAATGAAGACTGATCCAGCAAAATAATTTTTAAAAATGAGGAAATGAAAACACAGAACATGATGGAGACTGGAGTCATAACCTAAAGTTGTTGAGTTCAGCGTTGAGTAGATAGATGCAAAGTGTTGATCTGAAAGGTAAGGTTCTGTTCCTCAGGAAAAAGTGACCTGAAATGTTGAGGAGGTTATTTTCTGGTCTGTATAAATGTTTGGAAGTAAGAAAGCTATCTAATCAGGCAGCAGGTTGGAATGCGAGCAGTTCATCATCTTCCCATCTCCACCAAGGTGAAGTGTAGACACAGAAACCCATGCTCAGGCTTCCCACCCAGCTAAATAATGATCATTTAATAGGTTTGTCTTGCTAGTTATAGTCAACCCAGCTGCAGAGGTGGGTGGCACAATTGTAGTCTCTCTGGAGGAAGGCAATCCCTCATTCAAGGTAGTCATGATTTGGAGATGCCGGTGTTGGACTGGGGTGGACAAAGTTAAAAATCACACAACACCAGGTTATAGTCCAACAGGTTTATTTAGAAGTTCAAGCTTTCAAAGCGCTGCTCTGTCATTAGGTAGCTAGTGGGTAGTATCATGGGACATGCAATTGACGCGATGTATTGGACAAACCTAGATTGCTGTTAAGTCTTTAATCACTGAGAATGGGTTGTAGGTTTCAATTCATTAAGACGTAAATCCCAGATGTTTTTAAAGTCACATTCCCAAGATAACAACGTTTTATATAAAAAAAATGATATCTCAGCTCAGACAATGCATTGAAGGTCTAGGGTTAGAGCCTGTCTGTATTCCATCCTTGAGTCAGACTGGTTCTACTTCCAAAATAGGAATTTATAAAATGTCACATGGACTGACAGCCTATAGATTGTGTGTCTTTTGAACAAAATAGAATATATCTGCAAATGCAAATTCACCCCATAGACTTATATGTGTATGTCATGCATGTGAGAGAGAGTGAGAGATTATGTGAGTGTGTGTGTGTGTGTGTGGGAGAGAGGGAGAAAGTGTGTGGGTGTGTGTGCGTGCGCATGTGAGAGTGTGTGTGTGTATACGGGTGTGCGTAATTGATAGAGTGTGTGCAAGTATGACGGAGTATATGCCTGTGAGATGGTGTGTGTGTGTCTGTGCACGCACGCGCGCACCTGAGAGAGAACATGTGTATGAGAGAGGGTCTGCATGAGTATGTGAGTGTGATTTCATATTAATGAATTGAAACCTGCAACCCATTCTAAGTGATTAAAGACTGAACAGCAATCTAGGATTGTTCAATACAGTGCATCAGTTATATGACACTTTGATATTTTACTATAAATTCTGTGTCCTATGATGCTGCCCCACTAGGTACCTGATGAAGGGGCAGCATTCCAAAAGTTGTATGTCCAAATAAACCAGTTGGACTATAACCTGGTGATTTTTAACTTTAATCAAGATAGTCAGTGCCTGATCAAGTGAGGGCATCAAGAATAGGAGGGGCCTGCTGTGGTCTACTCGCCTCACCTCGAAATCCTTTACTGTGACCCCCACCTGTGAAAGCTGTCTGACCACATGTTTGAGTTTTTTGAAGAAGTAACAAAGAGGATTGATGAGGGCAGAGCGGTAGATGTGATCTATGTGGACTTCGGTAATGCGTTCAACAAAGTTCCCCATGGGAGACTGAGTAGCAAGGTTAGATCTCATGGAATCTCAGGGAGAACTAGCCATTTGGATACAGAACTGGCTCAAAAGTAGAAAACAGAGGGTGGTGGTGGAGGGTTGTTTTTCAGACTGGAGGCCTGTGACCAGTGGAGTGCCACAAGGATCAGTGCTGGGTCCTCTACTTTTTGTCATTTACATAAATGATTTGGATGTGAGCATAATAGGTACAGTTAGTAAGTTTGCAGATGACACCAAAATTGGAGGAGTAGTGGAGAGCGAAGAGGGTTACCTCAGATTACAACAGGATCTTGACCAGATGGGCCAATGGGCTGAGAAGTGGCAGATGGAGTTTAATTCAGATAAATGCGAGGTGCTACATTTTGGGAAAGCAAATCTGAGCAGGACTTATACACTTAATGGTAAGGTCCTGGGGGTGTTGCTGAACAAAGAGACCTTGGAGTGCAGGTTCATTGCTCCTTGAAAGTGGCGTCGCAGGTAGATAGGATAGTGAAGCTTTTTGGTAAGCTTTCCTTTATTGGTCAAAGTATTGAGTACAGGAGTTGGGAGGTCATGTTGCGGCTGTACAGGACATTGGTTAGGCCACTGTTGGAATATTTCATGCAATTCTGGTCTCCTTCCTATCAGAAAGATGTTGTGAAACTTGAAAGGGTTCAAAAAAGATTTACAAGGATGTTGTCAGGGTTGGAGGATTTGAGCTACAGGGAGAGACTGAACAGGCTAGGGCTGTTTTCCTTGGAGCATCGGAGGTTGAGGGGTGACCTTATAGAGGTTTACAAAATCATGAGGGGCATGGATAGGATAAATAGACAAAGTCTTTTCCCTGGGGTCGGGGAGTCCAGAACTAGAGGGCATAGGTTTAGGGTGAGAGGGGAAAGATATAAAAGAGACCTAAGGGGCAACGTTTTCACACAGAGGGTGGTACTGGTATGGAATGAGCTGCCCAGAGGAAGTGGGAGGAGGCTGGTACAATTGCAACATTTAAAAGGCATTTGGATGGGTATATGAATAGGAAGGGTGCTGGCAGGTGGGACTAGATTGGTTGGGATATCTGGTCGGCATGGACGGATTGGACCAAAGGGTCTGTTTCCATGCTGTACATCTCCATGTGGGCGGCACGGTGGCACAGTGGTTAGCACTGCTGCCTCACAGCGCTAGGGACCCGGGTTCAGATCCCACCTCAGGCGATTGACTGACTGTGTGGAGTTTGCACATTCTCCCTGTGTCTGCGTGGGTTTCCTCCGGGTGCTCCGGTTTCCTCCCACAGTCCAAAAATGTGCAGGTTAGGTGAATTGGCCAAGCTAAATTGCCCGTAGTGTAGGTGAGTGGGTGGCGCTTCAGTGGGTCGGTATGGACTTGTTGGGCCGAAGGGCCTGTTTCCACACCGTAATTAATCTAATCTAATGACTTTATGACTCTATGAACATGACTTACCTCCCAATCCTGAACATCCTCCCATTGTCATGTCCATATCAGCCACCTTCTGGTACTGGCGAACAAGATAGCTGCTGGCCTCTGATTGGCCAGCATAGCACACCCCCACCCCTTCTATACTTTCTGTGCGAAAAGATCTGCCATCCTGCCAACCAAGCAAAATTGGCCAACGGTACCAAAAACACCCAGAATGCCTCAGCAGGGACCAAGCAGGCTGACAAGCCAAACGAGAGAGCACTCACAGACAAAGGAATACACTTCAAGCTCCCACTAACAATGTCAGAGCAACACAGCTATCCCAAGGCTAGTTTCACAACCCAGCAATACCAAAGCCACACAAAGAGCAGGTCAGACAGAAAGGCACCAGCAAGAACACTGCTCCCAGGACAAGACAATGGAAGCACCTCACCACTTCAGAGGAGATATTAACACCTACCTGTGAAGAGGAATGGAATCATCGATACTGTCAGAACGTTGCATTGTGTGAAGGAACAGGACATTCATCCGATAACTATTTTCCGATAGTATCCTTGTAACTAGATTACTCCATTTCCAGATACATTGTATTTTTCCCATTTTTAAGTAGCCTTATTGCACAAGATTATAAAAATTGGTCTTATCCTCAGCTCTGGGAAGAGCCTCTTTGATTGCCTGAGCAGACTGTCTGTACTGTTTCAGCTTAATCAGTTTCTCGGCTGCGATATCGCCGCACTAATAAACTGTTTGTCAATTTCACTTCGAACTGTGCTTTGTGATCTCTAACTTACTGGGCAGATTTCTCTGACAGTTTGGCATTAGTCGGCAGGCCCTTTTTTTTTTCTCTCTCTCAACAGGGTAAGCAAGCCAGGTAACCCGGTTCTTACCTGGCAGCCGGCCCTGCCCAGAGGGTCAGACCAGAGAAAGGCTGGACAACTGTGGAGGGTGGCCACAATTCTGATCTGCAGCGAATTGGCTTCAGCTACTGCAATTTGGAAGATGAGTAGTGACTTGGCCTGTGGAGGTAGTCACTTGGCTCCTGAATTTGTTAACTGAATTTTAAGCTGCCACAGCCTGGCCTGTGGAGGTAGTCTGTTGGGAAAGTAAGTTAACTGGCAGCTGGTAATTCGGAATTGAGCAGCGTGGACTGGGCCTGCAGAGGTTGTCGGCTGTGCTAAATTATTTACCTAAACTTTTTAGCAACAAACATTAATTTGGCCCATGCATGATCCGGCTTGAGCCAGGACTTCTGTCACAAACCTGATCTAGCCAGGAGAAAGACGGTCAGGCAGAGAAAGTTAGGCAAACATACGTGGAGAGACCACTCATCAATTTCTCGCTTTACTACTGTTATATCCACAGCTAGTGGGCGGGCACGGTGGCACAGTGGTTAGCACTGCTGCCTCACAGCGCCAGAGATCCGGGTTCAGTTCCCGACTCAGGCGACTGACTGTGTGGAGTTTGCACATTCTCCCCGTGTCTGCGTGGGTTTCCTCCGGGTGCTCCGGTTTCCTCCCACAGTCCAAAGATGTGTGGGCCAGGTGAATTGGCCGTGCTAAATTGCCTGTAGTGTTAGGTAAGGGGTAAATGTAGGGGTATGGGTGGGTTGCACTTTGGCGGGTCGGTGTGGACTTGTTGGGCCGAAGGGCCTGTTTCCACACTGTAAGTAATCTAATCTAATCTAGCTCAAATTAAATTGACTGGGACCTGCTGTTTTGTGCTGTCTATGAGTTTGTTTTGGGTGTGTCTGCTTGTTCTATGGTTACTGAGTGCTTGCTTTGATAATTTCAGGTGTCCCATTTGGCCATGTTTGTTCCGCGCTGAAGTGTTTGTTTACTTTGCGGGCAGCGATTACACGCTTTAGTGACTTTTATTGCCTAACCTGTCAATCACTCGCTGCCTGTGTGTTCTGTTAGCTCTCCATCTCTGTTTTTTTGCCTCGAAATCTAAACACAGCACTTCTAAATCATCCAGGATGCCATGGGGGCACGGATATCCACCGTCTGGTGGAAGATGCCAGCTGTGGGAGCTGGGCAAACCCAACCTAGTGGTGAGAACGGCACTAGACTACCCTGAAAAGGCATGGTAAATACGTAAGCTTTGAGAACAAGGTAGGAGATGCTCTTGTTTCACCTGGGTGACTGACAGACGCCATGCTAAAACACACAGGAGACAGCCGTTACGTTATCCCCTTGACAAGGGACCTTTACTCCTGGTCCCAAGGGAATTGGCCATATGAGGGGGTCCTTCAAAATTAATAAAATTGATTACTGGACCACGGCCATTACAGGGGGTGGGGGGGGAAGGGGATCCCTCATGGGATACTGTCTACATGTCACAGTGTCTCACAAAATTTCGGGATATTGCCAAACACCACCAGCCCCCTAAAGTAAAGACCCGTGACAAAAAAACCCCGACCCCTACTAACAGGCACAGCCCTGCCACCCTACGCCAAAACTTCCCCGACCAGCCCCAGAGCCAGACCCACTGCTACATGAAGTGACTGCCCTTGTTACCATGCAGCCCACAAGAAGCTCACAGCAGGATACAGCAGCCGCTGGGCAGCCTGACTCACTATCGCTGCCCAACCCAGAAAATAACATCAGGCTCACACGCAGCACGGCTGCTGCCCTGAAAAACCAGGGCACTGAATGTCAATTTCCTCGTACTATGATTGGATCTACTCCCCTTGATAAGCCCTGGACCCACACAGAGGTCTGGGCCATGTTGCAAGATGCCCCAGACCCATTGAAAAGATCACTCACCATCTTATAATTGGCTGCTACAAATTTCCACTATTTACAACTGTCTGCCGCAAGATATTCAGGCCCTGTTACTACTGTTGTGGTTCTGCTCGCCGAGCTGGAAGTTTTTGCTGCAAACGTTTCGTTCCCTGGCTAGGGAACATCATCAGTGCTGTTGGAGCCTCGTGTGAAGCGCTGCTTTGATGTTTCTTCCGGTATTTATAGTGGTTTGTTCTTGCCGCTTCCGGGTGTCAGTTTCAGCTGCAGTGATTTGTATGTGGGGTCCAGGTCGATGCGTCTGTTGATGGATGTTCTTGCCGTTTCCGGGTGTCAGTTTCAGCTGTAGTGGTTTGTATATGGTGTCCAGGTCAATGTGTCTGTTGATGGAGTTTGGGGATGAATGCCATGCTTCTAGGAATTCTCTGGCTGTTCTCTGTCTGGCTTGTCCTATGATAGTGGTGTTTTCCCAGTCAAATTCATGTTGCTGGTTGTCTGAGTGTGTGGCTACTAGAGATAGCTGGTCGTGTCGTTTTGTGGCTAGCTGATGTTCATGGATGCGGATTGTTAGCTGTCTTCCTGTTTGTCCTATATAGTGTTTTGTGCAGTCCTTGCATGGTATTTTTTTATTATTATTATTACAAAATACCATGCAAGGACTGCACAAAACACTATATAGGACAAACAGGAAGACAGCTAACAATCCGCATCCATGAACATCAGCTAGCCACAAAACGACACGACCAGCTATCTCTAGTAGCCATACACTCAGACAACCAGCAACATGAATTTGACTGAGAAAACACCACTATCATAGGACAAGCCAGACAGAGAACAGCCAGAGAATTCCTAGAAGCATGGCATTCATCCCCAAACTCCATCAACAGACACATTGACCTGGACACCATATACAAACCACTACAGCTGAAACTGACACCCGGAAACGGCAAGAACATCCATCAACAGACACATCGACCTGGACCCCACATACAAATCACTGCAGCTGAAACTGACACCCGGAAGCGGCAAGAACAAACCAATATAAATACCGGAAGAAACATCAAAGCAGCGCTTCACACGAGGCTCCAACAGCACTGATGATGTTCCCTAGCCAGGGAACGAAACGTTTGCAGCAAAAACTTCCAGCTCGGCGAGCAGAACCACAACAACGGATACCCGAGCTACAAATCTTCAATCAGATTTTAAACCTGTTACTACTTGCATACGGTACCCATTGGGTGACCATTCGCCCCACCATTAACTTCCCCACCTAACCCTGGGACACTGCTGCAGACTGGGACAGATGGCTGGACAGCACTATGAAGGAGGCGATAAACACTTGTGCAAGGCAGCACGCTGACTTTGGTGCTGTTACCCAGTGTCTGCAGAAAACAGACGAGCCCTTGCCAGACTTCATTGCCAGCTTTAGGAACTCTGGAACTCCTCAGCAGGCATCCCCTTAACTGAGAATGAGAAGCTGGCTGTACAGACTCTTGTCAATTGTATGCTCCCTACATATGCCCATGTATACAAACTATATAACTTAATCTGGCAAACAACTTCCTGGGGAGACACCTTGACCACGCTCACTAACCTGGATAGGAATGGGCTGTTCACCACACCCAAGACAGACGGGGGCATTTCCCTGAAATGCATAACCGGACCGCCCTAGGGACACAGCCAGACCAGTACAGGGACCCGCCCTAGGGACACAGCCAGACCAGTACAGGGACCCACCCTAGGGGCACAGCCAGACTAGTACAGGGACCCACCCTAGGGACACAGCCAGTCCATTTCAGGGACCCACCCTAGGGACACAGCCAGACTAGTACAGGGACCCACCCTAGGGACACAGCCAGTCCAGTACAGGGACCTATAGGGTTCTTTAAAGGACCATGCTGGAACTGCGGCAAACCAGGCCAATTGGCTAGACGCTGCTGGTTCCCATCCAAGCAGGAACAACCAGGGCCCTCCATCCATCCTCACTCCCCACAGGCACAGCAGCCACAGCTCACCACCCTACAGTGGCAGCCTCACCAGGCTGCCTACACTATGGCTGATACCTTCCCCCATGCCTCTGAAACAAACTAGGGCTGCCCTGAGAGGGAGATTCTGCAGGCGGTCTCAATATGACTCTCCAACTCCCCAGTGGAAAATCTGATGATGGATGTGGAAGTGGGAGGGAGCAGCTCAAATCCTTTCTGGTGGAGTCCGGGGCCACCCATTCGTCTGCGCCTCCCTCTGAGGAACGTTCCCCGAGTTCCAAGACTGTCCGTACAGTAGGGGTTTCGGGAGTGCCCGTGACATAGCCACTCGCCCAACCCGTGAACTTTAGTATCGAACCACTGTCCCTGCCAGCATTCACTGTTCCCCAGAGGGACTCAAACTGGAGATCCCGGACACCCACTTCTCCATGTTGCGGACGGCAATCACCCACAGCCCGGAACCCCCTAACCAGACAAGCTCCTGCTATGCCTGGTCCTGCCCCACCACCCCTACCCACGCTCTTCTCGACCCCCTGCTTTCCCTGTTATCAACAGCCCCTTCATTCCCCCACTTTATCTTTCCTCCGCTGGGTGAGACTGACTGGCCGCTTTGTCAGTTTCACTGTGCAGCTTCCTGCCCACAGAAATCAGCATCAGCATATGCTACACTCGCGGACCCTCATCTGACCCTCCCCTCCCCACTAGCACTCACTGACTCACTAGAAGGTCAAGTACAGGTGGAAATTAAACAGTGAATGACAGAATCACTAGAAGTATTGATATGCAAAGGGATCTGCTTTCCCACTAGACTATGGGATACATGGAGTGGCACAGGTGATTCAGCGGTTAGCACTGCTACCTCACAGTGCCAGGGACCCCGGTTCAATTCCATTCTCGAGCAACTGACTGTTTGAATTTGCACAATCTGCGCGGATCCCTTCCAGGTGCTCTGGTTTCCTCCTACAGTCCAAAGATGCACAGGTTAAGTGGATTGGCCGTGCTAAATTGCCCAATGTGTCCAGGGATATGTAGGTTAGGCAGATTAAGCGTCGCATATGTAGGGCTACAGGGATATAGCAGAGGGGCGGGTCTAGGTGGGATGCTTTTCGGACAGTCAGTATGGACTTGATGGGTTGAATGGCCTGCTTCTGTAGAGGTTCTAAAACTCACCCTGTTCATTAATGCCTTTTAGAGAAGAGAGTCTGCCGTTAGTTTTTGACTCCAGGTCCATGGTAATATTACTCATTCTTACCAGTCCTTTGATATGGTGAGCCAACCACACTATTCAAGGGCAACAAATTGTCTCTATCCCGTGAGAGAATAAAAATAAAGCAAAATTGAAGGTCAGAGCGCATTGATGTCTGATAAATCAGGCACCTACGGCGAGGTGGAGTTGAACTGCTCTCTTTTTGTATGATTACATTACAGTATTAGATGGCTGTGATACAACAGTCATTATAACCTGTTGCTTTTGAATTGTGTCTGTGGTTTCAGTGCCTACACGTATACCGGTATGTGCACAGCTGGAAAGGTTGTCAATTTAAAATGTATGCTTTTGTGCAAACATTCTACACACAGGCCTTCAAAATTGTGCTGTAACTAGGTAACTGTCTAGTAAGTAGATTTGAGCCAATAAACTACTAAACTGTATTTAATTTAATAACTAACTGAATTTCTAACCGTGCAGTTGGACAATTATGACAATTATGACAATTAAATACTGTAATATTGCTATAATATCATACCATTTGGTGTTGAAACCCAAGGGACTAAAACAGTCAGATTCAAACATAGTGAATTAATAATTCATTCATTCCTACTGTACAGAGCTGCCAATAATGGAGTTTCTGCCTACTGTGGCTGTTTCTTGTACTAACATTTCCTTTATATGTCAACGGTAATCATTTCCATTTACACCGGGCTATCAGGGGTGTGCCGGAATGTTTTTCGTCACTTCTCGAATGAGTTCAATTCCAATGACACTCAATCGGCAATATTTCATCCAGAACAGAACAATATAGACTATTTGACTGGGGGCCCATGCAATACCTTAAAACATACACTCTCTCTGCTACCGCTATCACAACCTCAATTTGAAACGGCATAGTTAGAAGCTATAAACAAAAATGGAGATTGCTGGAAAAACTCAGCAGGTCTTGCAGCATCTGTGGACAGAAATAAGAGTTAACATTTCAGGTCAAGTAACCCGTCCTCAGAACACAGTTATAAACTATGTTGTATTACATTATAAACCAAATAAACCTGTTGGACTATAACCTGGTGTCGTGTGATGTCCACCCCAGTCCAAACTGGCACCTCCATATTATGTTGTCTTACAGCCATCTTTACTGTACCATCTTCAAGATGCTCTGCAGCAAATTCACCAAGGTCGCTTCAACAGCATCTTTCAAATGTGTTGCTGGTTAAAGCACAGCAGGTTAGGCAGCATCCAAGGAACAGGAAATTCGACGTTTCGGGCCAAAGCCCTTCATCGGGAATCCTGATGAAGGGCTCTGGCCCGAAACGTCGAATTTCCTGTTCCTTGGATGCTGCCTAACCTGCAGTGCTTTAACCAGCCATACATTTTCAGCTCTGATCTCCAGCATCTGCAGACCTCACTTTTTACTCGAGCATCTTCCAAATGCCCACCCACCATCATCAAGGAGGACAAAAGCTGCAGACGCATTGGCATACTGCCACCTGCTCATATCCCTCCAAACCTCTCACCATCCTGATTGTGAACAATATGATTATTCCTCCATCATAGCTGTGTCAAGAGTCCTGGAACTTTCTCCTTTAAGAAGGGAGTTAGCGTGCCTATTCAACACATTGACTGCAGCGGTTCGTGAAGGCAGTTCACCATCATCTTCTCCATGGCAATTAGGGACAGACAATAAATGCTGGCCGAGCCTGTGACACCCATATCACATGCAAATCAGAACAGCAATGCTTGCCATCTTTTTAATCCTTAATTCTGTTGATGGTCCCACACCAGAGGTGGGGAACCTTTTCATGTTGGAAGGCCGCATTATGTTAATTATAATCTAATAAGGCCACATCCAAGAAACTTCAATTATATATTCTTCAAAATTCACATTATTTTGTAAAATCTACTATGTACTAACTAAAAAAAAAAGCTAATTCTAAAGTTAACTAACCTTTTAATGACTTTGTTGTGACTGCTTTTTGTAGGAAAGCATTTGAATATTTGGTTGCAGCATGGAGGTCTGCAGTTTTAGCTAATCCTCTAGATGGGTATCTGTCATTTGTGACCTTAAGGGCGTCTTGATTTTGGTTAAGTAGGAGAATGTAGATTCGCAGCAATAAGTGGTTGAAAAGCAAGAAAACATTTTTTGTGCATGTTGCCGAAGGCATGGTATTCTACTGCATTTTTCCATATTTCAATCGGATCTTTCTTAGCGTCAAACAAGGACTTTAATTGTGGCAGTCAGTCTGTGAGGATTATTTCATTGAATTTTCTTTTACTCTGTGATATTTTAAATACATCCATTTTAAGATTAAAATAAAAATAATAAAGGATGAAAAAATATATTAATTAAAAAATAAAAGATTTGTTCTGCAAAATTTGGATTCATTCGAAAGGCCACACACAATGGCCGAGAAGGCTGCATGTGGCCTAAGGCCACAGGTTCCCCACCCCTGTCCCTCACCCTAAAAGGTTAAAACTGACTTCTTACTTCAGAGTTCTGCTGAGAACTTTTGTCATTTTCTCTTTTTAAACAAAGTTCCAGCTCTCTATTTTTAGTTGTGAGGAACTGTAACTCTGATGTATTTGAGCTTTGTAAGTCTGCTCATCATCAATATTATCTTTTATTCTCTGTCATTGCACTCGACATCATTGTTAACCTTTGCCTTTTTGTTTGTCTCTTGTGTTTTTGCCAAGACCTTCTACAGCTGTATCTTTTTTCCCTGCACCTGCTTCCAGCAGTGACTCACGCCAATAGATTCCAGCTAACATTTCACCCTTTGTCTTCTCAGAGACAGTCATGATGATCGGTACCTTTGTGATATCGAATACTCCTCTGACTACTGCTTCCAGCATTTCATGTAATCAACCCCCTTTCATCATTTGCCACCACCCGTAAGCATTCTCCACTAAACCAGCATCATAACCATTCCACAAAGCCCTGCAACATAGCTGATGCCACTGAAACATTTAAAGCTGCAAGACCATGAAATTCAAATAAATCTTGAATGGCAGCCGTTCTCTCCCAGGGGAAAACTCAATAATATTTGGAAATTAGTGCACTAATCAGACTGGAGTTCTATTTTGAAGCATACAAGATTGGTCAGACAAGTGTATCTCATAGAATCATAGAGTTTTACAGGACAAAAGGAGGCTATTTGAACCACTGCATCAGTACCTGCTCCTGAAAGAGCTACCCAGCTAGTCCCATTTTCCAGCCTGATTTCCATAACCCTCTAATTTTCTCATTTTCAACTTCTACTTTTACTGCTTTTTCTTCCTTTTATGATATATTTTCTTGTCAGTTTCTTTTTCTGAATTTCTCTCTGCTAACCTCACCCTTCTCTGGACTGTCCCCATGTCCCCCCACACCCCCACCACCTGCCATATTCACACTTCCTGATCTTGTATAATCTTCCCTTTGTCATCAGCCCCTCGGCAGGCGGGTCGATAAAAGTTCAACCTTGTTAGGATGCTTAGCTTTTCTTCCTGTACTGTTTCTCCAACCACACTGTTTCTCAAATGCACACATTTTCTGAGCAACACCTTTTACCTGATGGTATGAAGCCAAACACTAGGGACATTTCCAACTAGGGACAGTGTTCACTGAGGAGAGGAACATGATGAATCTTGAGGTTAGAGATGGAAGTTTGAACAGTCTGGATCACATTGACATAAGTAGGGAAGATGTGTTGGGTAGGCTGGAGGTTATTAAGGTGGACAAATCCCCAGGACCAGATGGGATCTATCCCAGGCTGCTGAGGGAGGTGAGAGAGGAAATAGCTAGGGCCCTGACAGATATCTTTGTGGCATCCTTAAACACAGGTGAGGTGCCGGAGGACTGGAGGGTAGCTCATGTTGTCCCCCTGTACAAGAAGGATAGTAGGGATATTCCGGGTAACTACAGACCAGTGAGTCTGACGTCAGTGGTGGGAAAGTTGCTGGAGAGGGTACTGAGGGATAGGATCTATTAATATTTAGGAAAGAATGGGTTTATCAGTGATAGGCAACATGGTTTTGTGCGGGAGAGATCGTGCCTTACCAACTTAATAGAGTTCTTCGTGGAAGTGACCAAGTTGATAGATGAAGGAAGGGTTGTTGATGTCAAATACGTGGACTTTAGTAAGGCATTTGATAAGGTTCCCCATGGTAGACTAACGGAGAAAGTGAAGTCACATGGTGTGTAGAGTGTTCTAGCTAGGTGGATAAAGAACTGGTTGAGCAGCAGGAGACAGAGGGTAGTAGCTGAAGGGAGTTTCTCATAATGGAGAAAGGTGACCAGTGGTGTTCCACAGGGATCAGTGTTGGGGCCACTGTTGTTTGTAATATACATAAATGATATGGAAGAGAGCACTGTTGGTATGATCAGCAAGTTTGCAGATGACACGAAGATTGGTGAAGTAGCAGAAAGTATAAGGGTATGTCAAAGAATAAAGGAGGGTATAGATAGACTGGAGAGTTGGGCAGAAAAGTGGCAGATGGATTTCAATCCAGACAAATGTGAGGTGATGCATTTAGGCAAGACTACTTCTAGAGCGAATTATACAATGAATGGAAGAGCCTTGAGAAATGTTGATGGTCAGAGAGATCTGGGAATGCAGGTCCATTGTACCCTGAAGATTGCTGCACAGGTGGTTAGAGTGGTCAAAAGGTATATAGTATGCTAGCCTTCACTGGACGGGGTATTGAATAGAAGAGCTGGCAAGTCATGTTAAAATTGTACAGGACATTGGTTCGACCACATTTGGAATACTGTGTACAGTTCTGGTCGTTACATTACCAAAAGGATGTGGACGCTGTGGAGGGGGTGCAGAGAAGGTTTACGAGGATGTTGTCTGGTATGGAAGGTGCTAGCTATGAAGAGAGGTTGAGTAGACTAGGTTTGTTTACATTAGAAAAAAGGAGATTATGGGGGGACCTGATTGAGGTTTACAAAATCATGAAGGGTCTAGACAGGGCGAATAGAGACAAGCTTTTTCCCAGGGTGAAGGATTTCCATAACGAGAGGTCACACTTTCAAGGTGAGAGGTGGAAAGTTTAAGGGGGATACACGCGGCAAGTACTTCACACAGAGGGTGGTGGGCATTTGGAACGCGTTGCCAGCAGAGGTGGTAGAGGCAGGCACGGTAGATTCATTTAAGATGCATCTGGATAACTGCATAAGTAGGTGGGGAACAGAGGGATACAGATGCCTAGGAATTGACCGATAGGTTTAAACAGTACATTTGGATTGGCTCAGGCTTGGAAGGCCGAAGGACCTGTTCCTCAACTGTAAATTGTCTTTGTTCTTTGTTCTAAACTCAGCCAGTGATACAAACAGGATGGTCCTAATAGAAAGATTCTGTCAACCTGCTCCTACCCCCCTACTATCTTCCTCTTGACTTTGACTCCATCCTTTTCACCTCGTCCATTTTGTACTTACCTTCCGCCATCCCCTTCCATGACTCTTGTGATGAATTCTGATGACCAAGGGAAGAGCAGCAGTCATGATCAAATTGAATGGTATAGCAGTCTCAATGGGCTAAATGGCCTACTTCTGCTCATGCATCTTGTGGTCTTACAGTATAGAGGTTGACAAAATTATGAGGGGCATGGATAGGATAAATAGACAAAGTCTTTTCCCTGGGGTCGGGGAGTCCAGAACTAGAGGGCATAGGTTTAGGGTGAGAGGGGAAAGATATAAAAGAGACCTAAGGGGCAACTTTTTCATGCAGAGGGTGGTACATATATGGAATGAGCTGCCAGAAGAAGTGGTGGAGGCTGATACAATTGCAACATTTAAGAGGCATTTGGATGGGTAAATGAATAGGAAGGGTTTGGAGAGATATGGGCCAGGTGCTGGCAAGTGGGACTAGATTGGGTTAGGATATCTGGTCGGCATTGACAGGTTGGACTGAAGAGTCTGTTTCCATGCTGTACATCTCTATGAATCGACGACTCTACCGTTCCCTATTTGACCCCTTGGCCCTGTTTCAGCATTCAGTAAGATCCGAGAAAGGGTCACTGAACTGAAACTTTAACTCGGATTTCTCTCCACAGATGCTGCCAGACCTGCTGAGCTCTTCCAGTAATTTCCAGTAAGTTCAGTGATTTCCAGCATCCACAGTTCTTTTGGTTTTTACTCAGTAAAATCATGGCTGATCAACAAACTAACTCCATGCCTTCACCTTTGTTCCTTATCCCTTAAATGTATCCAAATATCATGTATTTCTCTCTGCACCAACGCTGCCAGAACTCCTGAGTTTCTACAGCACATTCTGATATTATTTTAAATCTCCAGAATCCAGGGTACTTTGCTTTTATTTTGTGATATAATTCTTGAGAGGTCTGACTCTAATTTTTAGACTAGAGTCCGTGTCCTAGATTCTTCAAACAGTGAAGATAAACTATGTACTTTATCTGTTCCTCTTAGTATCCTGAAAATATTGATCAAATCACCCTTAACCTTTTAAATTTCACACAATATAACCAGTAATCACTGTTTGAAACCCAGTTTCAATCTGGTATATCTACACTACACTCTTTTCAAGGTGTGGTGCCCAGAACTGAACCACAGATCCCCATCAGAGATTTGGATCAGACTTGATTCCTTGAGATATGAAGGGCAGCCTTGTTTTGTACTTGACAATGAAATTTCAATGAAGTTTGTATCTGGATCCCCCAAGTCTCTTTGGACTCTGCTCTTTCCAATGTTTCATCATCTAGCTGGAATCTGGTCTCCCCTTTTTAGATGCAAGCCTTACCTTTGACGACACTGAAGTCTGTTTGGCAGAGCCATTTCACTTCATTTATTAATATTTCTTTATGATGTTCTGCTAACACCCACATTGCTTATCATGACAGCTAGCATTGTGTCATCAGCACATTTGGATGTAAGTTTTCTATCATATTATCTAAATTAGTCATGAACACCGGTGTTCCATAAGCCCTCAGACCATCCTTCAACCCGGATTCTCGTCCTGGTTTCTCCCAAATCCTAGCTTCTCCCAAAATTACTCACCTGTATTTGAATGATGTCCCTGCCATTAAGGTTTGGGTTGAGGATTATCAGATCCACCATGAAATTTTAAAATTAAAGTTGTCCCCTGGTTGTTAAAGCCATCATTGTGGAAGGGAAATCCCTCAACAGAGAAGGCTTCGGCCAGGCCCTGACTGGTGAAAAGTTGAAAGGTATTCCCAGGGCCAGGCAAGGAGCACGAACAACCCTCCCGGCCCATCTCCAAGTGAACCCTGGCACTGGCTGACACTTAGTACCTGTTGACCAACGGACTCAGCAGTGTCTTCCAATGCCTGGAAAATGCCCTTCAAAAGTCTAAAAATAGCCTCTAAGTGGGGACTTAATTGATTTCATTGCACGTCACCTCTGTCAATTCCTGAAATGGCCCACTTTGGGGGAATAGCTTGGAGATGGTACAGTGCCCAGGAATATTCGTACCAACAAGCTTGTCACTATTTCGCTGGTCCCACTGTTTCCCAAACAGTCCCTTCAGAGTGAGGAAAATTCAATGCTATGACAGAGACACCGAGTGATAGACAGAGAACAGGCACAGAGGCACACACACTCACACACAGGCACAGGCACAGAGATGTACACACACAGGCACAGAGATGCACACACAAGCCTGCAAGCAAAGGTCCCTAGAGATTTATTCTGACTACAAGCCCTGACAGAATTTATCAATTTTATAATCGAGTGTCTGTAATTGTGAGCTCCAGTTGCTGTTATCAGTTAACCTACGGGCTCAGTGTAGAGGGGCTTCCCTGGAATGTTCATCCATTACACTTTATGTAAAGTGATTGGCAGCATCCTGAGTCTCTGAATAACATGATATAAAAGTACAAGTACTTTCCTATATTATCTATCGCCCTTGCTTTGTGGGATGAATGTAATATTTCTGATAGTAGTAGATAGTCTGGAGACGATACAGAGAATACATTCTGGAAAACATTGACCTGGAGAGTTCACACAGCTCAGCTAATGCTGAAACAGTGCTGAGACAAGCAGATTGGTTAAATTAAAAAATGCTAACCTCAAGGCATTGTGAGGCAATTTATTTGGAAATTGATTAAAATGAATCAACTGCTGTGTCACCGCTCATTAGTTTTAATTACATTCGATTGATCTTTTTCTCGCAAATGCAGTGCCCAACATGCATGTGTATAAAGGACCTTGCTGATCCTCAACTGGACTGTGAAAGGGGAGGAACGCAGAGCAAATCAATGATTAATCTCACTGTAAGGGCAGTGGATAGAGAGGATCTCGCTCACTGCTCAATAAATTCCACATCTCAATAGCCAACTGCAGTAGCTTTACTTCCCCAGGGGATCAAAAAGGTTCAATAAAGACGTAACAGCCACACATAGGTGTCAGTTCGCTGCATAGCTGCTCTGCAATGCATAGAGGTCCTCACAGCATGGGCTCAATTCCCACATTGGCTTAGATTACCGCGAAGGACCCTCCTTCTCACTCTCGCCCCTCATCTGAGGTGTAGTGACCTCAGGTTAAACCACCACCAGTCAAATCTCTCTAATGAGACAGCACTGCCCTATGGCTTTGTAAGACTATGGTGACTTTATCTTTAAGAACCACATGCTAACAAAATATGAATTTTGCCTGAATCAAAGTTGGGCTGACAGTCGAACTGAAGATTTAGTGACACTAAAAAACTACACAGGTGTTCGGAACTATATGCCAAGTTGGCCAAGGTATGGCACAAATCCAGAAGATTAAACATATTCTCTCTGTTTCTCCTCCCTTTCTTGTGGGTCTCTTGCTGATGAGAGAAACCATTGAGGACATTCAGCCTCCTGATAGGTTTGATGGAATATGCTGTAAAGGGGGTCAGGTCATCTTGAAGACGAATACAAAGCAAACTGTGTGTCAATCTGAAACCTGTTATAAAGGACACAGTGACTGCATTTTTAAAAAAAAATACTACAAACATAAGCTTTCACATTTCACCTCTGAACTCTCTCGGGTCCAGAATCCAACAACCCACTTGGGAAGAACTTATCTCTTATTTATTTTAAAATCAGACACAATGGTGATACACACCTCTGGGTTCAGTGGGACTTGAACCTTCATCTCCTGCCCCAAAGGTAGGGACGTTACCACTGCACAAGACACTCAGACTGAAACTGTTGTTGTGCAGAAGACAACTTGCAGTCATAGACAAGAGGAGAATTCACAGTAAATATTCTGACTTTCAGATGTCAACTTCTCTCTGCTGTCAGAATTGTGGGGTAATCTGTTTAAAATAACTCCTCAGCTGGAATAAAGGGATTTGAGAAGAGTGGAGTCAGCATTTGTATGATAGCCCTACTTTTCCCAGAATACTGACATGATTGAACTACTTGGCTGCAACGCAATGCTGAATCTACACTCTGGCTTGGGACTAAGACTAATCTCGATGATCAGCGGCTGCCTCTCTTCAGAGAGGAAAATGCTTATTAAAGGTTTTTCTCTGCACTTGGCAAAAGTCTGACCAGGTTTTATTGCCTGTCTCCCTGTTGCTGATCGGCAATTTCTTCTTGCCGCTTTGTTGAAGCTACAGAGCAACAGCATGATAACAGACAGGGTTTTATGAAGGTGTAGAAGTGTACTGTACCTTTAAGAAAGTTAAAAGCTAACAGAAATACCTGACAGCTCCAAGTGTATTGAACAAGATACAGTGTAACCTTTTGGTCCAGCTGTTTGCCAGGAGACAAAGACAGATTCAAATTGGGCCAATCAGTTTAAATTATACCCAAAAAATACCAGATTCCAATCAAATTTGAATTTAGCATATTGATAATAATAAAAGCCAATGACACAATCCAATGCTTTGGGATATAAGACTAGGAAAACTTGAACAGGAGAGAGAGAACTGCCAAGCCACCAGCTCCTGCAGACTGCCCAAAACACAGCTCCCTTAAAGGTACATTTATCTATCATTGACCTATGAAAGAGAAATCCTTGGAGATCCTTGTGGCACTCCACTGGTCACAGGCCTCCAGTCTCCACCACCACTCTCTGTCTACTACCTTTGAGCCAGTTCAGTATCCAAGTGGCTAGTTCTCCCTGTATTTCGTGAGATCTAACCTTGCTCACCAGTCTCACATGGGGAACCTTGTCGAATGTCTTACTGAAGTCCATATAGATCACACCTACCGCTCTGCCCTCATCAATCCTCTTTGTTACTTCTTCAAAAAACTCAATCAAGTTTGTGAGACGTGAGTTCCCATGCACAAAGCCTTGTTGACGATCCCTAATCAGTACTTGCCTTTCCAAATACATGTACATCCTGTCCCTCAGGATTCCCTCCAACAACTTGCCCACCTCCGATGTCAGCATCACTGGTCTATAGTTCCCTAGCTTGTCCTTACCACCCTTCTTAAACAGTGGCACCACGTTAGCCAACCTCCAGTCTTCTGGCACCTCACCTGGGACTATCAATAATACAAATATCTCAGTAAGAGGCCCAGCAATCACTTCTCTAGCTTCCCACAGAGTTCTCGGGTACACCTGATCAGGTCCTGGGGATTTATCCACTTTTACCCATTTCAAGACATCCAGCACTTTCTCCTCTGTAATATGGACATTTGTCAAGATGTCACCATCTATTTCCCTACAGTCTATATCTTCCATATCCTTTTCCACAGTAAATACTGATGCAAAACATTCATTTAGTATCTCTACCATTTTCTGCGGCTCCACACAAAGGCCGCCTTGCTGATCCTTGTGGGCCCCTTTTCTCTCCCTAGTAGTCCTTTTGTCCTTAATGTATTTGTAAAAACCCTTTGGATTCTCCTTAACTCTATTTAAGAGTTATTTCATGTCCCCTTTTTGCCCTCCTAATTTCCCTCTTAAGTATATTCCTACTGCCTTTATACTCTAAGGATTCACTCGATCTATCCTGTCTATACCTTATATATGCTTCCTTCTTTTTCTTAACCAAACCCACAATTTCTTTAGTCACCAGCATTCCCTATACCTACCAGCCTTTCCTTTCACCCTAACAGGAATATACTTTCTCTGGATTCTCATTTCTGAAGGCTTCCCATTTTCCAGCTGTCCCTTTACCTGCAAACATCTACAGCCAATCAGCTTTTGAAAGTTCTTGCCTAATAGCATCAAAATTGGCCTTTTTCCAATTTAGAACTTCAACTTTTAGGTCTGGTCCATCCTTTTCCATCACTATTTTAAATCTAATAGAATTATGGTCACTGGCCCCAAAGTGCTCCCCCATTGACACCTCAGTCACCCAAGAGTAGGTCAAGTTTTGCATCTTCTCTAGTCGGTACATCCACATACTGAATCAGAAAATTTTCTTGTACACACTTAACAAATTCCTCTCCATCTAAACCCGTAACACTATGGCAGTCCCAGTCTATGTTTGGAAAGTTAAAATCCCCAACCATAATCACCCTATTATTCTTACAGATAGCGGACATCTCCTTACAAGTTTGTTTCTCAATTTCCCTCTATTAGGGCATCTATAATAGAATCCCAATAAGGTGATTATCCCTTTCTTATTTCTCAGTTCCACCCAAATAACTTCCCTGGATGTATTTCCAGGAATATCCTCCCTCAGCACAGCTCTAATGCTATCCCTTATCAAAAATGCCACTCGCCCTCCTCTCTTGCCTCCCTTTCTACCCTTCCTGTAGCATTTCTATCCTGGAACATTAAGCTGCCAGTCCTGCCCATCCCTGAGCCATGTTTCTGTAATTGCTATGATATCCCTGTTCCTAACCATGCCCTGAGTTTATCTGACTTCCCTGTTCGGCCTCTTGCATTGAAATACATGCAGTTTAATGTATTTGTCCTGCCTTGTCCTTGCCTGCCCTGACTGTTTGACTCACTTCTGTTCTCAACTGTACCAGCCTCAGATTGAGCTCTTTCCTCGCTATCTCCCTGAGTCCCTCCTCTACTCCTCTCCCCACCTTACTGGTTTAAATGCTCCCAAGCAGCTCGAGCAAACCTCCCTGCTGGCATATTAGTTCCCTGCTAATTTAAATGCAAACTGTCCTTCTTGTACAGGTCACTTCTTCCCCAAAAGAGATTCCAATGAGCCAAAAATGTGAATACTTCTCCCATACACCAGCTCTTCAGCCATGCATTCATCTGCTCTATCCTCCTATTCCTGTCCTCACTAGCTCGTAGCATGGGAGTAATCCAGATAACACTACTCTCGAGGATCTCCTTTTTAAATTCCTGCCTAACTCTCTGTAATCACCCTTCAGAATCTCAACCTTTTCCCTTCCTATATAGTTGGTTCCAATGTGGACAATGACCTCTTGCTGGCCCCTCTCCCCCGTGAGAACATTCTGCACCCTCTCTGAGACATCCTTGATCCTGGCAGCAGGGAAGCAACACACCATTCTGCTTTTTCGCTGCTGGCCACAGAAACGTCTGTCTCTACCTCGAATTAGAGGGCCCCCAAATACAATTGATCTCTTGGAAGCCGACGTACCCCTTGTTGCATTAGAGAAGTCTCAATACCAGAAACTTGGCTATTCGTGCTACATTCCCCTGAGAATCCATCACCCCCTTCATTTTCCAAAACAGCATACTTGTTTGAAATGGGTATAGCCACAGAAGGCTCCTGCACTAGCTGCCTATCTCTCTTACCTTTCCTGGAGTTAACCCATCTATGTGACTGTATCTGAGACTTTCCACCCTTCCTATAACTGCCATCCATCACATACTGTTGCAAATTCCTCATTGCTTCTAAGTGTGTCTCCAAATGATCAATTCGATCTGATAAGATTCGCATCCAACAGCATTTATGGTAGATATAATCCGTAGTAACCCTTGAACTCTCTTTAAACTCCCACATCTGACAAGAAGCACATATCACTCTACTAAAGGCCATTTTTGCTCCTTCACAATTTACAGACTCAGAAAATAACATTGTCTTATTCCTCTACAAAATACTGCCCCAAGTTAAAATATAAGCCATAACTATTAATTTAAGTTTAATCAAGAAACATACCCCAAAAAGCATATAATCAAGAAAGAACCCACCTACTCACTACTTCTGTAGGTCCCACTTAAAAACAATGCACTTATTTGCTTCTGTGCTTTGACCTTCACCCAAACAGTTCCTCCAAGATCAGTTGTGAATTTCACTGTTTGCTAATTTTCCCAGACGCACTCCGATGTCCAGCGATACATGAATTCAAACAGCAAAGACAGTAACCGTGCAGGTTCACTGCTGTGTCAGTTCCTTTCTCTCTCTCTTCTGCACTGACCTCACCATGTGATTCCTTTGTCCGTTTTTCTCCCTTTTAAAACTGCTGTTTTGTTTACTTTTTTTCTCCAAAGGTCCAAAACAATGTAACAGCATATAAAACAGTAATTGCTGCTCCTCGAATTTGAGGAAATCACCTCCAACACCTAAAATACCTCAATAAAGGAGCAATTGGTACAGCCAGAAATTTTTCCTGTCCTCCATCTTGGTTTACCCAGAATCCCCCTAGAGTGGTGCTGGAAAAGCACAGCAGGTCAGGCAGCATCTGTGGAACAGGAAAATGTCAATTTCCTTACCAGCTGTGCTTTTCCAGCACCATTCTAATCTTGATTCACAGGTTTCATCCAACCCTCACACATTTACTGCTGTAAACCTCACACCTGTACATCACAGTTCCACTCTGACGGCCCATCAGAAGTACAGACACACTTGCTGTCCTTTTGCTGAATAAGGTAGCCCATTAATAGATGGCAGTAACAGCAAAACAGCAGGGAACTGACAAGGTTCTATGTGCTGCCTCTCACATAGGAAATGGCACAGACCCCCATAATTGGAGAAGTTGTCACTTTTCACCTGAACTCTCTCTGTCCATCACACTAACAAAGATGGTGTCATCCAAAGTTTGTCCCTCCAAGACCTACATCTGCTGAAGGGGCTTCCTCGAAGACCTTCAGCAGTTTCTCCCATTGAAAGTCTGCAGCTTTCTACCAATGGTGCTACACTCACAGGAATTGCACTGCACTGGAGCACTGAGACAGCCAATTGCACGAAGGAGATGAACAAGAGTGAGTCCTGAGTTCTGTTTTTATTAACTGTTGTAGAAGATGTTGGTTTGGAATTATTGCCTTTATTTCAGGATTTTCAAGGAGGTAACAAAAGAATGGTAAGGTGAGGAATTTGGAGCAATGGGAACATTCAGGGGAACCAGAATCTGATATATTTACAGGCTGTGAATGTGCTGGCTCCTTCCTCCTCCTAAAGCTGCTGGTAAAATCCTGGATCCTAGTCCTGTACTCTGATGACAAAACATAACATATTGCCAGGTTCTTTTTTTGTACAATCCCTACAGTGTGAAAGTAGGCCATTCAGCCCATCAAGTCTGCACAAACCTTCTGAAGACCATCCCACTACCGTCCCCAGCCTGGCCCTGAACGCTGCATTTCCCATGGCTAACCCACTGAGCTTACACATCCCTGGACACTATGGGCAATTTAGTGTGGCCAGTTCACCTTGGACACACACTCCAGCGAGGTCCATTAGCCAGTTATAGAGTAGGTAAGAATATAATCAAGCAAACCCCCACTGATTTGATACGGTGGCCATGAATAACTGGCTGTTGCATCAATATCACTGCCGAGAATAAGCAGGCAGTTTGCAACATATTCTGGGTGGGAGTATGCACCAGCTGCATGTTGAGTGAGTGGTCTCCCTTGTGGCTCCAGTATATTTTCCTATCGAGACATGGAGCTCATAAAGCCATGTGTGCATGCATTAGATGGCTTTTTGCATCATTGGGAAGCCTAGTATCAAGGCAAAATCAGGATTCTCATGCATCTCTGTTTAAAAGAAGACAATGCAGTTCCTGCTCCTGTGATACCCAGAACTCCATAACTCCCAAGGCCAGATGCAAGGCCATCTACACTATGTGGCAATGCCATCTATTCTAGCTGACAGAGGAATGGTGGGCCAGGACCATTTTTCCAGCTACTGGCAGTACCATCCTTGCCCTGCTCTGGGTTGCTAGTGAAATGTTAATGCTGCAGCACACTGGTGTTGTCTTAAGGGTTAAGTTCGAAGAAGTATCAATAATGAGAAGCAGCAATATGGTGGATGGAAAGATATTTTTGTCCATTGGTAGAGGCGTCAATAACCAAAGGAGTGTAGATTTAAGGGAAGAGACAGAAGCTTAAGAGGAGAGTTGAGATTTTTTCATTCAGAGTTTGGAACTTAATGTTTGAAAGAGTACTTTAGTCAGAAACTCTTAAGCAGCAATTGATGTAACCTGCATTGCCATAGTTTCCAGTGCTATGGGCCAAAAGCTGGAAAATAGAATTGGTGTAGTCAGATCTTTGTTGACCAGAGTGGACATGATGGACTGAATGGCCTCTTCCTGTGCCGTAAATGTCTATAAGCCCAAGTGCTCTGAGAACCTATCTCGGTCTGCTGCAGAAAACCTTTCCTCCCCTCCCTTCCTCTCTCTATAAACAGCTTGTCTCCTCTGCTACATCCGCTCCATCTCCCACTGAAGCTGCAGCCCATGGGGAACTGCAGCTATTATTCCCATGGCTGGGAGCACGTGTTGTGTTCTGGGGCCTTTCAGAAGCACAGTGCTCCTTCTGAACATCCAGTTCCACTCTCTCTGGACTGAAAGCACATCCCTCAACACCAATAATGCAGAACTTCAGCTAACTCTGCAACAGCAAGCAGATAGTCAAAAGCACTTCACCTTTATGGTGATGACTTTAGACTGTGGTAGTTAAGGGGTGGTCCCTCATGCTTCTCCTATATAGGGAAGGAGGAGTTAACAGGGAGGTGAGGTTCAATATGGCAGCTTGGGTGACAAAAATTAACATTTCACACTGACTGACATCAAGAGCTGTCCATTCTTTATACTTCCAAGACAAGCACACATAGGTGATTATAACCTGCCACAGTGAAGTGTGGGACTCACACAATTTTTTACATTTGACTGGTTTCCCATGGCGCCAAAAACATTGGAGCTGAACTTTGCTGGTGTCTGCAGAAATGCTGCATGAGTGGCTGAAACCTATTGAAAAAATATACATAGCTCAACTGATTAGATAGAGAACAAGCACATTTGCTAAGTGTAACACAAGAAACCACAGGTTTCCATTGAACAAATCCAATACAGACTCATGGAGACAACCACACACACACTCAATACTGCAGCTGCATTAGTACAGTAAGTGAGTACACTGGCCCCCAGAATCATCAAATCATGACCTTTTAAAACAACTGCTGTGGTATTTTGCGCTACTGCCCCTCCCCCCATCCCAGCTGCTTGTGTTGTTTACATATCGTAAAGCTATATCCCAGCCTTCGTCATATGGTGTGCTTCATTCTCACAAGTTCATTAACTCTTAAGACGCTCCTAGAAAGCTTTCGCAAATTCCCATCTCCTCGTATGACTCATTTATCAGCTTGCCCACGGTCACTAAGAACATCAACAAATCTAGGGTAATCAAACTAAATCAAGAATTAAATATTTAAGACAATTTTTCACATCTGTTCACCCTATCATTCAATATTGTTGCTTCTTTATTGTCCAGCTTTTCCTTATTTCAGCAGGTTATTTGTAATGTTATCACTTTTGAAGGTGAAGGTGGTGGGTTCAGCCAATACCTTAGTGCAGGACTATTTAAAAAGAGAGAGAAGATCTCCCAGTGGCCTGGCCAATATTTATCCTTCATCACCAACACAGATGAAAGGTCATTAACTCTGTTTCGCTTTCCAAAGATTCTTCCTGACCTGCTGAGAATTGCTAGCATCGATTTCAATCATTAAGGCGGACTGACTAACTAGTCATTACCACATTGATGATTGAGGGACTTTGCTGTTTGCAAACTGATTCCCACAATTCCTAGGGGCAGCACAGAGGCACAGTGGTTAGCACTGCTACCTCACAGCATCAGGGCCTCGGGTTTGATTACAGCCTCGGGCGACTGTATGGAGTTTGTAGATTCTCCCCATGTCTGCGTGGGTTTCCTCCGGGTGCTCCTGTTTCCTCCACCGTCAAAAGATGTGCAGATTAGGTGAATTGGCCATGCTAAATTGCCCAGTGTTAGGTGCACTAGTCAGAGGGAAGTGGGTCTGGATGGGTTACTCTTCTTAGGGTCAGTGTGGTATGGACTTGTTGGGCCAAATGTCCTTACTGTAGGGAATCTAATCTTAACAAAACTCTAATCTACATTGCAGCTTCAACTCTAATTCAATGGTTGAAACATGCTTTGAAATGGTGTGAAAAGCACAATAGAAATTAAAGTATTTCATGTCTATGATTTTTTTTAGAGAAGATGGCTTTAAAGTATACTAATCTGAAAATAAAGACATGGAGTACCTTGCCCTCTCTGCTTGGTGTATTCTATTGCAATCTATGTTTTAAGGGCTGAAAGACAAAGCACGAGAAAAGGGCAAGGCAAGGCAGACATCTAAGTGGGCGTAAAGTGAGTGTGCAAGAAGAGAGCAAATGAGAAGTCCTGAGTTGCACCCGAATCCAACCTGAGATGAGTACCTGATATTGTTTACAGAGTATCCTGGCAGCAACACTGCAAGAAAATGTGCTAGTGTACTCCAGAGTGGATTGGGGATGTGCCATTGGTGATGTGGCAGCAAAGTAGCTCAGTGGTTAGCACTGCTGCCTAACAGTGCCAGGGACCCAAGTTCAATTCCAATCTTAGGTCACTGTCTGTGGGGTGTTCTGTGTGTCTGCATTGGCTTCCTCTGGTTTCCTCCCACACTCCAAAGATGTGCAGGTTAGGGTGGATTGGCCATGTTAAATTGCCCATAGTGCAGGAGTGTGCAGGCTAGGTAGATTAGCCACAGGAAATGCAGGGTTACAGGAATAAGGTTGGGGGACGGGTCTGGGTGGATTGCTCTTTGGAGGAGTCAATGGACCGAATGGTCTGCTTCCACGCTATAGCGATTCTATGGAGATAGTAAGGCTGGTACTATAAGATGCCAATATCCATTTGTGGGGTACATGGGCAGTTGCTGCGCATGGAGGATGCCCTGAGATATTGGTGTTTGCTGTTCAAAATGAAGATCCAAATGAGCAAGCAATAAACTGGAATCACCAAGTACACCAGCTCAGACTCTCAAGTCAGGAATTGTCACCATATAGTTTCGATCTGGTGGCAGGAAAAATGGGAATCTACCCATTAAAGAGGCTACATTCAATAATAATAATTTGGAGATGCCGGTGTTGGATTGGGGTGTACAAAGTTAAAAATCACACAACACCAGGTTATAGTCCAACTAGCTTTCCACCTGATGAAGGAGCAATGCCCCAAAAGCTAGTGTGCTTCCAATTAAACCTGTTGGACTATAACCTGGTGTTGTGTGATTATTAACTTCAGTAATAATGGGGTACTAATATATGTAATGGATATAATTAGCCCCCTCTTCCCATATTAGTGAGATTCTTGTCTGGTCATTGAACAACTGTTTCAAGAGTTGGGGTTTTTTTCTTGATGTTGAGAATTTCATTTCTCCCCATCTCAACTTAATATCTCACTGACTCATCAATACTCATGACGCACAAGGGCTGGGAAGTTCAGCCCAAAAATTCTAAAGCTAGCACTGATCAGTAATGGACAACAATGTATTGTAGTTGGTGGTGCCATGCAACTTAGTAAAGTTTCATGACAGCATTACCAAATAGCATTTGACTCCAAACCACCCAAGTAGACACTAGTGCAGGCGACTAAAATTGAGGCCAAAGGGGTGGTTTTAAGGTGCAACTTAAAAAAGGACAAAATAAAGTGATTGAGAGGCTAAAGTGAGATACCATGCAAGGACTGCACAAAACACTATATAGGACAAACAGGAAGACAGCTAACAATCCGCATCCATGAACATCAGCTAGCCACAAAACGACACGACCAGCTATCCCTAGTAGCCATACACTCAGACAACCAGGAACATGAATTTGACTGGGAAAACACTACCATCATAGGACAAGCCAAACAGAGAACAGCCAGGGAATTCCTAGAGGCATGGCATTCATCCTCAAACTCCATTAACAGACACATAGACCTGGACCCCATATACAAACCACTACAGCTGAAACTGACACCCGGAAATGGCAAGAAGATCCATCAACAGACACATCAACCTGGACTCCACATACAAACTACTACAGCTGAAACTGACACCCGGAAGCGGCAAGAACAAACCACTATAAATACCGGAAGAAACATCAAAGCAGCGCTTCACAGGAGGCTCCAATAGCACTGATGATGTTCCCTAGCCAGGGAACGAAACGTTTGCAGCAAAAACTTCCAGCTCGGCGAACAGAACCACAACATATCACCTTAATTTAAGACCTAGACACTAGCAACAACAACTTCCATTGGTATAGCACTTTTAATGTAGTAAAAAGTTCTAATACACTCGACAGGAGTGGTTAAGATTAGACTTACAGTGTGGAAACAGGCCCTTCAGCCCAACAAGTCCACACCGATCCGCCGAAGCACAACCCACCCATACCCCTACATTTACCCTTTACCTAACACTACAGGCAATTTAGCATGGCCAATTCACCTGACCTGCACATCTTTGGACTGTGGGAGGAAACCGGAGCACCCGGAGGAAACCCACGCAGACACGGGGAGAATGTGCAAACTCCACACAGTCTGTCACCTGAGTCGGGAATTGAACCCGGGTCTCAGGCGCTGTGAGGCAGCAGTGCTAACCACTGTGCCACCGTGCCACCCACTATGAACACAAGAATTAGGAGCAGGGAGAGGCTATTCAGCACCAGAGTGCTCCATTATTTAATAAGATCATGGCTGACTCTGGCCTCAACTCCACTTTCACATCTGCCCTCCATAACCCTCAACTCCCTTGTTATCAAACAAAATGTGACATGAGCCACATAAAGATGTTATAGTTCTGCTGATAGTGCCCAGGCAGCTGAAGCAGTCGTGATGTGAAAAATATTGCAATATACAAAGGGCCAGAGTTGGAAGGTGCAGAGATCTTGGAAGATTGTACAGCTAGAGAATGTTTCTGATACAGCAAGGAACAAGGCAAGAGTGGGATTAAAAAAGAAGAATTTATGGAATTTTAAGTTGCGGTTTTGCTGGATTTGTTGTCCAGTGCAGGTCAGTGATCTTAGAGTAATGGGACATGAAAACACAAGTAGTGCTTGGAGTAATACTGTTAATGTTTATAGTATGAATAGTGTCATTTGTATTATATAGAGTGCTTCTCATATACTATATCACAGCAAAGCATCTTAGTTAAATAAAACTGTTTCTGTTAAAGAGACAGGGTCAACATTTTGAGTTGCCTTCAAGCGATGCTGTATGTGGTGTAACTTTTCACATGTGACAATAAAACTAATTCAATTCATGCAAATTCAGACCCAATAACTGCTTGGTTACTGTATATAACAAAAATTAGAAATCAGTCATCTGTTAAAAGCCCGGTTTAATACTTCATTCACTGAAAGGTAACATTTTCAAGGAGTTTTAAAATGAGACTAAACTGCTGTAAGAGTGGAATTTCTCAATTCAATAAAAAGTCTGGAATTTAAGTCTCATGAGAACCATGAAACCATTGTCAATTGTCAGGAAAAACCCATCTGGTTCACTAACGTCCTTCAGGGAGGTAAATCTGCCATGCTTACCCGGGGTCTGGCCTACGTATGACTGCAGATCCACAGCAGAGTGGTTGGCTCTTAACTGCCCTCTGGATAATTAGGGATGGGCAATAAACACTGGCCTAGCCAGAGACACTCACATTCCACGAAGGAATAAAATAAAAATCAGTTGATTTCTACTGATTGCAGAGTGGGGAAGGGATGGGGTGCCTCAATAGCACAGTCTCTGGAGAAATGTGGAATTACTGCAACTCCTGAAAGTCCATGTTACTCTGCACATGTGCAGCCTTTGGAAGTTGCTGTCAGCTTCAATGAATGATTAACAACATACACTGTGAGTTTTGCCATCGTTACCACTATCAAATCTGGGCCTGCAATTTTATTTGAGATGGTGAAAGTCTTAGCTGAAACTAAAACCTAAGCTGTTATACATTTGGAATTCATTTTCCTTATTTTCTGTTTACTATCCCAATGGAGGCCCTAGCTAACATCCCAGATCTCAGTCAATGTTTACACTAACTTGCCTTAGAAACTTTTATCCCAAACTTTTATTTTTTTCCTATGTCTCCAACTTTAGACTCTTGTCTTTTGGAGGTGCCAGAATACCTTTATACCAAAACTTGCTTTATGTATTAACAGATAAACAAATTCACTTTACAGTAATAAAGCAAGCAAACACAAGAAGCACTACAATATGGACATTTACAGAGATAAAGTTCGACAAGTTTGATTGTAATGAAAACAATGGATCATTTACATCTGTTGTCATACAGTCATTGAGTCATAGTGATGTACAGCATGGAAACAGGCCCTTCGGTCCAACTTGTCCATGTCGACCAGATATCCTAACCTAATCTAGTCCCACCTGCCACCACCCAGCCCATATCCCTCCAAACCCTTCCTATTCATGTACCCATCCAAATGCCTTTTAAATGTTGCAATTGTACCAGCCTCCACCACTCCCTCTGGCAGCTCATTCCATACACGTACTCTGTGTGAAATGTTGCCCCTTAGGTCTCTTTTCTATATTTCCCCTCTCACCCTAAACCTATGCCCTCTAGTTCTGGATTCCCCAACTCCAGGGAAAACACTTTGTCTATTTATCCTATCCATGTCCCTCATGATTTTATAAACCTCTATAAGGTCACCCCCCAGTCTCCGATGCTCCAGGGATAACAGCCCTAACCTACTCAACCTCTCCCTATAGCTCAAATCCTCCAACCCTGGCAACATCCTTGTAAATCTTTTCAAGTTTCACAACATCTTCCTGATAGGAAGGAGACCAGAATTGCATACAATATTCCAAAAGTGACCTAACCAATGCCCTGTATAACCACAACATGATCTCCCAACTCCTGTACTCAATACTCTGACCAATAAAGAAAAGCATACCAAACGCCTTCTTCACTATCCTATCTTCCTGCGAGTCCACTTTCAAGGAGCTATGAACCTGCACTCCAAGGTCTCTTTGTTCAGCAACACTCCCTAGGACCTTACCATTAAGTGTATAAGTCCTGCTAAGATTTGTTTCCCAAAAAGGTAGCACCTCTCATTTATCTAAGTTAAACTCCATCTGCCACTGTTGTGATTAATTTTCAGACAGTGGCTCTTTCACCTTCACCCAATGACAGCACAATCCTTGACCAATGCTCTTCCTTCAAGCTTTCTGATGGATACAAGTTACTTTGAAGGTGCTAATGAGCAAAAGACAGACTGAAAAATACTTCAAAGCTACCAGGTGGATTTAAATAACCATCTGTTCAAGCCAAAAAAGAACTGCCAATCAATTATATACCTCGACAAATTACCCTGTAATTGCAAATTACAAAATGTACAAATTTTTCCTCTCCACTAAACACTGATAGTTTTTGGAGGAACAGGTAATTATTGCAATGGAATACCAGAGGCAATTTTCTCAGTATACTGGTGTTTTAAAGCCTTTATGCTAACAACAATGAAGGAATTCAATGAGACGCTAAATTTCAGGTAGATTTTGGTAGTTTTTAATATAAACTAATATACAGTGACTGCAACATCCCAGAATCTTAACTTTCATCAGAAATTCTGTTGTAATCCTTCATTCTAACAAAAAAGCCCTCAGAATAAAGTGATCAGAGATTGTTACAGCTAACGACCAATTCTATTATCAACACAGACATCAAAGCACAGCAACCATTTATATCTACAGAAATAATCTAGCCATTAATTATGATATCGAGTATCAGTTGAGTTGGAGTCAGCTACAATCTGTAATTTAATCTCTGGTTTCAAATGTTTTTTGCAAAGTGCAAGCCTGGCGTCTCTGTTTATGTAATCTTTCAATACTTTGATCATTTTTAAGCCATATAATGCATTAAAACCACAAATACTTTTCTTGGTAAGGTATGATTGGACTAAGTTCTACAATGACAAGAAGCTAAGATTTCCTTTTGTGTGCTAATTATAGAAACGCCATTGATGTGTTTATAAGGAAAAGATTATTCATTTTGCTATAAATAGCAAACAAAGAAAATTGTCTCCCCTCTGTGTGATCATTAGTTTGTACATGATAACAACCCAATGAAATGTTATGAACACGAGGTAAAAGTCAGAGTCAAATTTAGGTATTTTCTGAGGTAAAAAAAAATTCAAACCATGAATTTTGTTTCGTGTGGCTAGAAATTTAGCTGCAGTCGTAGGCATTTCACCCGAAGAGCATCCCCATTCCAATGGGGAGATTGAAGAACCATGGGACTTTGGTCCTTGGACTGTATTTGCACAAACATATGTGGGTTTCTATTGCTGTGTCTTCCTCATAACAATCTCCAGGTAAGTGATTCGGTCATATCATAGGGTTGAGGAGGATGAAGGGCTACGTCTCAGAGTGAGATGAGAGGTGGGGAAATAACTTCATGGGTGGCTGCAATGTTATCGGTAATGGGGAGAGAATCTTGGGGTGTGGTTCGATGGGGCAGGGTAAGATTAGAGGTTGGGACCAGGTCTAGGGAGAGATTGCAGGAAAATCGACGTTTTGGGCAAAAGTCCTTTGCCTGAAATGTCGATTTTCCTACTCCTCAGATGCTGCCTTACCTCGGATGCTTTTCCAGCACCACACTCTTGACTCCAATCTCCAGCATCTGCATTACTCACTTTTACCTAAGGTGAGATTGGACAGGAGTTGCCTGGAGGTCACTGTCAGGACTGAGGTCAAAGATCTCACAATTAGGACTAGTGATGATCAAATGCATGCTAACTTGCTTCACACTCCATGCTGCCTAGTATTGGTGTTGTAGGGAACAGTAGTGTTCATACAGGCTGCCTCAGATGTAAGACAAAGTTAAAGGGTACAAAACTAGACATGTTAACTGCCTACTGTCTGTTTCTGACAGGGGTACAGGGCACTTCTGTTTGGCCTTTATCAAAATGGTGTCTTGTGCATCCTGCACCAGAATATGCACCCAGCGAAGGCATCATTTTGGTCACCACTGAATCAGGTTTTGATTCCATGAAATAAGAACAGGAATTGCTGCAAATACTCAATTATCAGTATGTACTTGCAAATCAGAGACATATTCATGTAACCCTTTGTCAGAATTAAATATATCCTGAACAAAAGAGTGATAAGAGAAGGCAAGAATTCTCCAAGAAACAAAATATGTCCATTTATAATAAGCTGCATTTACTGGGAACGCCACCACTTGGTGGTGGAGTGCTCAGTCATGTGTAGTCAATGTCCCTTTCCTGCAAAGCAACAAAATGAGAGCTACCAGGAACCTCATCTGTAATTTCAGTTTAAGGTTAATGTTATCTTCTCGAATCTGCATCTGGGTCTGTGTTTCCAATGCCACCCAGAACAACTGCTCCCTCTGCCCATCCAACTGGGCCACCACAGTGGCTCCAGTCAAATGGTATCGAAACAGACTGTTTGGTCCAATCCACGGGTGGCATGCTGGCTCAGTGGTTAGCACTGCTGCCTCACAGCGCCAGGGTCCCAGGTTGGATTCCAGCCTTGAGCAACTGTCTGTGTGGGTTTCCTCCGGGTGCTTCGGTTTCCTCTCACAGTCCAAAAATGTGCAGGTCAGGTAAATTGGCCATGCTGAATTGCCCGTAGTGTTAGGTGCATTAGTCAAAGGGAAATGGGTCTGGGTGGATTATTCTTCGGAGGGTCAGTGTGGACTGGTTGGGCTAAAGGGTCTGTTTCCACACTGTAGGGAATCTAGTCTGTGCTGACCAGACATTGCAATCTGACCCAATTTGTCATCATTTGGTCCATGTCCCTCTAAACACTTCCTATTCATATACCCAGCCAGATGCCTTTTAAATGTGGTAATTGTACCAGCCTCCACCACTTCCTCTGGCAGCTCATGCCATACATGCACTACCTTTGCATGACAAAGTCACATCTCAGATCTTTTTTAAATATTTCACCTCTTACCTTAAACATATGCCCTCTAGTTTTGGACTCCCCAACCCTAGGAAAAAGACCTTGGCTACTCTCCCTATCCATGCCCCTCATGACTTTATAAAACTCTATAAGGTCACCCCTTAGCCCCCAATGCTCCAGGGAATACAGCCCCAGCCTATTCAGTCTCTCCCTATAGCTCAACCCCTTCAGTCCAGGCAGTATCCTTGTAAATCTTTTCTGCACCCTCTCAAGTTTAACAACATCCATCTCATAGAAGGGTGATTAGAATTGTGCGCGGTATTCCAAAATTGGTCTCACCAGTATCCTGTACAGCCACACCATGACATCCCAACTTCTATGTGACAAACAAGTGGCTGTCCATCGCCAGAACTTGCACTGTGCCAGCACACATTTCCTCTACCATGGCCAATGATAGAGGTGGTGGACAGCTGATCAGCAAGTTCCACTTGTCCCCCAGCCCATCTGACACTTCCAGTTTACCTGACACCCTCCAACACCCCCATTCTCCTCAGATCCCTCTTCCACCTCCATCCCCCATTCCACTCACAGTCCCCAGTCCCCATGAATAATAAAAACATCCAGCCTTATTTCACTTAGAGGTGACTAACTTTAGTTAGTACTAATAGCAGAAATGGTAGTCAGATTCCTGTTGCTGTAGATTGCCTTCATATTAATGAGTTTTGAGAAGATTTGTAGCTCAGGTTGAGGTTCTGAATGTAGGTTTGCTTGTTGAGTTGGAAGGTTCGTTTTCAGAAGTTTTGTCACCATACAAGGTAACATCATCAGTGAGCCTCCGGATGAAGCACTGGTGGTATGGCCTGCTTTTTATTTATGTGTTTAGGGTTCCTTGGGCTGGTGACATCATTTCCTGTGGTGACGTCATTTCCTATTATTTTTCTAGTTCGAGAGGAGCTACGAAGAGCAAAGAAAAATCACATACAGTGTATTCAAAAAGAACAGGTACCCAATGAACATATCCACCAATTTCTCAGCAACAAACCCAAACAGGCAGACAAAACATATCCAGAAATCCTAGCCACTCTCCCCTATAACAAAGGCATCTTGGAAATGACTGCCGGACTACTCGGACTACTCGGACCTCTTGGCATCATAGTAGCCCACAAACCCACCAACACACTAAAGCAACAGCTAATGAACTTGAAAGACCCTATTCAGACAACAAGCAAAACTAATGTCATCTACAAAATTTCTTGCAAGAACTGTAACAAACACCACATTGGATAAACAGGCAGAAAAGTAGCCACCAAGACACATGAACATCAACTAGCCACAAAAAGACATGACCCACTCTTACTAGTAACCTTACATACAGTTAAGGAAAGACACCACTTTGACTGAGACAACACATCCATCCTAGTATAAGCCAAACAGAGACATATGCAAGAATTCCTAGAAGCATGCCATTCCAACCGGAACTCCATCAACAAACACACTGACTTGAATCCCATTTACCATCCCCTGAGAAAAAACACAGGAAATGACAATGGCATAGGAAATAGTATCACCAACCCAAGGAAACCTAAATATGTAAATAGAAAGCAGGCCATACCACCAATGCTTCACCTGGAGGCTCATTGATGATGTTGCCTAGGATGGTGACAAAATTTTTGAAAACAAACCTTCCAGCTCAGCGAGCAAACCTACATCCATTGCCTTCATATGATATATCGAACTTATATCCTTGAATTAGTCTTCTCGGAGGTCTGTTCCTTTCAAGAGGATTCTGGGTAATCCAAGATGGAGGACGGGAAAAATTTCTGGCTGCAACAGCTGTTCCTTTTTTGAGGTATTTTAGGTGTTGGAGGTGATTTCCTTGAATTCCAGGAGGAGCAATTACTGTTTTATATGCTTTTGCACTGCTTTGGAACTTTGGGGAAAAAAAGTCAAAACAACAGCAGTTTTAAAAGGGAGAACAATAGACAAAGGAAGCACATGATGAGGACAGTGCAGGAGAGAGAGAGATAGGGAGAGAACCTGCACAGCTTCAGCCTTTGCTGTTTTGAATTTATGTATCGCTGGACATCGGAGTGCGTCTGGGAAAATTAACAAACAGTGAAATTCACAACTAATCTTAGAGGAACTGTTTGGGCGAAGTTCCCAACACAGAATCAGATAAATTAATTGTTGTTTTAAGTGTGTCCAACAGAAAGGCTGCAGTAGTGAGTAGAGTGGGTTCTTTCTTGATTATATGTTTTTGGAGTTTTGTCTCTTAATTAAACTTAAAATATAAGCCATAACTATTAATTTAACCTGGGGCAGTGTTTTGTAGAGGAATAAGACGATGTTATTTTCTGGCTCTGTAAATTGTGAAGGAGCAAAAATGGCCTTTAGCAGAGTGATATGTGCTTCTTGTCAGATGTGGGAGTTTAAAGAGAGTTTAAGATTTATTACGGATTATATCTGCGATAAATGCTGTTGGATGCAAATCTTACCAGATCGAATGGATCAGTTGGAGAGACAGTTAGAAGCAATGAGGAATTTGCTACAGCAACAGTATGTGATGGATGGCAGTTATAGGGAGGGGGTAAAGTCTCAGATTCAGTCACATAAATGGGTTAACTCCAGGAAAGGTAAGAGAAGTAGGCAGCATGTGCAGGAGTCTTTTGTGGATATACCCATTTCAAACAGGCATGCTGTTTTGGAAAATGTAGGGGGTGATGGATTCTCCGGGGAACGTTGCACAAACAGCCAAGTTTCTGGTATTGAGACTGGCTCTAGTGCAACAAGGGGTATGTCAGCTTCCAAGAGGTCAATTGCGTTAGGGGATTCTGTAGTCTGAGGTACAGACAGATGTTTCTGTGGCCAGCAGCAAAAAAGCAGAATGATGTGATGCTTCCCTGATGCCAGGATCAAGGATGTCTCAGAAAGGGTGCAGAATGTTCTCATGGGGGAGAGGGGCCAGCAAGAGGTCATTGTCCACATTGGAACCAACGACATAGGAAGGGATAAGGTTGAGATTCTGAAGGGAGATTACAAAGAGTTAGGCAGAAATTTAAAAAGGAGATCCTCGAGAGTAGTAATATCTGGATTACACCTAGTGCTACGAACTAGTGAGGGCAGGAATAGGAGGACAGAGCAGATGAATGCATGGCTGAGGAGCTGGTGTATGGAAGAAGGGTTCACATTTTTGGATCATTGGAATCTCTTTTGGGGTAGAAGTGACCTATACAAGAAGGACGGATTGCATCTAAATTGGAAGGGGACTAATATACTGGAAGGGAAATTCGCTAGAGCTGCTTGGGAGGATTTAAACTAGTAAACTGGAGGGGACTGGGACCCAGGGAGATAGTGCGGAAAGAGATTATTCTGAGACTGCTACAGTTGAAAACAGAAGCGAGTCAAACAGTCAGGGCAAGCAGGGACAAGGTAGGACTAATAAATTAAACTGCATTTATTTCAATGCAAGGGGTCTAACGGGAAAGGCAGATGAACTCAGGGGATGGTTAGGAACATGGGACTGGGATATCATAGCAGTTACAGAAACATGGTCAGGGATGGGCAGGACTGGCAGCTTAATGTTGCAGGATACAAGTGTTACAGGAAGCATAGAAAGGGAGGCAAGAGAGGAGGGGGAGTGGCGTTTTTGATAAGAGATAGCATTAGAGCTGTGCTGAGGGAGGATATTCCCAGAAATACATCCAGGGCAGTTATTTGGGTGGAACTGAGAAATATGAAAGAGATGATAAGCTTATTGGGTTGTATTATAGACCCCCTAATAGTCAGAGGAAAATTGAGAAACAAACTTGTAAGGAGATCCCAGCTATCTGGAAGAGTAATGGGGTGGTTATGGTACGGGATTTTAACTTTCCAAACAAAGACTGGGACTGCCATAGTGTTAAGGGTTTATATGGAGAGGAATTTGTTAAGTGTGTACAAGACAATTTTCTGATTCAGTATGTGGATGTACCCACTAGAGAAGGTGCAAAACTTGACCAACTCTTGGGAAATAAGGCAGGGCAGGTGACTGAGGGAGCACTTTGGGGCCAGTGACCATAATTCTATTAGATTTAAAATAGTGATGGAAAATGATAGCCCAGATCTAAAAGTTGAAGTTCTAAATTGAAGAGAGGCCAATTTTGACAGTATTAGGCAAGAACTTTCGAAAGCTGATTGGGGGCAGATGTTCGCAGGTAAAGGGACGGCTGGAAAATGGGAAGCCTTCAGAAATAGGATAACGAGAATCCTGAGAAAGTATATTCATGTCAGGGTGAAAGGAAAGGCTGCTAGGTACAGGGAATGCTGGATGACTAAAGAAATTGAGGGTTTGGTGAAGGAAAAGATGGAAGCATATCCCAAAAGAGATTCCAATGAAAAAGACAGAAGGTATAGTCCAAATGGCTAGTTCTCCCTGTATTCCATGAGATCTAACCTTGCTAATCAGTCTCCCATGGGGAACCTTGTCGAACGCCTTCCTGAAGTCCATATAGATCACATCTACCGCTCTGCCCTCAATCCTCTTTGTTACTTCTTCAAAAAACTCAATCAAGTTTGTGAGACATGATTTCCCACGCAGAAACCATGTTGACAATCCCAATCAGTCCTTGCCTTTCCAAATATATGTGCATCCTGTCCCTCAAGATTCCCTCCAGCAACTTGCCCACCACCCACATCACGCTCACCAGTCTATAGTTCCCTGGCTTGTCCTTGCCACCTTTCTTAAACAGTGGCACCACGTTAGCCAACCTCCAGTCTTCTGGCACCTCACTTGTGACTATCCATGATACAAATATCTCAACAAGAGGCCCAGCAATCACTTCTCTAACTTCCCACAGAGTTCTAGGGTACACTTGATGATTCTCTAAAGGTAAACATGCAGGTTGATTAAGAAAGCGAATGCAATTTTGTCATTTATCTCAAGAGGGTTGGAATATAAAAGCACCGTTGTGCTACTGAGACTTTATAAAGCACTGGTTAGGCCCCATTTGGAGTACTGTGTCCAGTTTTAGTCCACACACCTCAGGAAGGACATACTGGTACTGGAGCGTGTCCAGCGGAGATTCACACGGATGATCCCTGGAATGGTAGGTCTAACATACGAGAAACGACTGAGGATCCTGGGATTGTATTTATTGGAGTTTAGAAGATTAAGGGGAGATAAAATATAAACTTACAAGATAATACCTGGCTTGGAAAGGGTGGGCGCTAGGAAATTGTTTCCGTTAGGCGAGGAGACTAGGACCCGTGGACACAGCCTGAGAATTAGAGGGGGTAAATTCAGTACAGAAGTGCAGAAACATTTCTTCAGCCAGAGAGTGGTGGGCCTATGGAATTCATTGCCGTGGAGTGCAGTGGAGGCCGGGATACTAAACGTCTTCAAGGCCGAGATTGATAAATTCTTGATGTCACAAGGAATTAAGGGCTAAGGGGAGAATGCGGGTAAGTGGATTTGAAATGCCCGTCAGCCATGATTGAATGGCAGAGTAGACTCGATGGGCCAAATGGCCTTACTTCTCTCCTATGTCTTATGATCCTAGGGATTTATCCTCTTTTACGCGTTTCAAGACATCCAGCACTTCGTCCACTGAAATATGGACATTTTTCAAGATGTTACCATCTATTTCTCTACATTCTATATGATTAGATTAGATTCCCTACAGTGTGGAAACAGACCCTTCGGCCCAACCAGTCCACACCAACCCTCCGAAGAGTAACCCACCCAGACCCATTTCCCTCTGACTAACGCACCTAACACTATGGGCAATTTAGCATGGCCAATTCACCTGACCTGCACATCTTTGGACTGTGGGAGGAAACCGGAGTACCCGGTGGACACCCATGCAGACACAGGGAGAATGTGCAAACTCCACACAGACAGTAACCCCGAGACTGGAATCAAACCTAGACCCTAGTGCTGTGAGGCAGCAGTGCTAACCACTGAGGTATCTTCCACGTCCTTTTTCACAGTTAACACTGACATAAAATACTCAATTAGTATCTCCCCCATCTCCTGCGGCTCCACACAAAGGCCGCCTTGCTGATCTTTGAGGGGCCCAATTCTATCCCTAGCTACTCTTTTGTCCTTAATGTATTTGTAAAAACTCTTTGGATTCTACTTCACTCTATATGTCAAAGCTATCTCATGTCCCCTTTTTGCCCTCCTGATTTCCTCTTAAGTATACACCTACTGCCTTTATACTTTTCAAAGGATTCACTCAATCTATCCTGTCTATACCTGACCTAAGCTTCCTTCTTTTTCTTAACTTAACCCTCAATTTATTTAGTCATCCAGCATTCCCTATACCTACCAGCCTTTCCTTTCATCCTAACAGGAAGATACTGTCTCTGTACTCTGGTTATCTCATTTCTAAAGACTTCCCATTGTCCAGCTGTCCCTTTACCTGTGAACATCTGCCCCCAATCAGCTTTTGAAAGTTCTTGTCCAATACCGTCAAAATTGGCCTTTCTCCAATTTAGAACTTCAACTTTTAGATCTGGTCTATCTCTTCCATCACTATTTTAAAACTAATAGAATTATGGTCGCTGGCCCCAAAGTGCTTCCCCACTGACACCTCAGTCATCTATCTTGCCTTATTTCCCAAGAGTAGGTCAAGTTTTGCACCTTCTCTAATGGGTACATCCACGTACTGACTCAGAAAATTGTCTTGTACACACTTAAAGTTCTCTCCATCTAAACCCTGAACACTATGGCAGTCCCAATCTATTTTTGGAAAGTTAAAATCCCCTATCATAACCACCTTATTATTCTTACAGATAGCTGAGATCTTACAAATTTGTTTCTCAATTTCCCACTGACTATTAGAGGGTCTACAATACAATCCCTATAAGGTGATCATCTGTTTTTTATTACTCAGTTCCACCCAAATAACTTCCCTGGATGTACTTCTGGGAATATTCTCCCTCAGTACGGCTGTAATGCTATCCCTAGAACCTGTATCCTTGGATATTCAGTTCCCAGCCCCGATCCTTTTTCAGACACATCTCTATGATACCCACAACATCATACCTTCCAATTTCAATATGCACTGCAAGCTCATTTGTTCATATACTGCCTGCATTTAAGTACAACACCCTCAATCCTGCATTAACTGCCTCCTTCTCACAGTTGTCCTTTTACCTGCTATGCCTGAAGTTAGATTTCTGAGCAAGTAAAATCAATAAGTGCTTTCTGACACCACCCCTGAACAGCACTGGTCTAACTTGAAGGTCGTGCCTCCTTGTTGTTGACTGTCCTCACTTAGCCTTTTAATCCACGTCACCTACCCTTTTAATCCATTCCTCATTAATCCTTCAGTGAATCATTTTTTAATCTGGCATTCTCAAAAGAATATAACACTGTATTAGAAGTTCTCAAAATTTTATATTTTTCGAACCAAAATCATTCTTGTGAATCTGCACTGCACTCCTCGAGTTGGTGAGGATGCTGGCGAGAAGGGCAAATAATTGAGGGAATTGGCCTCAGAGAGAAACTTGCCACCTCAACAGTTAAGTTCTGGACGAGAAATACATGGAGACCCCCTCTTCTTTTTAGGGGTGGGGGGAATAAATGAAATGACTCCACAGAGGCCGGTATACTATCACCAAGTCACCTTGTATTTACTTTTGACTAGCTATCTCAGAGTCAGTCCCTAGAATGAGGAGACTCTCTGAATCTCCTGGTCATTTTAAATTTCCTTAAAACTATCTCTGTATCCAAAGGGGCACCAGCAGTACCTGTGGTTGTGTGTGTATGTGTAAAAAGACGCCATTGTACGAAAACTTTATTCTATAGGAGACCCTTTTTACTTGCCCTCAAATAGGGCAATACAATAATCAATTTACAGCCACTTTAATGGCATCCACTCATTGTCTGCCCAATCATCTGCCTTCCCAACAGGTGAGGAAAGTTGCTCCACATTCCCCTTCCCCTGAAAAAAAACCAAATCATTTGCCCTTATCTCAGGAGAGATATTAAACCAGATTTTTGGCAAGTAACATCACTCCCCCCTTTGTTCATTGAAAAAAAGGAGCTCTGCATTTCTGAGAGGAGATTCCAGTAATGTCGAAGCATATTTCCACTTTGACAGTTCTTTCATAGAACAGGGTCAGTAAACCACATCCCCTTTTTACAGCAGTTAGCGGCCTTAGTCTGAAATTTAAAGGTCCTAACAACTAGAAGGCCAGGGTGATATCAGGGTGCTGGGAGAGCGGGGTGTCAGAGTGCCTGGTAAGTAGGGTGCCAGCTGGGGAGAGGTTAGGCAGAGTGTCAGCCCTAGTCACTGTGGCAGGGGTTGGGGAGAGGGAGAAATTGAGTCTAGTAAGGGAATGGGGAGAGGAGTTGTTTGGTGAGAGGCATCAGGACCTGCAGTGGGATGTGTCGGATACCAGCGTGGGGGAGTTATCGGGGTCCATGGATTGACAGTTTGCTGGAGTCCCTCGGTTTGAGGAGTGAGGTGGGGGGTTCAGGGCGACGAGGTGTCAGGGGTCTCTGTGCTGAGGGTCTCAGGTCAGGTTTTGGTTTTGGGGGGGTGGGTGGGGGTTATGGGTATAAAGGTTCTAGAGAGGGGTGTGAGGTAAGTTTGGAGTCTCTTAATTAGTTCCTCAGCAGTTAAACTACGTAGAGTCATACAGCATGGAACAGATTCTTCGGTCTAACTCTTCCATGATGAACAAGTTTCCCAATCAAAACTAGTCCCATGTACCTGCATTTGGCCCATATCCTTCTAAACATTTCCTACACATGTACCTGTCCAAATTTCTTTTAAATGTTAAAACTATAACTGCATCTACCGCTTCCTCTGGTAGTTCATTCCACATAGGAACAACCAATTATGTGAAAACGTTGTCCCCCAGATCCCGTTTAAATCTGTTTCCTCTCCCCATAAAATTATGCTTTCTAGTTTTGAAATTAACTCTATAATTGCTCCTGAGTAACTATTTCAGTGCATTTCATCTGAACCATTCAAAGTTTCCAACTCTTATGGAGACTTTTGGAGGGTTCCAGGCATTGAGGAATTTCCCAGACCTTCCTTCAAACTGTGCTACAACAAGGATTCTGCCTGGAAATTCTAGCTCATTGTTACCATACAGTGCACAATGTACATTTACGAGGCTGGTTCTCAGGGTGGTGCTCGTGTCCTCTGAAGACAGTTTGGGCAAACTGATTCTGTATTCTCTAGAGTTTTGAAGAATGAGAGATGATCTCTTTGATACCTACAAAATAATCAAAGGGATGAACAGGGCAGATGTAGTTAAAATGTTCCCCTGGGTGGGGGGGTGACTAGAACCAAGGGAAACAATTTCAAAATAACAGGGAAGCCATTTAGAACAAAAAATGAGGAGAAATGATTTCACTCAGAGGGTGGTAGCTCGTTTGGAATTCTCTACCTCAGATAGCTGTTGAAATTCAGTCTTTGAGTATGTTTACAGTAGAGGTGGATAACTTTTTGATTATCAATAATGTAAAGGTTATGAGGATTTTGTGGGCAGAAGGCATTGATGTTTTCGATCATCCATGATCATATTGAATGGAGGGGCAAACTCAATGGGCTGAATGGCCCACTTCTGTTCATTTGTTCTTATGTAGTCCAGGTGATGTCTGACCAGCATTCTACACCCCTTTGAACTGCAATCCTCTTGAGAGAAAGGTCAAGGCTTAATTAGCACGTATTAGCTATATGAAGAGATTGGACAAACTTGGATTGTTTTCATTAGAGCATCGGAAACCAATGGCCGACCTGATAGAAGTATATAAAATTATGAGAGGCATTGATAGGGTGAATTGTCAAAGTCTTTTTCCTAGGGTGGAAATATCAAATACAAGGGGGCATAGGTTTAAGGTGAGAGGGAAGAAGTTTAAGGGAGATGTGTGAGAAAATGCTTTTAGAGAGAGGGTGGTACCTGCCTGGAATGTGCTGCCAGGGGAGGTAGTACAAGTAGATACGATAGCAACATTTAACAGGCATTTAGACAGGCACATGAATATGCAGAGAGTAGAGAGACATGGATCACATGCAGACAGATGGGATTAGTTTAGAATGGCATCTTGGTCAGCACAGACATGGTGGGCCAAAGGGCCTATCCCTGTGCTGTATTGTTCTGTGTTCTAAATGGGAGAACACAGTGGAAAGCATGCTCCAAGGTTCTGTGACGTAGCACTGGAGACCTTTGCTCAGGTTGGGCCCTCTTCCTCATGGAACCAGGAAAACCGTCCAGACTGACACCGACAATGCAGTGAGATTGGCTTGCCGTTGCATTCAGTGGCAGTATTCTGGCATCAAGGACCTGAACACACTGCAGGAAGATGTTTAATGACTCACATGAATGGTTAAGGTTTGTGAATGAATTGTTATCCTCATGCACTGCTCCATTCAGCATATCCCCTTCACTCATTTACCAATATTCTCCATCAAGCATGGCTCATACCTCACAGTCACAGCCTCATCTCATCTTCATACATTCAGCACTGCTCAGTTTACCTGCATTGATATATACTCTAATATGATGAATACATCATCCAAACACATTGCAAATTGATAGACAGACTTTTCTCTCCGTCTCTCACAGAAAAGTGTCCTATAAAACTGGAGGCAGTGATATCTGAAGGTTGTATGTCGTCATGCCAACACATGAGTCAGTTCTCTCCATTATTGGAGCAGCCAGACTGGAGACCAGTGATGGAGCAGAAACTATGGAAGATAGCAACATCTTCATTCTAACCCGTGTTCTCAAATCCTGCGTCTCCATCACCCCACTATTTTTTTCCTGATTTACAAGCTGCAGATGGTGTAAGTATGCATTTTTTACTTTAATCAAGAACTGCCAACTGGTGAAGAACTGATATAGGATTTGGTCCAACAGAAATCAGAATTTGATGAGAAGGAAACCTTGTCACTTGATCTAACACTTGTAGCCATCTCATGTACTGATGCTGTGCCTACGTTAGAAGGTAATGCAGAAGCAACTCAGTAGGGAAGACAATGGTGTGATAGAAATTTCATTGGAATAATAACCCAGAGACCCAGGTTAATGTTCTAGAGACATGGTCTCAAATTCCACCATGCCAACTTCTGGGATTTAAACTGATGGATAAAATCTGGAATTGAAAGCTAGTTTCACAGTTACCATTTGTGGGCGGCACAGTGGTTAGCACCGCTGCCTCACAGCACCAGAGACCCGGCGACTGTGTGATGTTTGCACATTCTCCCTGTGTCTGCGTGGGTTTCCTTCGGGTGCTCCGGTTTCCACCCACAGTCCGAAGATGTGCAGGTTAGGTGAATTGGCCATGCTAAATTGCCCCTAGTGTTAGGTGTAGGGGAATGGGTCTGGGTGGGTTGCGCTTCGGTGGGTTGGTGTGGACTTGTTGGGTTGAAGGGCCTGTTTTCACACTGTAAGTAATCTAATCTAATTACTGAGACTGTCAGCAATCCCTTTAGGGAAGGAAATCTGCCACATTATCTACTTTGGCCTACATGTGACACCAGATCTGCAGGAATGTAGTTGTTTCTTAACTGCCCTCTGAAATGGCCTAGCAGGTCACCACTTCAAGAGAACTAAGGATTGAGCAGTAAATGGGGGTGGTGTCAGTGATGTCCAAATTCCATGAAAGAATAAAGAAGAAAATATCTGTACATTGTGAATTTTAATTTAGATGAATTTGAGGTCACCCACTTTGGCCTAAAAAGAATAAAATGATTCTTGGATTCCATTTTGTAATGTTGAAGTACAACAAGAGACATCACGATATTCAGTTGTATCCCTGGTCTGCTTGCTTGGCAGGTTAAGGAGTGATTTCATTGATGGTTTCAGAAATTACGGAAAAATATAGATTATCTAGTTGTTCTGATGAAGAGTCATCTAGACTCGAAACGTTAACTTGTTCTCTCCATGAATGCTGCCTGACCCACTGTCACATCTCTATGACTCTATTTCCAGCATTTTTCATTTTCACTCGTCTAAGACAAAATTGTTTATTTTAGAACAAAGGTGTTTAACTTCTTAAACTCATGTGGTGAAGGTGATGGGAATTCCATCATAGCAGAGTTTTAGATTTCGTTCACATGTGAAATATTATTAATTTATAAACCATCAACTTTACAATCCGCCAGTGTCAATAAGTGTTCTTTTTTCATTTATTCACAGGATGTGGGCATTGCTGGCAAGGCCAGCACTCATTGCCCCGAGATTCTAATGTCTCACATAGGCCAGACCAGGTAAGAATGACAGTTTCCTTGCCTAACAGACATTGTGAACCGATGAATGGGTTTTTCCCCAACAATTAGTAATAGTTCTCATGGTCATCAGGAGACTTTTAATCCCAGATTTGTGCTGAATTTAAATTCCCCTAACTGCTACAGTGTGATTTGTACCCAGATCCCCAGAACATTAATAGGTCTAGTGGAATATCAGGTCAAGTGATAATCCCACTGGGCCATCCCCTCCTAATTTATGTAATTGACCAAAAATGCACACTTGTCAATACATTTTACAAAACCACACATATTTTATTTGTAGAATCAGGATATGGGAGATAGCAATTGGAATTAATTACATATTTTGTCTGAAGTCCAAATGAGAGTTAAACACTGTAATTCAATCTTGAAGGTTTTGCTGACAGTTAAAATGCAGTTCTGTGTACAGTTTTGGACTCCTTATTTAAAGAGGGTTTTATTTGCATTGGCGATAGTTCACAGCAAGTTCACAGATTCATGGAATGAATGGGTTGTCTTATGTGTTAAAGTCAGTCAGGTTGGGCGTATAATCAATGGAATTTAGAAGATTGAAGAATGATGTCTGAAATTATTCATTTTGATAGAAAGTTACAATTCTAAAGGAGGTGCAAATGCAGAGGGCCCTGCAGTGATATGTGCACAAGTCATTGAGGTAGTATGCAAAGCCGAGAAAGTGGTTGATGAATTAAACCGGATCCTGGACTTTATAAATAAGAGTACAGATTACAAAAACAAAGAAGTGTGATAAACCTGTTTAAAATCCTGGTTCAACCTCAACTGGTGTCTTCTGTCCAGTTCTAAGCATCAGACTTTGACATGAAAAGCTGTGAAGGCAGTTAAGGGATGCAAAAAAAAATTCAGGCGATGTCTCCAGTTATCAGGAACTTCAGCTACATGGAAAGATTGGAAAAATCGGGTTGTTGTCCATAAAGAGAGATTGGAGCAGAGGGAATTTGGTAGAGAGTTTCAAAATCATGTGGAGTCTGGACAGAGCAAATGGGGAGAAACTTGTTACTCACAGAAAGGTCATGAACTGATGATAGCGAAAGAATCAAAAGCAACTTGAGGAACAAGAGGAGCCAAGGGTTTAATGGTGATGGGAGGAAAATCTTTTTCATCCAGACGGTGGTGGAATCTGGAATTCACTCCCTGTAACTGTAATAGAGGCAGAAACCTCCATAACATTTCAGAAAGTATTTAGATGTGCATTTTTGAGGCCAAGGCAGAAGAAGTTATGGGCCAAGTGTTGGAAAATGAGATAACAATAGTTAGGTGGGTGTTTCAGACAGGCATGGACACAATGGGCCTTTCTCTGTGCTGTAGACTTCCACAACTATGACTATGACTCTAAGTACCTTAAGCAGCAAGTGATTAGGATTTGGGATCCACCATCTGAGAATGTCTAAAGTGAAAAAAATGTACAAGACTATGAAGGAGGGGCAATGGATGAATTGCACTTCCAGAGAGATAACACAAATATGATGGCCTCCTACTCTGCTATAGCCATTCCATGATTCAATTCAGCTGGACCAAATAAGGTTCAGATAAGGCTTGACAGAGTAAATGTTGAAAGGATATTACCCCTCATGGGAAAATCTAGAACCAAGGGGGAAATCTAGAACCTTTTAAGAAAAAGAGCATTTCTACTTAGGGGGTGGTGATATTTTGGAATTTTCTACCCATAGATAGCAGTGGAAGCCCAGTCACTGGATATATTTACGGATAAATTTAAGGATTTTGGAATTGCAGGGGGAGAGGAAGGTTATGGAGAGAGACAGGAAAAGGGGATTCGAGGTTACAATCTGATCAATCATGATCGTATTGAGTGGCTAAGCAAGCTGGAGAGGCCTGTGACATCCTCCTGCTCCCAATTCTTTTTGCTGCAATGCTTGCTTCGCCCCAGATCCAATATCCTGGGAGTCTCACAGTGCAGTGAAAAAACCAATGAATCCCCTTGACGTTTGCGAACATCCGGCACGGGTGCATCTCTCCCGTTAACAACACAATCTAACACCTACCATTATCCAGTGCCAACTTCGTCTTATCCCAAGAGTTTTCAGTGCAATTCAGAATGAGTGAGAACCAGGAGTGCTGCATCCACACTTACTTACACACGAATATTGACACTAAGTACTGTAACAGCAAGAGCAATTGCAGTAAAACACCGACCACGCTCCAAACAGCAATAAAATGCTGCGGTTCACCTTATGTTGACTTTTTGCACGCCTATGTCATGCAGGAGAGGGGCAAATGATTCTCGCTGGAGTTCTGGCAGAGCACCAAGATATACCGCTGACTACTTTCAGATACAACATGAAAACCGACTCCTCAGCAATAGGTTAAAAACCGAACGAATGCTGTAAATCAGGGGGTAGGTTGCTGGAAAAACTCCGCAGGTCTGGCAGTATCCGTGAAGCGAAATCAAAGCTAACGTTTCGTCCCGAAATCGTAACTCTGCACAGCTGCTGCCAGACCTGCTGAGCTTTTCCAGCAACTTCTGGGGTTTTTTTTGCCTCAGCAGGATCGCCCTTTACGTGGGTTGTGGGTGGAGGTCCTCTAGGTGTTTCAGTCTTACCGGTTTGACGTTTTGTCCCCCCGTTATCCTCTTACCTCGAAGAAAGTGGCCCGGCTCATTGCTGCAAGAGGGAGCGAGGGTCAGCGCCGGATTTCCCTCCGTGGGCAGCTCACAGGAGCAGCCCCGGTGCTGTTACAGCGGGTCAGGGGCTCGGCAAGGCTGGAGCTGTTTGGCAGTGGAGCGGACGCTCGGCCATCTCCCCTTTGGGCTCTGGGAAACTCTATCCAAGGGTGGAGCTAAGACCGAAATGTGACCAAGAATGGGAGTGTCTTCCCCCTCTCCAACACCAACGTCTCAATGACTCCACGGGAATTTAGCGCCGTCTTCGATTCCCATTACTCCACGTCTTGGGGCAAGTGAGAGGAACGGTTCTTTCCACTGGTTAGTTCGAACAGCAACTGTGTAGCTCCAAGGGGTCGGTTTACTCCCCACGTCAACCCGTCCTGTCTTTGGATGGTAGCTATTACACAGCAACCATACCCCATCCTGGGATCTGAACTACCGCTCGGTTATAATCAACTAGGTAAAAACAAGGACTGCGGGTGCTGGAAACGGTTATATTCGAGTGACATTTCACAGGAGCGCATTGAAAGGTCAAAATTAACCTCGTCGTCTCTCCCAGTGGGAGTTTTCATTCTCAAACTCTCGTGTTCTGCAACTGGAGCACAGGAGAAGAAAGTACTGCAGATACTCAGCAGTTCTGGCAGCATCACAGGACAGAGAAACCAAGGGTCTGGTCTATGACTCTTCCCCATAACTGGTTTAGAGTTTAAAGTAAATGAAAAGTAGGAGGGGTGGGGTGAAGAGCCAAAGGAAAAATTTTGGAAAGAACAAATGACAAAAGGTTTGCTGGTACTGGGCCAATTGATGTGGGAATTGGACCAAAAAAGGCCACTTTTGGAATATTGTGTGCAATTCTGGTCTTCCCATCGGAAAGATGTTGTGAAACTTGAAAGGGTTCAGAAAAGATTTACAAGGATGTTTTCAGGGTTGGAGGATTTGAGCTACAGGGAGAGGCTGAACAGGCTGGGGCTGTTTTCCCTGGTGTGTTGGACGCTGAGGGGTGATGTTGTAGAGGTTTATAAAATTATGAGGGGCATGGACACGGTAAATAGACAAAGTCTTTTCCCTGGGGTCGGGGAGTCCAGAACTAGAGGGCATAGGTTTAGGGTGAGAGGGGAAAGATATAAAAGAGATCTAAGGGGTAACTTTTTCATGCAGAGGGTGATGCATGAGTGGAATGAGCTGCCAGAGGAAGTGGTGGAGGCTGGTACAATTGCAATATTTAAAAGGCATCTGGATGGATATATGAATAGGAAGGGTTTGTAGGGATATGGGCCAGATGCTGGCAGGTGGGACTAGATTGGGTTGGGCTATCTGGTCGGCATGGACAAGTTGGACTGAAGGGTCTGTTTCCGTGCTGTACATCGCTATGACTCTATGATTCTATGGACCTAAGTACAGTGAAAAGTTTTGTTTTGTGCACAGCACAGGCAGATCATACTGTACAAGGGCAATAGAACAAAGCACAGAATGCAATCTTACGGTTGCAAAGAAGGTACACAAAAAGCAAGATCAACATTAGAGTTGAAATTTGAGAGATCTACTAAGAAGTCTAATAACAGCAGGGAAGAAGCTGTTACTGAATCTGTTGGGACATCTGTTTAAGCTTTTGTCTGGTGAGCCTGATGGAAGAGGTTGGAAGAGATTACAACTGGAGAATGATTCACCATCTGATTCAGAAATGCAAGATTAATAAAATCAATACGAAATATTTTAACATTAGTTTTGATGTTTTCAGCCTTCTACACTCAATAAAGGTAAAACTGCCATAATCCTAGTGGACCATATGGTTATTATCTCATTAAAGAAACATAACCGGTCATGGTTTAACCTCAGGGTCACCACACCTCAGGTGGGGGAGGAATTGAGAAGGAAAGACCTATGCGGTAACTTCAGCTGATGCAGGAATTCAAACCACACTGTTGGTGTTACTCTGAATCGCAAACCAACCAACTGAGCTAACCAAGCCCCCAATATCCCACTGCCAGAGCCAGGGGGGATCAGTACCATGAGGGTTTTGCAATCTAACTGTTCAGCAATATTCCTTTCTATCCATATTCCTTTCAAACATTGATTAAATTGTGTTGACAGTATTAAGATAATAGGTGTTGCTGCACCACCACAGATTGCCAAAATGACACATTGACCACCATGCAGTGCTGTCCATATCTCGCACAGTTCTCTGTTTTGTGAAAACCATCAGCTAAAATAAACTAAATTCTTCAGCTAACCTCCTCTCCGTACTAGATTTCCCAAGAAGATTGTGTGAGTTCACAGAAGCCAGCTCCCCTTTGATGTTGGTATTTCGAGGCACCCAGAGAAAATAGAAACACAAAAGATCACAAAAAGCAGGCTTTTTTTGACTAAAACAAATATTTTTTTATTTCACTGAGCAAGTGATTCTTCAAAGGGGTTTCAAGGTCACTAGGAACCAACAACTACACTGTGGTATGATAATTTCGAGGCACCCAGAGAAAATAGAAACACAAAAGATCACAAAAAGCAGGCTTTTTTTGACTAAAACAAATATTTTTTTATTTCACTGAGCAAGTGATTCTTCAAAGGGGTTTCAAGGTCACTAGGAGCCAACAACTAAACTGTGGTATGATAATCACAGTCTAAATGATTTGTGATTTCATAATTTTTAATATATTCATGGCATTCACCACCCGAACACCCCTTGGTGTGCCCATTTGCCACCGGGCAGTTGGGATTCCCAGTGGAAGGCTTTCTACACGGGAATCCTCCTCTTTCTCTTGGGATCTGGGGTGGAGGGTGCTGCACGCGGCGGTCCCCTGCAACTGCAGATTGCGATAGCTCACTGGATTTCTGAAGTGCATCTTGTGGCTGGTACATTCTGCTGCTACTGACTGTTCACGGTGGACTAAGTGAATGTGGATGTGGTGCCAATCAGACAAACCACTTTGTCCTGGTGTTGTTAAGCTTCTGGTATGTTGTTGGAGCTGAACTCATTCAGGCAAGTGGGGAGTATTCCAACACAGTGGAATACTGAGTGATGGTAACACCACTGAGTAGATTGAGTGATGGTAACGCCATTGAGTGTCAAGGTGTGATGGTTAGTTTTTTTTAATGGAGATGGTACTTTTGTAGCACAAATATTACTAACAGCAAGATGGTTGAATCCTTCTTGCTCAATTGAAGTTCAGATGGCAAATTGTTTTCTAACTAGGCATGCCCATACTCAAAACCACTTTTGTAACTTTATCACTGCTCAAAAAATGAACAGCGTCAATTCATCACATGTCTGTGGCCAACTGGCAATGCAGTGAATGGTGAGTCTACTTGACAACATTGGTCTAGAGGAGGTGTGAATAGCAGCAGGTGATCAGCTGCCATCCAAAAAATTAAAATTTGACTTCATCTTGCACCACCATTTACTTTCACCATTTACTCTCTCCTATTGGTCTTTTACCATTCTTCCTCCTTTTACTGGCTTCAAACCTCACTTCTCATGAAGGGTCATGAATCTAAAAGTGCTTAAATCCAGGATGACACTCCATTGCAGTACTGAAGGAATGTTGCATTGTTGAAGATTTCATCATTTTGGCGAGACATTAAACCATATTCTGCCAGTTCAGACAGATGCCAAAAAAACCATTGGCAATATTTTGAAGTTGAGCAGAGTTGTTCCCAGTCTCCAGGCAAACTTCTCCCTCAAGCAACATTGCAAAAACAGATTATCTGGTCATGATTTGGAGGTGCTGGGGTTGGACTGGGGTGTACAAAGTTAAAAATCACACAACACCAGGTTATAGTCCAACAGGTATATTTGAAAGCACTAGCTTTTGCAGCGCTGCTCCTTCATCAGGCAGTTGTCATTACAGTTTATGGGACTTTGCTGAGTGCTTTGTTTTATTCATTCATGGGATGAGAGCTTCGCTGGCTAAGCCAGCATTTATTGCCAATCTCTAATTGCCCAGAGTCGAAATGTGTGGCACTGGAAAATGTACATCAGGTAGGGCAGCATCCAAGGAGCAGGAGAATCAACATTTCAGACATAAACTCTTCATCAGGAATGTGGAGGGGCAAGGGGGCTGAGAGATAAATAGGGAGTTGGGGATGGAGCTGGGGGGGATAGTAGGTGGGACAGCGATAGGTAGTTGTAGATGGAGGGGCAATTGTGATAGGTTGATGTGGAGGGTGGAGCAGATGGGTGGGAAGGAAGATGAACAGGGTAAGTCACATCAAGAGGGCAGTGCTGAGTTGGAGGGTTGGATCTGGGATGAGGTAGGGGGTGGGGAGATTTGGAAACTGGTGAAGTCAACGTTAATGCTGTGTGATTTTGGGTTCCGAGACGGAAGACGAAGCGTTCTTCCTCCAGTTGGCGGGTGGTTTCGATCTGGCTGTGGAGGAGGCCCAGGATTTGCATGTCCTAAGGGGAATGTGAGGGGAAGTTGAAGTGGTCGGCCACAGGGTGATGGAGTTGTTTGGTGAGTGTGTCCCAGAGATGTTCCCTGAACCCATCTGCGAGTTGGCACTCTGTCTCCCCGATGTAGGGAAGACTACATCGAGAGCAATGGATGCAGGAAATGAGGTGGGAAGATGTGCAGGAAAATCACTACTGGATTTGAAACGATCCTTTGAGGCTTTGGATGGAGGTGAGAGGGAAGATATGGGCACAGATTTGCACTTTGTGTGGCAGCGGGGGAAAGTGCCAGCTGATTGGGTTGGTGGGAGCATTGACCTAATGAGGGAGTCGCGGAAGGTATGACCTCTGCAAAATGCAGATAAGGGTGGGAGGGAATTATATTTTTGGTGGTGGGGTCTGAATATAGGTGGCAAAAATGGTGAAGGATAATGTGCTATATCTGAAGATTCATGGGATGGAATGTGAGGAGTGTGGGTGGGGGGTTCTATTCTTGCTTGTTGGGGAGTGGCATTGGAGGGCGGAGGTGTGGGAAGTGGAGGAGATTCGATGGGGGGCATTGCTAATCCTGTGGGAAGGGAAATTGCTTGAAATAGGAGGGTGTCTGGGATGTCTTGGAGTGGAATTACTTCTCCTTGGAGTAGATACGGCAGAGGCATAGGAATTGGGAGTAAGGGATTGCATTTTTACAGGACTTGCGCTGGGAGGAAGTGGAGTCCAGGTAACTATGGGATTTGGTGGTTTGAAATAGGTGTCTGTGTTCAGTTGGTCGCCAGAGAGGTCCAGGAACGGGAGGGAGATATCCGAGATGGTCCATGTGAATTTGAGGCTGTGGGGAAAGTGTTGGTGAAGTTGATTAACTGTTCAACCTCCTCATGGGAGCATGAGGTGGTGCCAATGCAGTCATTAAAGTAGCGGAAAAAAAGGTGGGACATGGTTGCAGAAGAGGGACTGTTCCATGTACCCAGTGAAGAGACAGGCATAGCTGGGTCCCAAGCAGGTACCCATGGCTACCCCACTTACTCATTATAATGCACCAAAGTAAAGGGAAAATAACATTTATACTGCCTTAGAGGAGAATACTGATTGGTTGGTAGGTGGACTCTGATTCATTGAGATGTTACTGTGGAAAAAGCACCAGTTAATGATGACTGACAGAAAACTGTTGACTGTTGTTTAAACATTAAACAAGGCAGATAGCCTCTGATCAACCACAGCTTTACTTTCAGAAGTGAATATTGCATCTGTTTCAATGCTACAAAATTGGCGTTGGCCATTTTCTGCTTCATTGGCCAGGATCAATGTTATTTTTCCTTTACTTTGGAATTTCTTGTGAATTATCCTGACGAGTGCAAGATGAAAAGCTTTCAAAAAATGTTTGTTTCAGCAATGCTTCACAAAAACTTATTTGGCTTAATACAGTAAAAGATATCTGATGGTCTTGAAAAATACTTTAAAAGGATTTCTTTCTTTCTCCCTCTCCTGCTGTCCTTTTTTCTTTCTTTTACTCCTCTCCTCTTTATCTCTTTTTTTCATCTTTTCTTTCTTGGTCTCCTTTTTCAGCTACAGGCTATACAAACCTCACGTAGGTTATAACCACATTAAAATCAAACTGCTGTTTACTCAGGGAGACAGAAAAACATATACATTTTTAACTGGGACTTCCTGGGGTTTGTAAATGTCAGGTGTCATTTGTTTATATCATCATGTGTTTAAATTGCAACTGTGACAATAGTATGCACATTCATGAAGTCATTAGCCTAAGCATGTGCCATAGATAAAATGTCACCATCGATCTGTAGATGAATGGAATAGTTTCCCTTCCCTCCTCCTTGCACAATAGGAAGATAAATATGGGAGAGCAAACAGTTAGCTCATACTCCTACTTTCAGACTGACCTTCACAATGGTTCCAACATTTTTTTTATTCACTCATGGGACGTGGGCATTGCTGGCTGGGCAGTTTTAATTGCCTGCCTTTTGCTGCCTTTGAGAAGGTAGTGATGAACTGCCTTCTTGAACAGCTGCAGTCCACATGCTATAGGTTTAATGTGTTTTAGGAGGAAATTCCTTGATTTTGACCCAGCGGCACTGCTGGAACAGTGATATATTTCCAAGTCAGGTTGATGAGTGACTTGGAGGGGATCTTGCAGGTGGAGATGTTTCCATGTGTCTGTGCCTTGGTCCTTCTCAATGGAACTGGTCATGGACAGCAAGGTGCTGTCTCAGAATCTTTGGAGAATTTCTGCAGTGTATCTTGTAGATTGTACACATTGCTGCTCCTGAGCATCAGTGGCGGAAGGAGCTGATGCTTTCAGATGTGGTGCCAATCAAGCGGGCTGCTTTGTCCTGGATGGTATCAAGCTCCTCAAGCATTTTGAAGCATTTGGAAAATTAGGGAACATTCCATCACAGTCTTGCCTCATGCCTTGTAGATGGTGGACAGGCTTTGGACCGTCAGAAGGCGAGCTACTCGTTGACATATTCCTAGCTTCTGACCCGCAGTCGTAGTTCCCCCCAAGTCACCTGCTAACTTCTAGTAAAAAGTGAGGTCTGCAGATGCTGGAGATCACAGCTGAAAATGTGTTGCTGGTTAAAGCACAGCAGGTTAGGCAGCATCCAAGGAACAGGAAATTTGATGTTTCGGGCCAGAACCCTTCATCAGGAATGAAGAGAGGGTGCCAGGCAGGCTAAGATAAAACTTCTAACCCTGTATCCTGCCCGAATATGATATTTTATTGCTTAGGCTATTGAGAAGGATCAGATTGTTGTACAGGAAATCATATTCCTTTCACACAATGTTACTTACATGGAGCAAATAACTTTGGTTGTTCATCCAATATTACAAGTTGTTATATTCTAAATACTAAACTATGCAACGTATTTGTATATAATTATTTACTTGTACTTGCTATACTTGAGTTCCACAGTAATGGAGATGAAATATTTCTGATGCAATCATAAATGTGGCACTGAGCATCTCAGATTTCTGCACGAGTGTGCAAAACACTTTAAATAGAGTATTAAATGATATTGCTCCATCAGCAACCAATGAGGAGAAGCAAGTTAAAATGTAATTTTGCTTTGGTGAGACTCCATTTTCAGTATTGTATTCAATTTTGATCCCCAAAGTGGCAGAGAAACGATCAAGTTGTAGAGATGCACTGAAAAGACCTGGAGGATTCATGTCAGATATTCAAAAACCGAGTGAAGACTAAAGATCGGAGAAACCAGAATCCTTTCCTTGAAGGTAAAATCATAGAGGTCCTTAATGAGGAAAGTGAAGAGAATTTAAGCATAAGACATAACATTAAAACAAGGTGAAACTGAGAAATGTATAATGTATGAGGAATAATATGAGGAAGAACCTCTTCACATAGCCTTTCAGGTAGGGTAGCGAAGGATGAAAACCTCAGATTAATTCAAAGTATGGTGCTTTGCATGTGGAATGAACTTCCTCAATTAGTAGTGGATGTGGGCACAGTTACAATATTTAAAAGACACTTTTCTAAGTAGGCAGGAATTTAAAAAGGAGGTCCTCGAGAGTAGTAATATTGGATTACTCCTGGTGCTACAAGATAATGAGGGCAGGTACAGGAGGATAAAGCAGATGAATGCATGGCTGAGGAGTTGGTGTACAGGAGAAGGATTCACACTTTTGGATCATTGGAAGCTGTTTTGGGGTAGACGTGACCTGTACAAGAAGGACGGATTACACCTAAATTGCAAGGGGGCTAATATACTGGCAGGGAGATTTGCTAGAGCTGCTCGGGAGGATTTAAACTAGTAAACTGGTGGGGTGGGACCCAGGGAGATAGTGAGGAAAGATTTCAATCTGCGACTGGTACAGTTGGGAACAAAGGCAAGTCAAATAAGTCAGGACAGGCAGGGACAAAGCAGAGAACAAGGTAGGACTGATAAATTAAACTGCATTTACCAGTATTTCAATGCAAGAGTCCTAACAGAGAAGGCAGATTAATTTATGGGATGGTTAGGAACATGGGACTGGATATCATAGCAATTACAGAAATGTGGCTCAGGGATGGACAGGACTGGCAGCTTAATGTTCCAGGATACAGATACGACAGGAAGGACAGAAAGGGAAGCAAGAGAGGAGGGGGAGTACCATTTTTGATAAGGGATAGCATTTCAGCTGTGCTGAGGGAGATATTCCCGGAAATACATCCAGGGAAGTTATTTGGGTGGAACTGAGAAATAAGAAAAAGATGATCACCTTATTGGGATTGTATTATAGACCCACTAATAGTCAGAGGGAAATTGAGAAGCAAATTTGTAAGAAGATCTCAGTTATCTGTAAGAATAATAGGGTGGCTATGGAGGGGAATTTAACTTTCCAAACATAGACTGGGATTGCCATAGTGTTATGGGTTTAGATGGAGAGGAATTTGTTAAATGTGTACAAGACAATTTTCTGATTCAGTACGCGGATGTACCTACTATAGAAGGTGCAAAACTTGACCTACTCTTGGGAAATAAGGCAGGGCAGGTGACTGAGGTGTCAGTGGGGAAGCACTTTGGGGCTAGCGACCATAATTCTAATAGTTTTAAAATAGTTTTGGAAAAGGATAGATCAGATCTAAAAGTTGAAATTCTAAATTGGAGAGAGGCCAATTTTGACGGTATTAGGCAAGAACTTTCAAAAGCTGTTTGGGCACAGATGTTTGCAGGGTAAAGGGACGGCTGGAAAATGGGAAGCCTTCCGAAATGAGGTAACGAGAATCAAGTAAAAGTATATTCCCGTTAGGGTGAAAGGAAAGGCTGGTAGGTTTAGGGAATGCTGGATGACTAAGGAAATTGAGGGTTTGGTTGAGAAAAAGAAGAAAGCATATATCAGGTATAGACAGGATAGTTTGAGTGAATCCTTTGAAGAGTATAAAGGCAGTAAGCTTATACTTAAGAGAGAAATCAGGAGGGTGAAAAGGGCACATGAAACAGCTTTGGCAAATAGAGTTAAGGAGAATCCAAAGGGGTTTTACAAATGCATTAAGGATAAAAGGGTAATGAGGGAGAGAATAGGGCCCCTCAAAGATCAGCAAGGCAGCCTTTGTGTGGAGCCGCAGGAGATGGAGCAGATACTAAATGAGTATTTTGCATCAATATTTACTGTGGAAAAGGACATGGAAGATATAGAATGTAGGGAAATAGATGGTAACATTTTGAAAAATGTCCATATTACAGAGGAGGAAGTGCTGGATGTCTTGAAATGCATAAAAGTGGATAAATCCCCAGGACCTGATCAGGTGTACCTGAGAACTCTGTGGGAAGCTAGAGAAGTGATTGATGGGCCTCTTACTGAGATATTTGTATCATTGATAGTCACAGATAAGGTGACGGATGACTGGAGATTGGCTAACATGGTGCCACTGTTTAAGAAGGGTGGTAAAGACAAGCCAGGGAACTACAGAGCAGTGAGCCTGATGTCGGTGGTGGACAAGTTGTTGGAGGGAATCCTGAGGGACAGAATGTACATGTATTTGGAAAGGCAAGGACTGATTATCAATAGTCAACAGGGCTTATGCATGGGAAATCATGTCTCACAAACTTGATTGAGTTTTTTGAAGAAGTAACAAAGAGGAGTGATGTGGGCAGAGCAGTAGATGTGATCTATATGGACTTCAGTAAGGCATTCTTCAAAGTTCCCCATGGGAGACTGGTTAGCAAGGTTAGATCTCACGGAATACAGGGAGAACTCGCCATTTGGATACAGAACTGGCTCAAAGGTAGAAGATAGAGGGTGGTGGTGGAGGGTTGTTTTTCAGACTGGAGGCCTGTGACCAGTGGAGTGCCATAAGGATCGGTGCTGGGTTAATTATTTTTCAACATTTATAGACATGATTTGGATGTGAGCATAAGAGGTATAGTTAGTAATTTGCAGTTGACACCAAGTTTGGAGATGTTGTGGACAGCGAAGAAGATTACCTCAGATTAGAATGGGATATTGATCAGATGGGCCAATGGGCTAAGAAGTGGCAGATGGAGTTTATTTTAGATAAGCACAGCAGGTTAGGCAGCATCCAAGGAACAGGAAATTCGACGTTTCGGGCCAGAGCCCTTCATTCCTGATGAAGGGCTCTGGCCCGAAACGTCGAATTTCCTGTTCCTTGGATGCTGCCTAACCTGCTGTGCTTTAACCAGCAACACATTTTCAGCTCTGATCTCCAGCATCTGCAGACCTCACTTTTTACTTTATTTTAGATAAATCAAGGTGCTGCATTTTTGAAAAGCAAATCTTAGCAGGACTTATACACTTAATAGTAAAGTCCTAGAGAGTGTTGCTGAACAAAAAGACCTTGGAGTACACTTTCATAGCTACTTCAAAGTGGAGTTGCAGGTAGCTAGGATAGTGAAGAAGGTGTTTAGTATGCTTTCCTTTATTGGTCAGAATATTGAGTACAGGGGTTGGGAGGTCATGTTGTGGCTGTACAGGACATTGGTTAGGCTACTGTTGGAATATTGCGATCAATTCTGGTCTCCTTCCTATCAGAAAGATGTTGTGAAACTTGAAAGGGTTCAGAAAAAGTTTACAAGAATGTTGCCAAGGTTGGAGGATTTGAGCTATAGGGAGAGGCTGAACAGGCTGGGGCTGTTTTCCCTGGAGCGTCAGAGATTGAGGGGTGACCTTATAGAGGTTTATAAAATCATGAGGAGCATGAATAGGATAAATAGACAAAGTTTTTTTCCCTGGGGTGGGGGAGTCCAGAACTAGAGGGCATAGGTTTAGGGTGAGAGGGGAAAGATATAAAAGAGACCTAAGAGGCAACGTTTTCACTCAGAGGGTGGTACATGTATGGAATGAGCTGACAGAGGAAGTGGTGGAGACTGGTACAATTGCAACATTTAAAAGGAATCTGGATGGGTAGTTGAATGGGAAGAGTTTGGAGGGATATGGGCCGGGTGCTGGCAGGTGGGACTAGATTGGGTTGGGATATCTGGTCGGCATGGATGAGTTGGACCGAAGGGTCTGTTTCCGTCGTGTACTCTATGATTCTAAGTAGATGATTAGGAAAGGTTTGGAGGAATTTCGCCAGGAGCAGGTAGATGGGACTAGTTTAGTTTGGGATGATGTTCAGCATGGACTGATTGGATTGAAGGGTCTGTTTCTGTGCTGGAATACTGTCGGAGACAAAACTTGATGGGGCAATGGTGGGGAGTGATTTTTTTTTCCCTAGCTAGGATAGCTAAATGGGGACAGGATGATCTTTCTCATTTATACTTATTTTTATTTACTTAATTCATGGGATGCGGGCATTGATTAACATTTCTTGCCCATCACTAATTGACCAGAGAGCAGGTAAGAGTTACATGTAGGCTAGACCAGGTAAGAATGGCAGTTTCCTTCCATAAATGATGTTGGTGAACCAGATGGGTTTTATGACAATCAACAGGGGTTGCATGGTCATCATTTGGCTAGCTATTTTGTCGAAATTTCAGATAATTTATGAATTCAGATTTAACCATGTGCCATGGTAGAATTCAAACCCATATCCCTGGAACATTAGCCTGATGTTTCTAGGATCCTAGCCAATACTTCTACATCTTTTGGTCTTACGAAAGACTTTTAAATTCCTTTTAAAAGTATAGAAGAATTTTAAAAAGATGTTATCCTGAGTGATATGTTTATATCACTCCATATGCTACAAACACAAAACTGACTGGGAGCACTATAGTACGAGTACTATAGATGGGTCAGTTTTTGTCCAGTGTGTGCAGGAGGGCTTCCTGACACAGTATGGAGACAGGCCAACAAGGGGTGAAGACACATTAGATTTGGTACTAGATAATGAGCCCGGCCAGGTGTTAGACTTGGAAGTAGGTGAGCACTTTGGTGATAGTGATCACAGTTCTGTTATGTTTACTTTAGTGATAGAAAGGGATAGGTGTATACCACTGGGCAAGAGTTACAGCTGGGGGAAAGGCAATTACGATGTGATTAGGCAAGATGTAGGAAGCATAGGATAGGGAAGGAAACTGCAGGGAATGGGCACATTAGAAATGTGGAGCTTATTCAAGGAAAAGTTCCTTTGTGTCCTTGATAAGTATGTACCTGTCAGGCATGGAGGAAGCTGTAGAGCGTGGGAGCCGTGGTTTATGAAGGAAGTGGAATCTCTGCTTAAGAGGAGGAAGAAGGCTTATGTTAAGATGAGATGTGAAGGCTCAGTTAGGGCGCTTGAGGTTACAAGGTAGCTAGGAAAGACCTAAAGAGAGAGCTCAGAAGAGCCAGGAGGAGACATGAGAAGTTGTTGGCGGATAGGACCAGGGTAAACCCTAAGGCTTTCTATTGGTATTTAAAGAATAAAAGAATGACGAGAGTAAGATTAGGGCCAATCAAGGATAGTAGTGGGAAGGTGTGTGTGGAGTCAGAGGAGGTAGGGGAAGCACTAAATGAATATTTTTCGACAGTATTCACTCTAGAAAACGACAATGTTGTCGAGGAGAATTTACTGAGAAACAGGCTACTAGACTAGGTAGGATTGAGGTTCACAAGGAAGAGGTATTAGAAATCCTGGGCCGGATGGGATTTATCCTAGGATCCTCTGGGAAGCCAGGGAAGAGTTTGCTGAGCCTTTGGCATTGATCTTTAAATCTTCATTGTCTCCAGGAATAGTGCCAGAAGACTGGAGGATAGCAAATGTGGTTCACCTGTTCAAGAAGAGGAGTAAAGACAACCCCAGTAATTATAGACCAGTGAGCCTTATTTCAGTTGTTGGTAAAGTGTTGGAAAAGGTTATAAGAGATAGGATTTATAATCATCTAGAAAAGAATAATTTGATTAGGGATAGTCAGCACGGTTTTGTGAAGAGTAGGTCGTGCCTCACAAACCTTATTGAGTTATTTGAGAAGGTGACCAGACAGGTAGATGAGGGTAAACCGGTTGATGTGGTGTATATGGATTTCAGCAAGGCATTGGATAAGGTTCCCCACAGTAGGCTATTGTACAAAATGTGGAGGGAGTTGAACAGTTCACCCACTTTACTAACACCTTCCACCCCGACCTCAAATTTACCATCTCAGACTCCTCCCCCACCCTTCCTAAAGACCTCTCCATTTCTATCTCAGGTGACCGACTCAACATGGAAATTCACTATAAACCGACCAACTCCCACAGCTACCTAGATTACACCTCCTCCCACCTTGCCCCTTGTAAAAACACCATCCCATATTCCCAATTCCTTCGCCTCTGCCGCATCTGCTCCCAGGAGGACCAATTCCAAGACCGAACAACCCAGATGGCCTCCTTCTTCAAAGACCGCAATTTCCTCTCTCCACAGCATCTCCTCCACTTCCCACTCCTCCGCCCTTGAGCCTCGCACCTCCAATCACCACAAGGACAGAACCCCACTGGTCCTCACCTACCACCCCACCAACCGCACCAACCAACCCAACCACCCCGTGGCTGAACACTTTAACTCCCCCTCCCACTCCACCAAGGACTTGCAGGTCCTTGGCATCCTCCATCGCCAGACCATGGCAACACGATGCCTGGTGAAAGAGCGCTTCATCTTCCGCCTAGGAACCCTCCAACCACAAAAGATGAATGCAGATTTCTCCAGCTTCCTCATTTCCCCTCCCCCCACCTTATCTCAATCCTCGGACTCAGCACCGCCTTCTTGACCTGCAATCTTCTTCCCGACCTCTCCGCCCCCACCCCCTCTCCGGCCTATCACCCTCACCTTAACCTCCTACCACCTATTGCATTCCCAACGTCCCTCCTCCCTACCTTTTATTGTAGCCTGCTAGGCACACTCTTCTCATTCCCGAAGAAGGGCTTATGCCCGAAATGTCGATTCTCCTGCTCCTTGGATGCTGCCTGACCTGCTGTGCTTTTCCAGCAACACATTTTTCAGCTCTGTTCTCTAGCATCTGCAGTCCTCACTTTCTCCTATAAGAAGGATGTGGAAGCTTTGGAAAGGGTGCAGAGGAGATTTACTAGGATGTTGTCTGGTATGGAGGGAAGGTCTTACGAGGAAAGGCTGAGGGACTTGAGGCTGTTTTTGATCGAGAGAAGGTTGAGAGGTGACTTAATAGAGCCATATAAGATAATCAGAGGGTTAGATAGGGTGGACAGGGAGAGCTTTTTCCAAGTATAGTGACGGTGAGCACGAGGGGGCATAGCTATAAATTGAGGGGTGATAGATATAGGAAAGATGTTAGAGGTAGTTTCTTTACTCAGAGAGTAGTAAGGGTATGGAATGCTTTGCCTGCAATGGTAGTAGATTCTCCAACTTTAAGTACGTTTAAGTCGTCATTGGACAAGCATATGGACATACATGGAATAGTGTAGGGTCGATGGGCTTCAGATTGGTATGAGAGGTCGGCGCAACATCGAGGGCCGAAGGGCCAGTACTGTGCTGTAATGTTCTATGTTCTATGTCTATAACTAAACATTTTTCTACAAGGGTCCATTCAAATTATGATGTGTAGGAAATTCTTTAAACATGATAGAATAGAATCCCTACAGTGTGGAAACAGGCCATTTGGTCCAACAAGTCCACTCCAACCCTCCAAAGATCATCTCACCTAGACCCATTCTCCTAACCCTGAATTCCTCATGGCAAACTTACATATCCTTGATCACTATGAGCAATTTAGCATGCCAATTCACCTAACTTGCACATCTTTTGACTTTTACAATAGAATAAAATCCCTACAGTGAATCGTGGGAGGAAACCTGAGCACCTCGAGGAAACCCATGCATACACGGGGAGAATGTGCAAATTCCACATAAACAGTCACCCGAGGCTGGAATCGAACCTGGGTGCCTGGCACTGTGCTGACCACTGAGCCACTGTATAGCCCAAATTTCATGAGAACATCCAAAGATGTGCAGTTAGGTGAAGTAGCCATACTAAATTGCCCATGGTGTTCGGGGATGTGTATGTTAGGTGCATTCGTTGGCGGTAAATACAGGATAATAGGGTAGGGGAATGGGTCCTGGTGGGTTACTCTTTGGTGGGTCGGTGTAGACTATTTGGGCTGAAGGGCCTGTTTCCACACTGTAGGGATTCTATGATACTCTGATTCTATGTAAATGTCAGATTACATTAATGACACAGTAAATTGATAATTGGCCCACTTCTCAAGTGTAAGTTTACTTGATAACATTAGAATCGAATATTCAATCTGGGATTCTAATTGGCTAATCAATATTAATATTAACAACTTGTATTCATATAGCATCTTCAACATGGTGAAACACCCCAAGGCCCTTTACAACTGAGTTATCAAACAAAACTTGGCCACCAAACCACATAAAGTAATACTAAGAGAGATAGTCCCAAGTTTGGTTGAAGGGTTCTAAAGAGAGTATGAAAGGAGGAAAACTATATAGAAAAAGTTGGAGATAATTGGGGACGGATTTCCAGAAACTAGGGACTTGACAAGTGTAGATGCAGCCTCCAGCATTAGAAAGATTAAAATTGAGAATGAAGAAATCAGAAATGGTGGGGTACAGATATTGTGTTGGATTGAAGGCTTTAAGGTATGCAGAGATAGAGAGGGGTGAAGCCATTATGAGATTGAAAACAAGAATGAGAATTTAAAAATCGATATTTGCTTAAACAGGATTCCTAGTAAGTCATTGAGAAAAGGTTTGATGGATGAACAGGAAATTATCAGGAACAGATGGGGTGGGTGAACAGGGCATTGTGCTTATTTGGATAATAACAGAGGTTACATGGTCTTAAACATATGAAGGCAAAAATGTGGGAGCCCTGCCAGAAGTGCATTGGAATAACTTGGTCCAGAGGCAACAAAGGCATGGATGAGAATTCAGCAGCAGCAGCAAGGAGCAAGGTAGAGTTTTGTCACTGGTACGAAGTAGGAAATAGGCTACACAGATTCTTTGTTGAGAATATGGTGCTGAAAACACATAGCAGGTCAGGCAGCATCCAAGGAGCAGGAGAATCGATGTTTTGAGCATAAGTCCTTCATCAGTCATTTGTGATGAAAGGCTTATGCCCGAAACGTCGATTCTCCTGCTCCTCAGATGCCACCTGACCTGCTGTACGTTTCTAGCACCACATTCTCGACTCTGATCTCCAGCATCTGAAGTCCTCACTTTCTCCTACACAGATTCTCATTTATGAGTTGGATGAGGATGATTGCATCAATACAATGTGTAGTTGTTTTGTTTAATATGATGTGCTGTAAAATAACAGATCTTTATCTTCTTACAAGTTTTAACACGACCATAAAAAGGGCCAAAGTCAGAGGCCTTTCAACCTCTTTCTCTTTAACACTCATCTCCTTATACCACATAAATAGATAATGAAACAATCATTCACAATTTGTTGGATTGTTTTGGTCCCTAGATATTCTGGATTTCATTTGAGTATTAATGTTTTAGGTCACTTCAAAGTCATATAGCCTTAAGAGGGCCAAGGTTTGTTATCAAGTTGGACATAAGCTGTCTTCAGTTCTTCTGCACACCATCATGAAACATAACCATGTAAATGTCATCAAGCTGGCAGCATGATTTATGGCACAGTAGATTAATCTGCACAGAGATGTTATTCTATCAGTATCTTGGAACAACCTTTGCTCTACTATTTCTACCAATAGGTCCAAGAATCCTGTGAAAGCTTATGTTACATTAAAGCTGCTCCTTAATGACCTAACAATCTGCCAGGGTGATTTTGGAAGGTGACTACAAACACTGCAGGTCACATGAAATGTTTTCCAAAACCAGAACAGGGATATTAAACTGTCACTAGTATAGGGAATTAGCTGTGTTAATTAAGGATCTGCTGCCAATGCTAACGTACCAGTCTCTGAGATAGAGCGTCACTTGAATTATGCAACGAGAGGTGACGGAACAGTCCAATGCTGGATCCGCACACCCTGCTATGGGTGAGAAGGGTGGGGTTTGAAGCGGTGGGTGAGTTTGATGCTTCTTGGATGTTTTCCAGTTCTTTTCACTGTTTGCTGTACATTGTCCATGTCCCCCGAGGGGACAGGTGACACTACTGCTGCATAGACCATGAACTTATCAGGTTTGAAGCGTTTGTCACTTAAAACTCTGTTTTTTAGGCACATTGATGGCGCAATTGAATTTCATTATTGCTGTCTGCCTTTACTGACAGAAGGCTTATGAAGTATGTTTTGGAGCAGGCTGATTAGAGGGACTTAGGGTTAGTGAGTCTCAGGGTTTTTTAAATTCATTCACAGGATGAGGGTATTCATTGCTTATCCCTAGTTGCCCAGAGGGTAGTTGACAGTCAACAAAATTGCTTTGGAGTCACATGTGAGCCAGGCCAGATAAAGATGGTAATTTCTTTCCCAAATGAACTGTGATTTCTTTCCGTAAAGGACTTTGGTGAGCCAAATTCAGTTTTCTGACAATCAATAATGGTTTTAAGGTCAAGAGTGGGTTCTTAATTCCATATATTCTTTCTTATTAAATTCAAATTCTACCATTTGCTGTGGCAGGATTTGAGGTGATGCAGGCTGAACATTTTCTTGCTCGGCCTGTAGATTGGCAACACACCAGCGGAAGGCTTCATGTTACAAGATTGGGCAGCATGGTGGCTCAGTGGGGGGTGGCATGGTGACTTAGTGATTAGCCCTGCTGCCTCACAGCGCCAGGGACCCGGGTTCAATTCCCATCTTGTGCAACTGTCTGTGTGGTTTGCACATTCTCCCCGCGAATGCGTGGGTTTCCTCCAGGTGCTCCGGTTTCCTCCCACAGTCCAAAGATGTGCAGGTTAGGTGAATTGGCCATGCTAAATTGCCCGTGGTGTTAGGTGCATTTGTCAGAGGGAAATGGGACTGGGTGGGTTACTGTTCCGAGGGTTGGTGTGGACTTGTTGGGCCGAAGGGCCTGTTTCCATGCTGTAGGGAATCTTAAGAAAAACGTTAGTGCCTTGCCTCATCCCAGTTTATGGCCTAAAAGAAGTTGGGCAGGACAATGGCTAATGGTACTAACAATGTAAAAGTAAGTTCATGTTGTGGAGAGACTCACTGTGGGTCTTGAGGATCCAGGGAGGTATTGTGCTGTGGGAGCTGGATGTTTGGCCTAAGGCCCATTCTCTAAACATAACAGTGACGGTTTGGAGCTCAGTCTCAAACTCTGAAGATGTACAGTCACAGTCTGCATCACACGTCAAAATTTCAGATGACCTTGGTTTTGGACTAGAGGCGAAAATGTGTTGATGGAAAAGCGCAGCAGGTCAGGCAGCATCCAAGGGGCAGGAGAATCGACGTTTCAGGAGCCCTTCTCCTGCTCCTTGGATGCTGCCTGACCTACTGCGCTTTTCCAGCAACACATTTTCAGCTCTGATCTCCAGCATCTGCAGACCTCACTTTCTCTTTGGACCAGAGGCGACAGTTGAAGTTGAACAGTTTCCCAACGAGTTGGGGTATTGTATTGAGGATGGGGGAGAGTATCAGTGTATAGTAGTCATGATTTGAAGATGCCGGTGTTGGACTGGGGTGTACAAAGTTAAAAATCACACAACACCAGGTTATAGTCCAACAGGTTTGCACTGAAGCTCTGGGTTGGGGGCGGGACGTCTGACTGTAGGCGGGGATTAGCGGCTATGGGCGGGACGTTTTGTTCAGGGGCGTGGCTAGTGGAAGCAGCCCCGAGCTGGAAAAGCAGGGGCGGAGCCAGAGCGCGGGGCCGCAGTGAGGACGCGGACGTGATGTCACGTAAGAGGTGCTGCAAATGTGTTGCTGGTCAAAGCACAGCAGGTTAGGCAGCATCTCAGGAAGAGAATTCGACGTTTCGAGCATAAGCCCTTCATCAGGAATAAGAGAGAGAGAGCCAAGCAGGCTGAGATAAAAGGTAGGGAGGAGGGACTAGGGGGAGGGGCGATGGAGGTGGGATAGGTGGAAGGAGGTCAAGGTGAGGGTGATAGGCCGGAGTGGGGTGGGGGCGGAGAGGTCAGGAAGAGGATTGCAGGTTAGGAGGGCGGTGCTGAGTTGAGGGAACCGACTGAGACAAGGTGGGGGGAGGGGAAATGAGGAAGCTGGAGAAATCTGAATTCATACCTTGTGGTTGGAGGGTTCCCAGGCGGAAGATGAGGCGCTCCTCCTCCAGCCGTCGTGTAGTTGTGTTCTGCCGGTGGAGGAGTCCAAGGACTTGCATGTCCTCGGTGGAGTGGGAGGGGGAGTTAAAGTGTTGAGCCACGGGGTGATTGGGTTGGTTGGTTCGGGCGGCCCAGAGGTGTTCTCTGAAGCGTTCCGCAAGTAAGCGGCCTGTCTCACCAATATAGAGGAGGCCACATCGGGTGCAGCGGATGCAATAGATGATGTGTGTGGAGGTACAGGTGAACTTGTGGCGGATATGGAAGGATCCCTTGGGGCCTTGGAGGGAAGTGAGTGTGGAGGTGTGGGTGCAAGTTTTACATTTCCTGCGGTTGCAGGGGAAGGTGCCGGGGGTGGAGGTTGGGTTGGTGGGGGGTGTGGATCTGACAAGGGAGTCACGAAGGGAGTGGTCCTTGCGGAACGCTGATAGGGGAGGGGAGGGAAATATATCCTTGGTGGTGGGGTCCGTTTGAAGGTGGCGGAAATGGCGGCGGATGATACGTTGTATGTGCAGGTTGGTGGGGTGGTAGGTGAGAACCAGTGGGGTTCTGTCTTGGTGGCGGTTGGAGGAGCGGGGCTCAAGGGCGGAGGAGCGGGAAGTGGAGGAGATGCGGTGGAGGGCATCGTCGATCACGTCTGGGGGGAATCTGCGGTCCTTGAAGAAGGAGGCCATCTGGGCTGTGCGGTGTTGGAATTGGTCCTCCTGGGAGCAGATGCGGCGGAGTCGAAGGAATTGGGAATATGGGATGGCGTTTTTACAGGGGCAGGGTGGGAGGAGGTGTAGTCCAGGTAGCTGTGGGAGTCAGTCGGTTTATAATAGATGTCTGTGTTGAGTCGGTCGCCCGAGATAGAAATGGAAAGGTCTAGGAAGGGGAGGGAGGAGTCTGAAACAGTCCAGGTGAATTTCAGGTCGGGATGGAAGGTGTTAGTAAAGTTGATGAACTGTTCAACCTCCTCGTGGGAGCACGAGGCAGCGCCGATACAGTCATCGATGTAGCGGAGGAAAAGGTGGGGGGTGGTGCCAGTGTAGTTGCGGAAGATGGACTGTTCCACATATCCTACGAAGAGGCAGGCATAGCTGGGGCCCATGCGGGTGCCCATGGCAACTCCTTTAGTTTGGAGGAAGTGGGAGGATTGAAAAGAGAAGTTATTCAGGGTGAGGACCAGTTCAGTCAGTCGAAGGAGGGTGTCAGTGGAAGGGTACTGGTTGGTGCGGCGGGAAAGGAAGAAGCGGAGGGCTTTGAGTCCTTCGTGATGGGGGATGGAGGTGTACAGGGACTGGATGTCCATAGTGAAAATAAGGCGTTGGGGACCGGGGAAGCGAAAATCCTGAAGGAGGTGGAGGGCGTGGGTGGTGTCCCGAACGTAGGTGGGGAGTTCTTGGACTAAAGGGGACAGGACCGTGTCGAGGTATTGGGAGATGAGTTCGGTGGGGCAGGAGCAGGCTGAGACAATGGGTCGGCCGGGGCAGGCAGGTTTGTGGATTTTGGGCAGGAGGTAGAAACGGGCGGTGCGGGGTTGTGGGACTATGAGGTTGGAGGCGGTGGATGGGAGATCCCCTGAGGTGATGAGGTCCTGGATGGTCTGGGAGATGATGGTTTGGTGGTGGGAGGTGGGGTCGTGGTCAAGGGGGCGATAAGAGGAGGCGTCCGCGAGCTGGCGTTTGGCTTCAGCGGTGTACAGGTCAGTGCGCCAAACTACCACCGCGCCTCCCTTGTCTGCGGGTTTGATGGTGAGGTTGGGATTGGAGCGGAGGGAGTGGAGGGCTGCACGTTCTGAGGGTGAGAGGTTGGAGTGGGTGAGAGGGGTGGACAGGTTGAGTCGGTTGATGTCACGGCGGCAGTTGGCTATAAAGAGGTCGAGGGCGGGTAAGAGGCCAGCACGGGGTGTCCAGGTGGATGGGGTGTGTTGGAGGCGGGAGAAGGGGTCGTCAGAGGGTGGACGGGAGTCTTGGTTGTGAAAGTAGGCACGGAGGCGAAGGCGGCGGAAGAATTGTTCAATATCTCGCCGCGTGTTGAACTCATTGATCCGAGGGCGTAGGGGAATGAAGGTGAGGCCCCTGCTGAGGACTGATCTTTCATCCTCAGAGAGGGGGGAGATCTGGAGGGATGGTCACGTAAGAGGGCGTGATCTTGATCTGGTAGCGTGATGACGTAAAAGGGTTACGTTCCGGAGCGGAACCGATTGATGGGCGGTGACTTGAAGGGGCGGGGCTGGGAGGCTGACGTTCAGGGAGGGGACTTTTTGGGGGAAGAAGGGCGGGACAACGTTCGGGGTAGAGGCGGGCGGGTTGACGTTCGTGGAGACGTATCCAGAATGACGTGTGGGGTGTGAGCGAGACTGAGAAGCAGACATGAAGTGAAGGGGCGGGGCCGGGAAGACGTTCGGGGAGAGGCGGGGCCGACGGTGACGTTGTGGAAAGGGCGGGGCTAAGGTGCGTCTCTCAGGGACTGGCGGGGCGGGTCCTGAGCCTGGATGACGTTTGGGTAATGGCGGCCGTCTGACTTTCGGTGAAGAGGCGGAGTACGTGACGTCAACTGAGGGCGGTGTTTAGATGACGTTTGTCGAGGGGCGGGGCCGGTAGAGGCGGTTCGTGCCGGTCCGGTCGGTGGTCTCCGCCATATCGGGCTGTGGAATGCAGATGGAGGGCGGCAAGCAGCTATTCGCTCAGGCCTCAGCCGTCTCCATTCACACCGGCAACATCGTCAACTGGAGCCGGCTAAAGAAGAAATGTCCAACCTCGCCGAGCGAGGAGGTGAAGTACCTTCGGTCGTGGCGGGTAACCCTCTGGGGTGTGCGCTGCTGTCAGAGCTCCTGGCAGGCCCTGAGCCGCACTCACTGCCCTTCTCTCTCTCTCTGTCTTTTGCAGTTACAGGATTGTATTCGGGAGACTCTGGAGAAATGGTGCTCTCAGGTCAGCCCCGAGCTGCTGAAGGTGAGTGAGCTGGTACTGACGGGCCCATGGAGTCATACAGAATGGAAACAGACCCTTCAGTCCAACTTGTCCATTCCTACCAGATATCCCAATCTGACCTAGTCTCATTCGCCACCATTTGGCCTATATCCCTCTATTCATGTACCATCCAGATGTCTTAAATGTTGTAATTGTACCAGTCTCCTCCAATTCCTCTGGTAGCTCACTCCATGCATGCACTAACCTTTGTGAGAAAACAAAATGCCCCTTAGGTCCCTTTTAAACCTTTCCCCTCTCACCTTAAACTTATGCCTGCTAGTTTTGGATGACTCTGCGTTGGAGGAAGAAAATCCTTTGCTATTCAACCTATTCCCCTCATGATTTTATAAATGTCTACAAGGTCACCCCTCAAACACTGATACTCCAGGGAATATAGCCCCAGCCTGTTCAGTCACTCCCAATGACTCAAACTCTCTAGTCCCAGCAACATACTTACACATCTTTTCTGCACCCTCTCAAGTTTAACAACACCTATCTTATAGAAGGGTGACCAGAATTGTACACAGTATTCCAAAAGTGGCCTAACCAGTTTCCTGGATAGCCCACAACATGACATTCCAACTCCTATACTCCAAGTTCTCACCTGCTTTGGTGAAGAGGTAGTCAGTGAAACAACTTCTTGCAGAACATGATCCAACACAAAAGAAAACCAGTAGGTGTGTGTATATGCCTTTTGAAGGGACAATCCAGTTTGATCCACTCATGGTCATTTACCTGTTTCAAAGAGATAGAACTTGGGATTTGTCAGGTCAGTAGTCTCCAACATCTTTAAACACAAAATCACTTTTGAATTCAAGTGCAAGTCAATCTACTGCAAAGAAAACAGAATGAAGTGTTTATTTTTATACAGCTTGTATAAATCTAAAATTGTGCATATATAATTATTCACTTAGTCCTCTGCTCACCAAATTTATGTGACACCTGTGACTGCACATTATCTGCCAGTTCTTTGAAGTTTGAGACATGTACAGCTGATCAAATGGGTATTCAAAAGGCAAGTGTGATGCTTGGCTTTTGTTGAATTCATTTGGGAGACTCTTGTTTCAAAAGGAATTTGATGTCAAAGGAAGCCTTCGCTTTAAAAGCGCACAACGATAGGAGTGAATATTTTTCTTCATTTATGAGCTTCCCACAAATCTGACGTTCCGTTCAGTATAATTTTGAATATTAATTACCTCCTTATCAACTCCACTACTTTAACTCTTACGGCAAATATATTTGGTAGCCATCCAATCGATATCTACTTGAAGGAATGTGTTTGAGGCAAACGTGACGATTTGTTACATCGTATCTAATTCTTCGGTAAACTTCTTCAGGCATGGGCATATGATTTCTGGATAGGGCCATTCTATTATCTGATTTCTTTTCTAGCATTTTGACCAGACTCTGAAGTGTTGAAGCATTTTATTTTTTTGATTGGTAGGACTACACTCAATTTCATTTGGAATGCATTCAAAGCATGGGGGTGTATGTGCTAAGTCAGTCCTTTCCCTGCTGGTTACAGTTCAGTTCATTCATTTTCTTTTCACGTAAAGAAATCCAAAGTTGAGCAACATTGTCTGTCTGTCAGTTCACTTAAACACTTCATTCCTTGATTTAAGAACAGTTTTAAAGATCTTTGTATGACCTTCTCTTGACTTAATTCCCTGTGTTGATGTGAGGTTAATTCACCACTTGTAGTATTGAATTCATTGAGTAAAGATTTAAATAAAAGGGCTGTGTTCTAAATTAAGTTTACCATCTTAACTTTCATTGCATGAAAGCTTCATAAATATATTTACTAATGCTAGCTGATGGATTTGACTGTGGTAATTGACAAAAGATGGAAAATCAGGATCAGTTCAGCAAAACCTGCACTTGTGCCAAGCATGATTGTTGCAACGTCAGTCTGGAATTACAGCTCTATAACATTGAATGTCGCTGGCTGATTTCAGTTGTGCAGGGATGGTTACAGCTTGGGAAACAGTGTTGGCTTTCTTTAGTCAGATATTGGATGTGGGGCTTAGGTGTATTCTCTAACTCTTTGCCCTTCATGAACCTATTAGATAAACAACTGAAGAGAACATCCTGTAGGTCGAGAGCAGAACAGACTTGCTGCGATGCTTTTTGCAGCAAGTTCACGACGTGATGGGCTGACTAGCCTCCTATGTTTCTAATCTGTAATATAGTGGCTCTGCATGAGTTCCAAATATATTTCAAGTTTGTTTGCATTGATGCTGCAAAATTTACTTTACTCTGCAACAGTAGTCCATCTGAATCAAACTGAAAGACAATTTAAAGTATGTGGCTTCTGGAAGTGGAAGCCATGTGTGATTGATGTGTGCATAGCATGGAAACACAGGCATACAGTGAGATCAGCTGTCTCTGCAATTGACCAATCGATCGTAATAATTGTGATGAAGACCATGATTTCAGTAAACCAGCAGAAGACGTAGATCCTGAGGTGTCAGCCGTGTCTAAGTTGGTAGCACCTGCCTGCCTCTCACCCTCACCTTGACCTCCTTCCACTTATCACATCTCCATCGCCCCTCCCCCAAGTCCCTCCTCCCTACCTTTTATCTTAGCCTGCTGGACACACTCATTCCTGATGAAGGGCTTATGCCCGAAACGTCAAATTTCCTGTTCCTTGGAATGCTGCCTGACCTGCTGCGCTTTTCCAGCAACACATTTTCAGCACCTGCCTCTGTCAGGAAGTTGTTGAAAGTTTCACTCCAGATCAAGGCTGACATTCTAGTGCAGTATTGAAGAAGTTGGAGGTGCTATCAGGTTACAACCTATTAGAAATCTTAGTGTTCTGATGTACAATTCTGATGTAACCTTCCCTGCCAGGTGCCATCACTGTACACTCTTTCCAAAACTCTTCATCTGTGACAATCAGGCAGCAGGTATAAGTATATTTGTAAATCTATGCAAAGTCTAGATCCTCTGCTTATTGCAGCCTGAAAAACAAGTCTTGGGGTTGTTCACATGTTGCAAATAAGGCTACTGTTTCTCATCCTATTGAGAACTTTTTAAAATCAGATACTGAATGGCAGAGGAAGCCTGATTTTTAAATTTGCTTTTTTGTTTCCTTTGTGGTGGGGGCCTGCGGCCACTTTTATTGACAGTCTTGAGCTGCCTGAAATTGGCTAATTCTGAATGTAGTAGCTTTTAATTCCTATGTTCTGCTATATTCCAATTGCTCACCCATGCATTGAATAATTAATGCACTGGTATTTATATCCAAATAGAGTCATAGAGATGTACAGCATGGAACCAGATCCTCAGTCCAACCTGTCCATGCCGACCAGATATCCCAACCCAATCTAGTCCCACTTGCCAGCACCCGGCCCATATCCCTCCAAACCCTTCCTATTCATATACCCATTCAAATGCCTCTTACATGTTGCAGTTGTACCAGCCTCCACCACATCCTCTGGCAGCTCATTCCATACACATACCACCCTCTGTGTGAAAAAGTTGCCCCTGAGGTCTCTTTTATATCTTTCCCCTCTCACCCTAAACCTATCCCCTCTAGTTCTGGACTCCCCGACCCCAGGGAAAATACTATTTATCCTATCCATGCTCCTCATAATTTTGTAAACCTCTATAAGGTCACCCCTCCGCGTCCAACGCTCCAGGGAAAACAGCCCCAGCCTGTTCAGCCTCTCCCTGTAGCTCAGATCCTCCAACGCTGGCAACATCCTTGTAAATCTTTTCTGAACCCTTTCAAGTTTCAGAACAACCCAGATGGCCTTCTCCTTCAAAGACCGCAATTTCCCCTCAGACGTGATCGACGATGCTCTCCACTGCATCTCCTCCCTTCCCGCTCCTCCGCCCTTGAACCCCGCCCCTTCAATCGCCACCAGGACAGAACCCCACTGGTTCTCACCTATTACCCCACCAAGCTGCAGATAGATCATATCATCCTTCGTCATTTCCGCCACCTCTAAACGGAACCCACCACTAGGGATATATTTCCCTCCCCACCCCTATCAGTGTTCCAGAAAGACCACTCCCTCCCCGACTCCCTCGTCAGATCCACACCCCCCACCAACCCAACCCAACCTCCTCTCCTGGCACCTTCCCCTGCAACCGCAAGAAATGCAAAAGTTGCGCCCACACCTCCCCCCTCGCTTCCCTCCAAGGCCCCAAGGGATCCTTTCATATCCGTCACAAATTCATCTGCACCTCCACACACATCATTTACTGCATCCGCTGCACCATCTACATTGGGGAGACAGGCCGCCTACTTGCGGAACATTTCAGAGAACACCTCTGGGACACCCACACCAACCAACCCAACCGCCCAGTGGCTGAACACTTTAACTCCCCCTCCCACTCCAGCAAGGACATGCAGGTCCTTGGCCGCCTCCATCACCAGACCATGGCAACACGACGCCTGGAGGAAGAGTGCCTCATCTTCCGCCTAGGAACCCTCCAACCACGAAGGATGAACGCAGATATCTCCAGCTTCCTCATCACCCCCCCCACCCCCCACCCCACCAACCACCACCTTCTCAGTCCCAACCCTTGGACTTAGTGGGTAGCACAGTGGTTAGCACTGCTGCCTCACAGCGCCAGATACCCGGGTTCAATTCCCGCCTCAGGCGACTGACTGTGTGGAGTTTGCACGTTCTCCCTGTGTCTGCGTGGGTTTCTTCCGGGTGCTCCGGTTTCCTCCCGCAGTCCAAAGATGTGTGAGTCAGGTGAATTGGCCATGCTAAATTGCCCGTAGTGTAAGGTAAGGGGTAAATGTAGGGGTATGGGTGGGTTGCGCTTCGGCGGGTCGGTGTGGACTTTTAGGGCCTGTTTCCACACTAAGTAATCTAATCTGATCTAAGTAATCTCAGCACCGCCTTCTTGACTTGCAGTCTTCTTCCCGACCTCTCCGCCCCCACCCCCACTCCGGCCTATCACCCTCACCTTAACTTTCTTCCACCTATCGCATTCCCAACGCCTCTCCCCCAAGTCCCTCCTCCCTACCTTTTATCTTAGCTTGCTTGGCGCACCTTCCTCATTCCTGAAGAAGGGCTTATGCCCGAAACGTCGATTCTCCTGCAGCTTTGATGCTGCCTGACCTGCTCCGCTTTTCCAGCTACACATTTTTCACCTCAATTTCTTTAGTCATCCAGCATTCCCTTTCACCCTGACAGGAATATACTTTCTCTGGATTCTTGTTATCTAATTTCTGAAGTCTTCCCATTTTCCAGCCGTCTCTTTACCTGCAAACATCTGCCTCCAATCAGCTTTCGAAAGATCTTGCCTAATACAGTCAAAATTGGCCTTTCTCCAATTTAGAACTTCAACTTTTAGATCTGGTCTATCCTTTTCCATCACTGTTTTAATACTAATAGAATTATGGTCGCTGGCCCCAAGGTGATGGAAAAGGATAGACCAGTTCTAAAAGTTGAAGTTCTAAATTGGAGAATACCTCAGTCACCTGCCCTGCCTTATTTCCCAAGAGTAGGTCAAGTTTTGCACCTTCTCTAGTAGGTGCATCCACATACTGAATCAGAAAATTGTCTTTTATACACTTAAATTCCTCTCCATCTAAACCTTTAGGACTATGGCAGTCCCAGTCGATGTTTGGAAAGTTAAAATCCCCTACCATAACTACCCCATTATCTTACAGATAGCTGAGATCGCCTTACAAGTTTGTTTCTCAGTTTCCCCTCTGACTATTGGGTGGTCTATAATACAATCCCAATAAGGTGATCACTCCCTTTCTTATTTCTCAGTTCCACCCAAATAACTTCCCTGGGTGTATTTCCGAGAAAGTCCTCCCTCAGCACAGCTGTAATGCTATCCCAAAATCAAAAATGCCACTCCCCCTCCTCTCTTGCTTCCCTTTCTATCCTGCCTGTAGCATTTGTACACTGGAACATTAAGCTGCCAGTCCTGCCCATCCCTGAGTCATGTTTCTGTAATTGCTTTGATATCCCAATCCCATGTTCCTAACCATGCACTGAGTTCACCTGTCTTCTCTGTTAGGCCCCTTGCATTTAAATAAATGCAGTTTAATTTATTAATTTGTTGCAATGGTTGTGGATTATTTTCCATTGTTGATGCTTTGCATGCTTTAGCATCTTTATTTGTGAATAGTCTGAAGAAATGTTCACTGAGTTACAGTCTTGTGTTAAAATCAATTGATAGGTGGACTGCTACAGTGATTTTTGTTTAGCACTTTTGTGTTGAAGTTGTTTCCCTCTTCATTTTTGCTCGTCAAACCTAATGCAAGTGATATGTTCTGTGTAAAATTGGTAACTTGCTACTCCCTTCATGTGGCATGCAGAGTAGTTATCTAAACTTTAAATCGATTTAAGTTGGCAATATGTAAGACACAACTGGAAAATATTGATGTCCAGTAAGACAACTTGCTCCAGGAATTCCTTTTATTGTTTGCTGGCAAGGTCAGTATTCATTGTCATTCCCTAATTGTCCTATCCAAATTCTTGAAACATTGCAGTCTGTGCAGTTGAGTTCCAGCTATCCAGAGTACTGTTGGGGAAAATGTTCCAGGATTTTAAGCCAATCATAATGAAAGAACTTGAGTAAAATTCTTTAAGAAAAGGCCTATTAGCACAGTGGAGAGAGAAATAGACCACATAATTTTTCTGATGAAAGATCACAGACATGACACAAAGTCTGAGTTTCTCTCCACAGACGCTACCAGGTTTGCTGAGCATTTATAGCATTTCCTGTTTTTACTTCACATTTATAAAAAGCAAAATATGGAAGTACTAAGTTTCTACTTCAGGTTGGTTTGTAACTTGAAGGGATCGTTTTAGTGGTGCTGTTCCCATGTGCCTGATGCTCTTGTTCTAGTCAGTAAACATTGTTTTTGGAGGATCCTTGATGAGTATTTGTGATGCATATTGTACATGCACAATGCTGTGTACCTTTGCTGTGGTGAATCAGTGGCATAGTGCCAAATGTGCTGTGTTCTTTGTTTTGTACCATTCTGCAAATATACCTTTTACTGAAACAGGGCTTGTTTCAAGCTTTGGTTCAATGTGACTCAGGGACTGGCTCACCTTTTTCCGGTGTTGAGCTTGAGTCATCACCTTCATCCCTCCAGTGTTCTTTTGTGAAAAAATAGATCCAGGAAAATGTTATTCAAATCATACAGATGTAAAATGGACATGTATTTATGGGAGTGATTATCATAGAACCTGCCAAACTCCAGTTTGTAATGGGCATTTGTTCCACTGCTCTGGTTGAGATTGATTATATTCATGCAGTTGAATATATGCATTCAAAATACTGCTGCACTGATTTCATGTTTGTACATATAGATTCTGTTCATTTTCAAAAAGTCAGTTTGTGTAAAATTTAGTGGTTATTGCTCGCTGAGTGCAACTGCTTAAATCAAGTTGAATTTCTTGCTACAATTGGACCATGTTGAAGTGAAAACTCTTAAAAAGTTAATATTCTGTCATGATGTTGCATGACCTGTCAGTTTACATTTAAAAAAACAGCATCTTTGATCCAAGCATGAACGGTAAACCTGAGATGGGTCCACTCAGTTGCTTTGGTAAGAGTATGGTGCAGAGTAACGCCAATGCCAATTGTGATAGTTCATGGGGGAATATCTTCTTCCTTTTGCTCCATGCTTCATGTGAAATAGTATCCCTCAACTTAAGTAATCAATTCTCTCTAATAGAGAATTGCCTATGATCCTTCTGTAGGCTATGGCTCATTTTAAAATTACCTGGCACTGTATCGCTCCCCTTGACATTGTAGGAGATGTATAAGTAGCTGCAGTGTGTGTCCTTCACCTGTTCCAGGAAAAGATTGCAAGGACTTTGGGCAATTTATCATCAAGTCGATATATCATTGGATCAGCAGCAACGTTATTTCCTGGGTGTGTCTAATATTGCAACTTCAATCTCTCCCTTTTTGATTTGTTGCAGGAACCACCTGCTACTCTAGAATGTACCATAACTCAGGATGTGGACTCGATAAGTCCGGAGGAAAGAGAGGAAGTAAAAGTGTCAGGTACTGTTTCTTACCCCACAGCCAACTTGATCTAGGGGCTGCCAGGTGGTAAAGTCTGCATTATAAGGCAGCTGCTGAAACTTCCCCAGCCATCAAGAAGGATGAGAATCCGTGGGCAGTGCTTGATCTGAAAGAGATTGTGGGAATATTGGGAACTGGTGCAATGTTTGGGGGTCTCAAGGGTGGGCAAGCTGAATTCTGAACAGTGCTGAGAAAGCCTTTACATATTTGATCTAGCAGCTGCGTCCTGCCTTTAGGTATCTCAGGTCCTGGGAAATTCAACCCATAGTCAATAGATTTGACTTCCATTTAGATGAAAAGGTTGCAGCCTTATTTGCATATTAAAACAGTAACCCATCTCTTCAGAGCATGTCACACAACAGCCCCAAAGTTATTATGGTTAAACTGGAATTAAGCTGGCTGGCATGGTGGTTCAGTGGTTAGCACTGCTGCCTCTCAGTGCCATGGACTTGGGTTTGATTCCCACCTTGGGTGACTGTCTGTCTGTGTGGAGTTTGCATGTTCTCCCCGTGTCTGCTTAGGTTTCCTCCGGGTGCTCTGGTTTCTTCCCACAATCCAAAGATGTGCAGGTCAGGTGAATTGGCCATGCTAAATTGCCCATAGTGTTAGGTACATTAGTCAGGGGTAAATGTAGGGGAATGGGTCTGGGTGAGTTGCTTTTTGGAGGGTCGGTGTGAACTTGTTGGGCTGAAGGAACGGTTTCCATACTGTAGGGAATCTAATCTAATGATAGGTTGGGGTCAGATTGCATCATTTCATTTACCGATTTAATTGCACTTCATTCCCTCCCTGACCTTGTCTTATTGCGCTCTCTCATGTGCTCTGTTTCTGACCTGCTCCTCAGTTTGTTTTTCTTTCACTGGACTGTTCCATCTTAATACAAGAGTAGCATGGCTGAGCCTGCCAGATTTATTAAATAATATAAACACAAGGAGTCACTGAGGGAGCAACTTCAACAATGACTATTTATTCCAATTCTGATGTGTTCATACTCTGAAACTATTCATGCATTAAAGGGGAGGTGAGAGTAACACGTGAGGGAGAAAGGAACAGTCGGGTGTACTGACAGAGCTGGTGGAATGAGACTTGCATGGAATATAAACATGAGTATATTGCTGCTGAATAGAATGATATGATCTGTGCAGTTTAAAAGAAATACACAACATCTCCTACATCTAGGTGCTTCTTTTCTCTGTTTGCCTTTTCTCATGTTTCATGTGGTCACTGCAAGGCCAGTTGGTCACCCTTCAAATTAACCATTTTTTTTTGGCTTTGGTGGGTGATTTTACAGCTGAATGCCCACCCTCTTGCTAAGCCTCTCCATTTAACCAGATTGGGGATTGGCATAGATACACTTTGACTTGTCTACACTATTCGCTGGATTCTCTGTGTCTAACAAGCTGTGGAGTAGGAACATCTGGCTGAGGCAGAAACATTCATTACCCTTCCAGTGTTAATCCTAAACTTGTATTCCTCATTACTAATTTGCTGACAGGTAGTAACTTTTTATTTAAAGTATTTACTTAAGCTTTAGCATAATTTTTTAACTCTTGATTTTGATTCACTTGCAACATCACTGACCAAATAATGCAGTTCTAGGTTTTCAAGTGTCCTTATAAGCTGTATTTTGATGATCATCTAGTGAATCTGTTTCTATGAACTGATTACTTTAGTGCCCAAATCAATATATCAACAGATTCATCATCACTTCATTGCTTTAACACGCAATATCTCTGATTCAATACTCTTCCATTTCATGATTTGCAGCTTTCAATAGGTTTTTAATACCGATGGTATAATTGTGTTATTTGTTCTTTTCAATAACATTGAGCACTCTGTTACCCTCACAGCAAAAATGTAGCTTGCTTGTCCCAATTTGCAATTATTAATAGATTCTGACTTCCAGTGCCCCAAACAATTTCATCTGTAGCAAAAGTAGAACATGAAAAACTATTACATGTTCAGGTTCTTGACAAAGCTGTGATCTATATAATATTGTTTGCAATTAAAGTATTTTTAATCTAGTTCTTTACCGTTTTGCTGCTGAGGTATTTTTAGTACTTTAATTTGTTACCTCCAAACTTTTTGTAAACTTAAGTTTTCTAATAACTTGTTTATTTATCTGTTCACGTCAGTCAGTCTCTCTCAATATTTTCTATGTGCAGCAAAGCTTTTTCTCAGTGACCCTGACTCCTCGGGCATCAAGGATGCTGTGAAAAAAGGTAAATGCTAAAACTGAGGGTTTTTTTGGTTTGCTCTTCATACTTTATTATATGTGCATTCATTTTAAATGCATTTTCAGTTAGAGAGAATATAATGAGCTGCAATGTTATTCAGTGAGTATTTATCCATATGCCATGCTTGATGCTATTAGTTATGCTTTTAAGCAATAGTTGTGGGCTTTTTGCTGTAGATGGGATTACTCGTAAGCATGTGGGCTGAGAGCAGCTTTCACTGTTCTGTTGGCCAATCTCCAGATTGAATTTTACTTCTTTTAAAGTCATTTGAAAACTTACCATGGCTATTTCAATTGATTACATGACACAGGCATATCCCTCATGGCCTAAATCTATTGCCGTGAAGGAATATCATTAATAAGCATATAACCTCTTGAATAACCATTTTGGTTTAACATCAGTTCAGGAGGTTTTTTTGTGGGAAAGAAAAATGGTTAAACTTGAATGCGTCTATTTTTAAGTGGAACTTTATGGTGTTCAGGGGCTCCTTTCTCCATTTTCTAACTATATGATGCCAATTTATGATTGAAAAGCTCCCACAAGCGGAAATTGACCAGATATTCTATTTTTGGGATGCTGCACCCCCAAGTGAAATGAAGACTCATGTGCCAATAGTTAGTCATTCTATTTGGAATAGTGTCACCAAATCTGCAAATTTAACAGATGTTCTTCATGTATAGTTTTCTTTGACCTTGTACAAGGTTTCTGCGGCCAGAGAAAGCATTAACATGCTGAACTGTTTTTGAGTACCAATTCATCTAGCATCAGAAGAATGCTGTGAAACTGCAATGAGTATTTCAGAAATAGTTGAAGCAACATCTCTGGCAACGTATCCCAGTGTTGTAACATCTAAGACAACCTGCACCATGTCTGCTGCATAGCTTCCCAGAAGCTCAAGACTTGCTTTGTTAATGCTTAGCTCTCTCCTGCAGCTTCCAAAGGTCAAAGTGAAGGGAGTTATTCAACTAGCAATGAGAAGAGAATCTAACTGTACAGCATCTAACACAAGTGCTTTTGATTAGGTGATGCAACAATACAAAGACCCCTCCCCACAAGACTAAAGCAGCCAGTTCCAATTGCCTCAACGAGCACTGTCTGAATTAGAGTGGTGCTGGGAAAGCACGGCAGGCCAGGCTGCATCCAAGGAACAGAAAAATCGACGTTTCGGGCAAAAGCCCTTCAGGTGGTGCTGGAAAAGCACAGCAGGTCAGGCAGCTTCCAAGGAGCAGAAAGATCGATGTTTCAGACAAAAAGCCCTTCATCAGGACCACTGATGAAGGGCTTTTGCCCGCAACGTCGATTTTTCTGCTCCTTGGATGCTGCTTGACCTGCTGTGCTTTTCCAGCACCACTCTAATTCATACTTGGGTTTCCAGCATCTGCAGTCCTCGTTTTTACCCAGCAGAGTCTGTCCCCGCAATGAAGCAATGAAATTTCATGCTCAATGATTCTCTCACAGCTGAGTGCTGGACCTGCATGCTGCACTTGGCCTTGAGCACTGTGTGCAATTTAACACAAATCGACTGCTTTTACATCAAAATTGAAGATGATAGAACAAAGGTGGGGATTTTCATGCCCGTTTTGATTTCTCATGGTCTATCTGTAATTTTTTTGAGGGAATTTGTCTGTTTACTGAAACTTGACAGGGTAAATTACATAAGGTAAGCATTGATGGTACAGTGGTATTGGAAAGACACATAGATAGTATTTCAGGTTGATGACTTTTTAACAGAAACAAAAACTTAGATGTTTGCAGATCTGAGTTTTTCCAGCACTTTCAGTTTTATTTCAAATTTCCAGCCCCTGTAGTATTTGTTGTTCTGTGTTCATTTACACTTATAAAAATGAGGTGATTGTAGTGTTTAAATATTTGTTTTTGACATTTTGTCCGTAATACTATTCTGTATTAGTTCAGTACTGTTACCAGTTGCAAATATAGGTGTTTTTGTGTTTAGTGTAGCCACTAAACCTAGCACAGGAGTATTTAAATCACAAATGGTTGTATTGATGCTGAGGTCATTCCAAATAATTTGTTTTTTGGTACCCTTAGGTCATTAATATAGTCTGAAATAACTCCACAGAGGCTGGTATTCTGTCACCAAATCACCCTTTATTGACTTGTGCGTAGTACTTGACACAGGTCTGGCTTCCTCAGAACCAGCTGTGTGAACAGAACCTCTGACACTCCTGTTTAGATTTGTTAGTGAGGGCTCCCTAATTGGACCATGTTTAACAGCCCCAATCAGGGAATTCATATTCTGAGGGCCACCTGGTTCATCTTGTTACAATCACGACAGAGTCTGAGTGCATTTTCTATAAATAACAATTTGATTCTGAGCCTGGGAGTAAATGTAAACAATTTGTCTAATTGAGGAGTTGCCTCAAATATAGGGTCTTTTGAAAAATTTTCTTGAAGGACACAATGAATCTCGTTTAGGATGGCGACACTACTAATAGGTAGCATTGTCACAGACATGGTTAATTCCTAATATATTATTTTAGCAGATTACAAGGACAAGGCTAGCTAGCTCTTGTACTGATCAATTTATATGTATTTCTAAATGGTTTATTTGTTTGTTCCTGTAGTATTCATTTGTCATAGTTGTCTTTTTTGTGAACAGCTTGACTGATTTTCTTGGTTTCTCGTGGTTTGCAATTCCTTCTTGTTTAGAAGTTAATTCTAAATTAGCCTTGTGTTCATATGCACAATTTCACTTACCAGCTTACCAATCAGCCACTCAGTTCCCATGCCTTCTATTCGAATCAGCTAGTTTTCCTAAAATTCAGGGTTAAAGTGACTTTTAATAAATGAGTGACCATAGTGTTTGCACAATAGAAAATACATCAGGGTCAGTCTCTTGAAAAATATTATATTTAATGCCGTAAAGAGATATATTGTAGTTAGTTTTTATTGCATTTCTAAAAGACCGCCAAAATGTAAAAAGTGTCTAATTTTATTACATTTTCATTCGGCTCTGCTAAACTGCAAATATACAGGGAAATGTTAAGTGCCCTGTAGTTTTATTTTCTACTATTGTCAAAGCTTGCAGCATTTGACACTGGGATCTTATTCCCTGTCCAGGGACAAGTGCTAGTTTAAAGTTATTTATAAATAAAACACACTTCCTCAAAGTTTATTCTATTAAAATGTTTCTTAAACGCTACATTTTTAAAGGAATCAGCTTTTAAATGGTAGAAAAAGGTACTAATTAACATTGAAGATTTAAGTTATGCGAAGAAGTAACCTGAATTTTGTATTTAATGCAGCTTGTTCGGCACTTGCAGTTTCACAGCTGGACTCTGTGATTATTGCTCCACCTCCACTTGAAGATGGCGCTAGCCTTTCTCTCTCTCACCTGCAGCCATATTGGGAGGAACTGGAAACTCTTGTTCAAAGTCAAAGCATTGTAGCAATTGGTACATCTGATTTGGATAAAGTACTTTTAGAGCAACTCTATCAGTGGGCTCAGGTAATAGGTTGAGATATTTTCAGATAAAGTTCTGTTTCTTTACCCTGATTGGATGTGCAGCCATAAGCAATTTGGAATGTGCTGCGCTGTGCAAGGTCCTGCACAACAAGGAAAAATTAGTGAATACTGGTTCTGGGTATAGATGTAAATGACAATGTCCAATAATTGAGCAGGCTCGAGGGGTTGAAAGGCCTCTTCATTCATATGTTTGTATGCATGAAAGCTAATATAGATTGGTTGTTTGTTTAATTGTAACTGCTTTGATCATTAGAAACAACCCTCTGGCTATGTTCCTGCTTTTATGATTGTGCTTGACATTAAAATTGTTCAAAGTGAATGCACTGTGTTGAATTAGGGAAACTAGTCATGTTTCCTCATCCTTATTTTCTATCCAGTGATCCTGCTGGAAATATCTCAGCTTAGTTCAATTCTCCCTGGTTTAACCCTTAATCTGAGTGAGCATATTGATTTTTTTTTTAAAATTGGGGTACCAGTGAACGAACTGCCATTGACCTCAGTGTCCTGAGACCATAGAGCAGGAGGGAAAAGTGGCCAAGATTCGTTCGGGCTCTGGATAGCTATCCAGTGCCTTGTGCTGGAAGATGTGTTCATAGATAAGATTAAACTTGCCCATGATATCTCCAGATGAAAAACTTCTAATTCATTGGGCTCATGCTGGAGAATGACAGTTCCTTGTTGTGGTTCTGGTCGCCGAGCTGGGAACGTGTGTTGCAGACGTTTCGTCCCCTGTCTAGATGACAGCCTCAGTGCTTGGGAGCCTCCTGTGAAGCATTTCTGTGATCTTTCCTCTGGCATTTGTGCCGGAGGAAAGATCACAGAAGCGCTTCACAGGAGGCTCCCAAGCACTGAGGATGTCACCTGGACAGGGGACGAAACGTCTGCAACACACGTTCCCAGCTCGGGGAACAGAACCACAACAACGAGCACCCGAGCTACAAATCTTCCCCCAAACTTTGAATGACAGTTCCTAACAAGAAATGGTTTGGAATTGCTCCATCCTTCAGAAGGGGGAGAGTAGAGATCGTACAAAAATATTACCCGTTTATTCTTCAGTTACTTATAAATGCTGTATTCATATTCCTGTTTTCTGATCTTTACTGCTATATTTAGATTATATTTTGGTTTTGATTACTAATTATAGTCAATGCAATTCATTGGCAAATAGTTTAGTGCACTGAAATATAAATTGTCAATGTATTTATCTAATGTTCATTTTTTACCTCCATGTATAGGTGAAACCTAGCAGCAACCAGGTAAATTTAGCTTCCTGTTGTGTGATGCCACCAGAGCTTACTGCCTTTGCTAAAGAATATGACATACAGTTACTGACTCACAGTGACCCTAAAGGTGAGATGAGTGGAGAAGAATCTTTGTAATAAATTGAGAGAAATGGGGACTGGTTGTAGCTTGCCCTTGAAGTGTGGAGTTCTGCTGCATAGTTTCTCTCTCCACTGGTGTTTCTCTTGTTCTGTTCTGTGGTTGTTAATTCTAGAGGGATATGTTTCTTCTGGTATTCTGTAGATTTTGACTAAATAATCATGTGAGCTGCATATTGTCTCGGTAGAACATTTCAGTGTCAGGAACACCACAGCTGATCCCAGATCTTTTCTAAGCCGACATTAAGATGTTTTAAGCAGGAATTGTGAGAGAATATTCTCACCAGAGAATATTGGAAAAATCCCCTTTCGGATATGATGTTGGACTGCATGTTCTAATAGTTCAGGTGCATTTCAAAATGCATGCTGCAAAGAAAGAATTCAGTTTTCCTGACATCCCAGCAAAACCATAAAAATAAACTTCATCACTTATTTACTGCATCCTATTTATGGAATATTGCTATGCACAATACTCACCACCACCTTCTCAAGGACAATTGCTACACAAGTGCTAGTCATGCTAGCAATGTCAGCCACCACGTTACTTTGAAGTGTCGTGATTTCATTATTTGGAAGTTGATTTGTTTGCAATGCTTTTAAGTTTTACAAAAAAAATTTTTAGTAAATGTCCTATTTCTCTTTTCCTCAAGAACTGATACCCATGTTAAGTTTCCAAGAAGCTGTGATAGCCAGCATTCAAGACAATCTGGCGTATGAATGGATAACAAAGTGGGTTCTGCGCTATTCAGTAATTGTTAAAAGCAGAGGAATTATTAAATCAAAGGGCTACCTGGTATATGCTAAAAGAATTCGATATTAGGATCATCTTTGAGACTCCAGCTGATTGGAATAGCACTTTTATAAAGGAATTTATGTATGATATGCAAAAGGAAGAAATCTTTAGAAGCTGCACTACTGACCAAATGCCTTTTGATCCTTTTTGATTTATTACTGGGTCCAAGATGAATTTAAGAAAGGAATAACTTCTGATTTGAAAAGATTGCATTGTAAAATCCGATTGTGTTTTGCGTACTGCACTATTTCCACCTGTTGATTTAACTGGCTGTTCTGTTAAATTTCCTTTTTTTTCTTTAGGTATTTTTGGTTTAAAGATGTATGTATTGAAGATTTGCAATTACTTTTAGTTCATTTTTTGGGGGAACAAGATATGCATACTTGTTCAAAAGACACTAACAACTAATAAAAATCTTAGACAGATGCACATTTGTGGTCCACAACTTATCTGGATAAGCTTCTGGCTGATTCCTTGGTAGGTTACATGTGTTTGGCAAATGCCAAAGTCATTTCTATTTATGCAGCTAAACTTTTCCCATTTGCAAATAGTTGTCATTGAAATAATTTTCCCAGGTACTGAATTGATGCTACATTGTCTAACATTATGAAATTTAAAGTTAACGTTTTAAGAAAATAATTTTTTTGAAGATTTGCTGCTGTGTGTCAAGAAAGGCTTGATGTACAGTTACTGATATTTGTGATGGAGTGAACATTTCCAACTTCCTCCCACCAGCCTATTATTTTCCACTCTCTCCAGATCAGCCTCAAAGAGATTTGTTTGAAGTTGAATATCAGTGGCATGTAGAGAATAGCAAGTGGACCCTGCTGAAATAAGCCCACAGAATAACAACAGCACAGTCTTGTTGGTTTTCAGCAAATTGTCAACTCTTTTTTGTATTTAACAAATGCCAATGCATTACTCAGTTTGTTTAATTTTAAAAATTAATACGTCATATTGCTTTAGAACGTGGGAACATGCCATCACAAAACATTCCCTGCCACGTAGCAGTCATTTGATATTTGGGATTTCCTGTCTAGGTTTGTTGAGGTGAACATCATAAAGCGGTGGAGAACAGAGCAAAGTTAGTTATCAAGTGTTACACAGAGTAGGACAGAACAGTTACATCAAGGGATTCTCTGAGGGCTCCTTTTTGTTGGGTTAAGTGTAGTGCTGCTGTCCACTTGATTTTGGTGGAATGGTGACATTATAATACACTGTCATTCTGTATGCATGAGAGTATGTGAATTTGGTGAGCAAGGGCTTTTGAAGAAAAATCCATTTAATTAAACCACAAAGTAATATTCATCCTACATCTTCAGATACTGGCTGTTCTCGAAGAAGGTCTTGACCATAAATCATGGGGATGCCACTCTGGAGCATTATCCTTCATAAATGTTGATTGAAATTGTAACTTGGAGCCACGTTTGGCCATAACTTATTGGTTTTTTTAAACTATCAACTTTGTGCTTAACATGTTTAGGCTGAAGTACTGTATAAGCTTGAATGTATAGTAGTTCTAATGAAATTATACATATCTGGAAATAGTGAATTTATGATGAAATGTTATATTTTGTTTACTTGGCTATGTAATGGATTTGAGGTGATTTGCACATTAAAATTGTGATCTAAATAACTCTGATGCTATGTTTTGTATTATGTTCAGAAACTCATTTTTACAAGCAACCTTTGTATGCTTGCTGCTGATCTGCAGTGTTGCGCACACTGATCTGAAGGGTGTGTTCTTTGACAGTTTAACGAGTGGGGTTTTCAGATATTTGATGTGGAGATTGTCGAGCAGGCTTTACGATTGGATAAATAATACTTAATCATCTGTACTTGAGTCATCTGAAATTTACGCTCTTCATGTTGTTTTGCAAAATGTATTTCAAAAGCCCATTTTGTCTAAGGCTTCCTATGGAATCTAAAACAAATTGCTTTTCCCTATTTATTCATTGGTAAAGTTCTATACAGTTAAATTGGGTGAAGATTCAAGTTTGAAATTATAAATAGACCTCTCTCGTTGGGTCAGTAAATCCACATGGCTTGTTTGTTCGTTTGTTTCAAACTTATTATATAATAGATACAGGCAGAACTTCAAAATATGCCCAAGGTTCTTGACTGAGGAGCAGATTAAAAATTCTGAAAGAGTTAATGTCAAAAAGAATTTCTCGTATTCCAAACCTCTTGAAATAAGAGCTAACATTCCATTAGCCTTCCTAATTACCTGATGTACCTCTGTGCTAGCTTTGTGTTTCAAAATCACACAACACCAGGTTATAGTCTCTCAGGTTTATTTGGACGTACTAGCTTTTGGAGTGCTGCTCCTTCATCAGGTGGCTGTGGAGTTGGATCATAAGACAGAATTTATAGCAAAATATCAGTGTCGTGCAACTGATACAATGTATTGAACAAACCCAAATTGCTGTTAAGTCTTTCATCTTTTAGAATGGATTGCAGACTTTGTAAATCCCAGAACTTCTTTCAAGTCACATTCTCGAGATAATTTAAGGTTTATAAAATCTGACATCGCAACTCAGACAATGCATTAAAGGTGTGAGGTTACAGTATTCCAATCTTGGGTCAGACTAATTCTACTTCCAAAGTAGGAATTTATAAAATGTCTGCCTGCCTGCAGAATGTGTGCTTTTTGAACAAAATAGAATGTATCTGCAAATGCAAATGCAAATTCAACCCCTAAACTCTGTGTGTGTCTCTCTCTGCCTGCATGTGAGGGTGAGTGAGTTTGTGTGTGTTTGGTAGATGGAGTATAAGCTTGTGAAGATGAAAGTGTGGGGAGCGGATGTATGTGTCCTTTTTGTGAGTGTATTGTGTAGTGGGGGTCACCTGTAGTGTGACATGAACCCAAGGTCCATACACAAGTAGGCCCAAGTCCCACAGTCCTGCAATGTTTTGCAGTTTTTCTCCATTTAAATAATATACTGTTCTCCCTTCCAAAATGAACCTCTTCACATTTTCCCCATGCTATATTCCATTTGCCAAATTACTTAATCTATCAATGTCTCTCAATTGTTTGTATCTCTTTTGCAATCTGCCTTTCCACCTCTTTCAGTGAAATCTATAAATTTGGCTCCGGTTGGTTCACTTCTTCCAAGTCATCAATATATATGTAGTAAGTAGTTGTGGTGTCCCTGCACTGATCCCTGTGGAATCCCACTGGTTACAGGTTGCCAACCTGTAAAAGAACCCCTTATTTCCTACTTGCTGTTTCCTGTCCATGAGCCAGTTATCTGTGAGGCAAATATACTAACTCAAACATTGTGGGCTCATAACATTTTTGAGAGGTTTTGTTGAACAGCTCGAAGTCCAAATACAATTCATCTACTCGTTCCTCTCTATCCACTCTGGCTTACAGTTAAGCCTAACTATAGTTAAGCTAAAGACTTTGTTTTTGTCTCCCTTTTTGACTAGGGGTGTCGTATTAGTAGGGCAAAGTGAGGACTGCAGATGCTGGAAACCAGAGTATAGATTAGAGTGGTGCTGGAAAAGCACAGCAGGTCAGGCAAAATCAGAGGAGCAGGAAAACCTTGTTTTGGGCAAAAGCCCTTCATCAGGCATAGAGGCAAGGAGCCTCCCAGGGTGGAGAGATAAATGGGTGGGGGGGGGGGGGTGATGCTGGGGAGAAGGTAGCAAAGAGTACAAGAGAGGAATGGAGGTGGGGTGAAGGTGATAGGTCAGAGAGGAAGGTGGAGTGGATACATGGGAAGGGAGATTGGCAGGTGGAAAGGTAATGAGGACAGTGCTGAAATGGAAGGTTGGAACTGGGGTAAGATGGGTGGGGGGGGGTGAGGGAGGGAGGGAGAGGGGAAATGAGGAAACTGGTGAAGTACTAGTAGTTTTGTAGTCCTCTGGAATTAAAGGATTTGGAAAATTATAACCAATGCATCTGTTATCTCAGCAGCTGCCTTTTTAAAAAATCTTCAGATGCAAGCCATCTGAGCCAAGGGACAGTTCTGCCTTTAGCCTCATTAGTTTTTCTCATACCACTTCTTTGGTGATGTTACTTAATTCCTCCCCATCATCTTTAATAATGGAATGTTTGAAGTATCTTACACTTTTTTAAAAAAGTGAAGCAATATACTTGTTTCACTCCTCTGCCATTTCCTTCCATAACCCCACCTGATGAATGCCCAGGCCAATGTAACAAGATGGGTTTAATCAGCAGACCTGAAATTGACCCCATCACCTAAATTATTACTGTGTCGCACTGATAAATTTTACACCAATAAACAGAGGGTAAAAAGCAAATTGTTACAAATTTGATCCAAGAAAGGATGGAGACTGCGTCAAATCAATACGTCTGCAGGGGAGAAGTGCCAGTCAGATCTGTGCCACCTTTTTGCAGAGGCTGAAGCTGAAGCCAATATTCATACAGAGAGCAGCAGTGGGGCCTGGAGAATGATGCACTACTAAATAGAGAGGTTTGAAACATTGCTGAGCATGTAACTCTTAGTGACCAAAGTCAGGAATTATATATAATTTACATCAGTGACTGCTGCTCATCCTCCCTGGGCTGGGCTGATCTGCTGAGGAAGTGCGGACTGTGTGTTTGGTCTCAGTGCGATGCGAAGGCGGTGGTGGCCGGTTCGAGGCAACACCGGGCGGAAGTGCCCGGGGGAAAGTCTCAGTGGAGCACCGGGCGGAAGTGGTGCGCGCAGGGACGGCGGCATGGTGCAGACCAGGAGTGGACGGCAGACCGTGGCCGAGAAGGTAACCTTCTCCCGAGGGGGAGAGCTCGGGGTGGGGGTGGGTGAGAGGACAGGGACGGTGGAGCCGGGAATGGGGTTAAAGCGTCTCTTCCTTGGGGCACGTGGGGGGAGAGGGTCTGAGGTCAGAGGCTGAGGCGAGGGGCCCTCAGGCTGTGGATGAGGGACAGAGACACACACACACACACACAACAGCAGATGCTGGAATCCAAGGTTAACAAGCAGGAGGCTGGAAGGACGTAGCATCAGGAAGTTAGAGCAAATGATGAGAGAGTTCAGGGGTATGGAAACTCATAAGGTTGGGAGTGTGTTGCTAGAAAAGCACAGCTGCAAATGTGTTGCTGGTCAAAGCACAGCAGGTTAGGCAGCATCTCAGGAATAGAGAATTCGACGTTTCGAGCATAAGCCCTTCATCAGGAATAGCACAGCAGCTTTTTCAGGCTCCTCGGATGCTGCCAGCAACACACACACACACGACTCTGATCTCCAGCATCTGCAGTCCTCCCTGTCTCCTGGAAACATGCAATGCAGAGGCTGAAAGGTCAAAAGGGTGGAAGACTTTGTTTAGGAATTTTAAAGGAAAGGGGTGAGAGGGTTGGAAAACCCTCAGGACGAGAGGATTAGGACAGAGAAAGAAACGTGTGAACCAGTGGCGAGGAGAACCAAGACAGTTGGTGGAAGATGTAGTTATCCAAGAAGGATTTGATCCAAACTGAGTTGTTGCCATCTGAGTCTAGTTCAGTTCAAGCCAGCAACAGCTTACAGGTGTAATCATTCACTCTTTGGTCACGGTGGATGATAATATGGGGGTGTTTGCAAGCGAACATTTTTTTTTAAAAAGGGATATCAAGTCAGACAGATACAAAGCACGGAAACAGGTCCTTCAGTCTAACTTGTGCACACCAACCAGATATCCTAAACTGACCTAGTCCCATTTGCAAGCATTTGGCCCATATCCCTCAAAATCCTCCCATCTAGCTGCCTCTTAAAAGTTGTAAATTATGCCTCCACACTTCCTCTGGCAGCTTGTTCCATACATGTACCACCCTCTGTGTGACAAAGCTACCCCTCTGGTCTTTTTAAAATATTTCCCCTTTCACCTTAAACCTATGCCCTCTAGCTTTGTACTCCCATACCCAGGGAAAAAGATCTTGGATGTTCGCTCTATCCATGCCTCATGATTTTATAAACCTCTATAAAGGTCACCTCCTCAGCCCCCAACACTCCAGGGGAAATAGCCCCAGTCTATTCAGCCTCTCCATATAACTCAAACCCTCCATCCTTGTAAATCTTTCCTATAGCAGGGAGACCAGAAATGAACACAATATTCTAAAAGAGATCTCACCAATGTCCTGTATAGTGGCAACATGACATTCCAACTCAAATACTCAATGCACTGACCAATGATGACAAACAAGTCATAGAACATAGAACAATACAGCACAGAACAGGCCCTTCGGCCCACGATGTTGTGCCGAACATCTATCCTAGATTAAGCACCCATACATGTACCTATCCAATTGCCGCTTAAAGGTCGCCAATGATTCTGACTCTACCACTCCCACGGGCAGCACATTCCATGCCCCCACCACTCTCTGGGTAAAGAACCCACCCCTGACATCTCCCCTATACCTTCCACCCTTCACCTTAAATTTATGTCCCCTTGTAACACTCTGTTGTACCCGGGGTAAAAGTTTCTGACTGTCTACTCTATCTATTCCTCTGATCATCTTATAAACCTCTATCAAGTCACCCCTCATCCTTCGCCATTCCAACGAGAAAAGGCCGAGAACTCTCAACCTATCCTCATACGACCTATTCTCCATTCCAGGCAAATCTTCTCTGCACCCTCTCCAAAGCTTCCACATCTTTCCTAAAGTGAGGCGACCAGAACTGCGCACAGTACTCCAAATGTGGCCTAACCAAAGACCTGTACAGCTGCAACATCACTTCATGACTCTTGAATTCAATCCCTCTGCTAATGAACGCTAATACACCATAGGCCTTCTTACAAGCTCTATCCACCTGAGTGGCAACTTTCAAAGATCTATGTACATAGACCCCAAGATCCCTCTGTTCCTCCACCTGACTAAGAACCCTACCGTTAACCCTGTATTCCGCATTCTTATTTGTTCTTCCAAAATGGACAACCTCACACTTGGCAGGGTTGAACTCCATCTGCCACTCCTCAGCCCAGCTCTGCATCATATCTAAGTCCCTTTGCAGCCGACAACAGCCCTTCTCACTGTCCACAACTCCACCAATCTTCGTATCGTCTGCAAATTTACTGACCCACCCTTCGACTCCCTCATCCAAGTCATTAATAAAAATTACAAACAGCAGAGGACCCAGAACTGATCCCTGCGGAACTCCACTTGTAACTGGGCTCCAGGCTGAATATTTACCATCTACCACCACTCTCTGACTTCGATTGTTTAGCCAGTTTTCTATCCAATTGGCCAAATTTCCCTCTATCCCATGCCTCCTGACTTTCCGCATAAGCCTACCATGGGGAACCTTATCAAATGCCTTACTAAAATCCATGTACACTACATCCACTGCTCTACCCTCATCCACATGCTTGGTCACCTCCTCAAAGAATTCAATAAGACTTGTAAGGCAAGACCTACCCTTCACAAATCCATGCTGGCTGTCCCTAATCAAGCAGTGCCTTTCCAGATACTCATAAATCCTATCCCTCAGTACCCTTTCCATTACTTTGCCTACCACAGAAGTAAGACTAACTGGCCTGTAATTCCCGGGTTATCCCTATTCCCTTTTTTGAACAGGGGCACAACATTCGCTACTCTCCAGTCCCCTGGTACCACCCCCATTGACAGTGAAGACGAAGAGATCATTGCCAACGGTACTGCAATTTCCTCTCTTGCTTCCCACATGATCCTAGGATATATCCCGTCAGGCCCGGGGGACTTGTCTATCCTCAAGTTGTTCAAAATGTCCAACACATCTTCCTTCCTAACAAGTATCTCTTCTAGCTTACCAGTCCGTTTCACTCTCCTCTTCAACAATACGGTCCCTCTCGTTCGTAAATACTGAAGGAAAGCACTCATTCAAGACCTCTCCTATCTCTTCCGACTCAATACACAATCTCCCACTACTGTCCTTGATTGGACCTACCCTCGTTCTCGTCATTCTCATGTTTCTCACATACGCATAAAATGCCTTGGGGTTATCCTTGATCCTATCCGCCAAGGATTTTTCATGCCCCCTCTTAGCTCTCCTAATCCCTTTCTTCAGGTCCCTTCTGGCTATCCTGTATCCCTCCACTGCTCTGTCTGAACCCTGTTTCCTCAACCTTATGTCAATGCCTTCTTTACCATCCCAACTACCTGCAACGCCACTTTGGGGTGCTAATTGACCCACTGATTCAGCGTTGCGTCAGAGTTGCCAAGTATCTGTCTCTCCCTCTCCCTCCACCTTCCCTTCCATCTCTATCACCCTGGTGGAAAGAAGAGGATGCTAAAATTTCCTTGAGAAGCAACAAGCATACTGTGGACTTCGAGTTAAAGGTTGGTAGAAGCATAACATTCATGGACGTTGGACTAGGGATTGAATTTGGAGGAGAGGAAAGCCTGAAGGGATAGAAAATCATCGAAGCAACAGGTTTGAAATCAAAGTGGTAGCTAAAATGTTTAATGCAAATGAAAAAAAAATCATGCTGTATAGGACTAGTACAGATGAGAGAAACCCTAGAATCATAGGAATGTATAGCATGGAATGGAGGCCATTTGTTCCATTGTGTTCCCTACCAGCATGAAATATGAATTACAAGCAGGAGATGGCCGTTCAATTAAATAATGGTTGATTTATTTGTGTTTTGATTTCCACATTTCTGTCTACCCACCCATAACCTTTGATTCCCTTCTCTAACAAGAATCCATCTACCTTGGCCTTAAACATTCAATGACCCTGCCTCTTGAGTGTTCCAAAGTCATACAATCCAGTGAGTGAGAGAGAAAAAAAAATCACCATGTCTCTGTCCTGAAAGGACATCCCCTAATGTTTAAACACTTCAACCCCAGGGCATCAGTGTGGACTTCACCAGTTTCCTCATTTCCCCTTCCCCCACCTCACCCCAGTTCCAAACTTCCAGCTCAGCACTGTCCCCATGACTTGTTCTACCTGCCTATCTTCCTTTCCACCTATCCACTCCAACCTCATCTCTAACCTATCACCTTCATCCCACCCTCCATCCACCCATTGTATTCTTTGCTACCTTCCCCCATCCTCCTCCCTGACCTATCACCTTCATCCCCACCCCCATTCACCTATTGTACTCTATGCTACTTTCTCCCCACCCCCACCCTCCTCATTTATCTCTGCCCTTCAGGCACTCTGCCTGTATTCCTGAAGGGCTTTTGCCCGGAACATCAATTTTCCTACTCCTCGGCTGCCACCTTCACATCCACCTTGGTCCGACCTGTTCAGAATCATGTATATTTTGCTCGATCTATATTTTAATATTTTGTGTCTCTGTAACCCTCAGCACCTTGGAATTTTGCAGTTGATTTTTATTTAACTAATACTTTGCTTTATTATTATTCTTGCCAAAGTGAACAACTTTATATTTTTTCAAAATTAAACTCCATCTCCCAATTTTTTGTCCACTCACCTAACCTACTATATCTATCTATCTGCAATCTCCTTGTTCCTTCACAACACACTTTCCTACCTATCGTAAAACATTCATGCTGGT